>NC_052060.1:18479529-18843228 GCF_903992535.2 Arvicola amphibius | reverse complement strand
TTGGAGAGAACTACGTCCAAATTATCAAATATTGTTTATAAATGTTTCTTTACATTTAAAGGGGAATATGCTGAAGAGATTTTTTTTGGTAGGGATCTTGATTTATTGATACAAATTTAAGGTCAATTTTGTTTTGTGTATATTTCAGCTCTTGACTAAGTTATTGTGCAGCTCATTTAAAAATATAATGTATAAAAATACAGATTAATAGTCATCTATAATAGTTATGCTTGTAGTCATGTTAGATTTTCTAGATCTACAGAGATATATTTCAGATGAATAGTTATTCTTCAAACCTTGCAAAGACTAACAGAATAAGGCATTTAAAATGTTTAAGAACTTAGGACTTTTCATGACAATGAGACACATCTGCTCCTGGCAGCACCAGTTTACTTCAAGAGGATGATGGGCATCAAAGAAGCTCCCTGTGGAGTTTGCTAGCCATTTGGGCAAGAAACTGCTCTTGTCTAGACTGCTTGATGTTATTCTGTGTGAATTGGACATGGAGGACCCACAGAAAAATGGCTGCTGAACTTGCCTAAAGGTGAGACGGTCCTTTGGGGTTTGCTGCTTCATAAAAGAGTCTGCCAGACATTCTGCAGGATACAGAAGAAAGTGACTGACAAACTGCCAATATAGATGAAACTTTCTTTGAAATATTTTGCTTCATGGAAAAGTCTCCCATAAACTATTGGCCTGTAGGCTAAAGATGGATGTTGAAATGTTACAGAAGAACTTTGGGTGACTGTCCAGGTAGTGAGATGTCTCTGTCAATTCTAGAGTTTTGGAAGTTGTTTACAATGCGCTTTCTGTTTACTTAGGTAATATTATATTCTTCTGAAGTCTTTGATGGAGTTGAAAAATAGTTATAATTATAGTTTTCCTTAGTTATGATAAAAGATAAAGTAGATATAAATATTGTAACTATAATTCTTGCTTGATACCTGTTTTGTTGTATGTAATCTTGCTATGTTAAAAGTTAAAACATTCCTTTTTATTTAGACAGAAAAGGGGAGGTGGTATGGGGTTCCCCTCTATATGCTATGAATATGCTTTATTGCCATTGGTTATTGCCAATGGCTTAACAGAATATAGCCAGGCTGGAAAAGATATATAGAGTAGGCAGAGTCACAGAGGAGCCATGTAGCCACCACAGGAGACAGATGCCAGATGCTGGATGGAACTTTACCAGTAGGCCACAAACACATGGAGACACACAGATTCATAGAAATGGGTTAATTTAAGGTATAAGAGCTATCCAATAAGACGCGTATTGTAAAAATACAGTTTCTGTGTGATTATTTTGGGTCTGGGTGGCTGGAAACAAATGAGCAGTCTCTGCCAACTACTCTGTAGACCAGGCTGGCCTCAAATTCACAGAGATCCACTTGCCTCTGCCTTCCTGGTGCTAGGATTAAAAGAGCCACTATGTCCCTTTGCGGGGGTGGTTAGTGCTTGGTTTTTGTTTTTAAAGCCAGGTATAGTGGTCATCTCATTCCTGGACAAGTAAAGACAAGAGACAGGTAAACCTTTGGGACTCACTGGCCAGCCAGTCTAAGCGAGTTGGTGAGTTCCCAGCCAGCAAGAAACCCTGTCTCAAAAAACTAAGGTAGGTGATATCTAAAGAATTAACACCTAGTTGGATGTGGTGGTGCACACCTTTAATCCCAGTGTTTGGGAGGCAGAGGCAGGTGGATCTCTGTGAGTTCAAGGTCAGCCTGGTGTACAAAGTGAGTTCCAGGACAGCTACACCTACAATTTAGACCCTGCCTCAAACAAACAAGCCAACAAACAAAGCAACAACAACAACAGCAGCAAAAAAAGAATCAATACCTGAAGTTGATCTCTGGCTTACACACACACACACACACACACACACACACACACACACGCACGCACGTGCGAACTCACACCCCAGAAAGAAAAGTTGATAAATATCTCACAGTTCCAGCGTGGCTAGTATTCAGACTTATAGACAAAGAGACCCAAGCCTGGAGATAAAATGTGGCCTCTGAGATCATAGAATAAACTTGGCAGAGTGTGGCAACAGGGTCCAGGCTTCTGGCTCCCCTTTGGAGCTCTTCTTCCACACTCCCCAAGCTCCAGGTCTTTATCCAATCTGATGTGTCCCTAAGGATGTCATTTTTCTCCCAGCCACTTGCTTTTCCAGGCCTTTGTTCCCTCAGTCTCTGTCTACTGCCTTCTAGACGATGCCTTTAATATAACATTTTGCTACTTGAATGATGGATGGCATGCTCAAAAATGTCTCGAGACCATTTGCTTGGGGTCTATGGCAGCACCAGCAGGGGTCCTTCTGTCATTGGTAGTGAGTGAAGGATATTGACTGACCCTGCCTCTCTTTCCCATCATCCCTCACTTTGGAGGGATTTTTTTTTTTTCTGTTTAAAAAAAAAAAAGCTTTCAGTTGTTTCCTCTAGGCTCCAGGAAGCTCCTGAGCTTCACACCATCATCTCCCCTCCCCCCAGGTTCTCTGTCTCCTCTCCTGTCCATTTCCCTGCCCCCTCACTCCAGGTTGGGGATTGTAGGCAGTCCTGCCTCTCCCCAGTTCTCATGTCTCAGGAAAAGCATCTCTTTCCTCCCCCCTTCCCATCCTTTTCATCCTCCTGGGCCCCAGGTCCTCTCCCTCTCCCCTTATCTGCCAGGGATCTGACCCACAGATGCTCTCTCTGCTCCGCATGCTCCTGACCCCGGGATGGCATCACCGCCCAGCCTGCCTGCCCCCGGGGCCAGCTCCAGCCTGCTCACTTGCCTTCCCTTTAGAAGCCCCCGTGTCTTGAAGCTGATTAAAACAAACACAGCTCATATTTTTGTTCTTAATCCAATCTGTGCTGTGGTAGGGTCTAGGAGGGAGGATAGGGTGACAGTGAGAGACTAGGAATTGGAGTCCTTAGTAGGCAGACAGATAGGGAGCCGGCCATGGCTAGAAATAAAGGTGGTGAATTCCCAAGATGGCCAGCTTCTTCCCCAACCTTCTGATTGTAGACAAAAGCTTGGTAGCTTCTTTTCCCCTACCAGGAGGCCCCCTGCTGACAGACCGACTCAACAAGTTCAAGGCTGGATCAGAACACAGTTGTGGATCAATCAAGCATCCTGTCTTCAAACCTACCAACCCTAAAGTGCGTGTGTGTGTGTGTGTGTGTGTGTGTGTGTGTGTGTGAGAGAGAGAGAGAGGGGGGGGGTGTTTGGGGGACTTCAGAGACTAAATCCTCAGCCCTCAAGAAGAGACTGAACTTTCAGTTTTCCAAGTCTCCCCCACCCCCCGGCTTTGCAGAGGGTCTTTTTCTCTGTGTTTGGCACATGTGTTTTTTCTCACCCCCAATAAAAGCCTTTTTTCCCCCCAACTGTCGATTCCGTCTGTGGTGCTTGAGATTTCTCTGCCTCTACTACCTGTTGTATTCCAGATCTTTCCTGCCTTTTAATTCTTTAACTGACAGAGAAAATGAACCCAATCCAGACCCCTAGACTATATCATTTCAAGACCCCTAAACTCTACCAACAGAAGCACATTTTCCAGCCATGCCAGGAGACAGAACCAGGTCCAGGCACAGGCCCCATGTTCTCAGCAGTGGTGGGGGCCATGGCGCAAGTAGAATGGTGGTAGCCCTTGGAGTGTGAGGGGGTAGAGTGGTGGTGGTGATGCCCCCCCCCCCGCAGGCAGGACTCCACGGTGGATCTCAGGAAGGGTGGGAGGACCAGTGGGTCGGAAGTTCTAGGGGCCTTCCCAGAAGGGGAGGTGACAGATTCTTCAGGAAACAGCTGGGGGCAGGGCTCCCAATAGAGGCTTTTATTCTCTCCAGCTCAGAAACAAGACAGAATCTCTTGTCTCAGCAGAGGCCTTCCCATGACATCCCATCAGCCCTTGGCCTCCGAACTTCTCAGGGGCACACAGACCCAGACTCATTCTGTGGGCACCTTCTAACCCCACAGGCGAGTCTCCCAGTCCTCAGCAAACCGCAGGCCTGTTTTGCCTTTTTTTTTTTTTTGCTTCCTGATAGAGGGACCCTCTGCAGAGGGAAGGGGGGGTTCTGTGCTTTGGAGGGCAAATGACTAGTTTTTAATCTTGTGCCGGCCACTTTCTAGCTGTGTGACTGTGGAAAACTTGGCTGATCTCTGTGCACCTCAATTTCATCATTTATAACGTGGGGGACAGAGGGAGTACCTACTTTACAGGGTTATTGTGATCATACATGTGCTTGGAGGCACTAAGGAAAATATTGGCACCCTACTACTGTGCTGACCATGCCAAGCATGTGACACAGTCTGCGGCATATTCCAGCTCTGTGTATTGCACCTGGGGGAAATGCAGGTTGTCATTGCTACTGCTGAGGACACGCAGGTAACTAGCCTACAATGCTTGGATGGTGCTAAGCAAAACACATCCATCCCTTGAGCCTCTGGGATACGGACTTGCGAAATGGGGAGAAACAGCTTCGGAGAATGGTCGTGTGTTGTAAACACTCTTGCAGCATGGCCAGTGTGCATGGAATCTTAGCATTCTACGGTTTCTTATAAAAGAGACCAGAAGAGAAGACCCTATCTACCTAAGAGAGGATGGAAGAGAGATCAGATCATTCGAAAGACAGAGAAGCAGGGAGGAAGAAAAGTAAAATAATTCATAATAGACTCTGGTTCAGAGAAGGGGACAGGAATGAGGGGAAGTACTATGAAAGAGAAGGGGGAAGGAAAGGCTGCGAGGCAGGACGGGGTCAGTGTGGTGTGAGTTCTGGTGACCTCTCACTCTGGAGACTGAGTCAGGAAGACTGCTTGTTGATGCACAGACTGGCCTCTGCCTGTGACCTGCCACAAGAAGGCCGTGACTGGCTAGCATGTGTGAGGCCCTGGGTTTGATCAACACCATAGACTGGGCAGAGGTAGACCGAGACTTGCTAGCTAGGGAAAGAGCTAGACAGAATAAGAGGACAGCTAGTGGGGGCTTCACAGATGTCTGGTGAGGACTTCTCTCTAGCTCTTGAATGCCCCTTCTTTCCCTGTCCCCAGGAATAGAGACACTCAGCCCTCTGCACTGAGTGCCGAGGTCCCTCCAGAGGTCTCAGGACTAGCTGGGTTTAGTGGACCTGCGGGCTTATAGTTCTTGAGAACCAAAATGATGTCCAGGATTCATTATTTAAGTCCCAGCAGCCACAGCTTGCCTGCCCACCTGTGGCATGGCCTGAAGCACTTCTCACGTCAGGACCTTTGCTGCCCCTATAGAGATGTTTTCTGGGACCCTTTCAAGACCCATCTTCAGTTTCTATGACGTCAGATGACTCAGCCGCTAAACAACCGTTTGATGAGTCCAACTGTGTTCCTACCTGAAGGGTAGTGTGACCCTAGCAGACTGCCCAGGCCATAGGATGGATGGGTGCTCAGTCTGTGCATTTGGTCATCCTTGCCTCCCAGACTGGAGAGGGCTCTTCCTTTTTCTGTGCCCCATGGTCACGTGGCTTGGGCTGTAACTATTCCCTTGAGATGCATCAGTAGGTCAGGAGAAGGAGGACTGGAAATGGCCCAGTAAAAGGCTTGGGCCCCCTGTAAACACAGAGCAGGGGCCTTTGAAAGCCCAAAGCACTTTTATGTGCTAGTTAAAGGGCCTTCCTGTTGTGTCGCCAGGATTTACGGGGAGTTGGGGGGGTAGGGGGCGGTGAGGCCAAGTGCAGCCTTCATGCACTGACATACTGACTTCCAGAGGAAAGGGGAGGAAGGGAGGGCCTAGGAACTTCTTGGCTGTCACACTCCACTTCAGGCAGGGACTGGATGCCTTGAAATCCTGAATAGTCTGTACCCCACCCCCAGTAGGGGCAGCGATGTTGACCAATGCAACAACATCAGTCCAGGTCAGTGGCATCCACAGCCAGGGAGGAGGCCCAAGACACTGGTGGAGCTCACGGGGTGGAGTCAGAAGTGCTCAGAACTACACAAAACTAAGACAGTGCTTCACAGGAGAGGGTTCATTCCGAGACTCTTGTCTATGCTCAGTGTCACATGCCAGCATCAAGGCACTCCTGGGAGTGTCTGCTCCATCACTTCATGAGCAGGAGACTGTCAGCGTGCCTTCCTATAACGTCTGATAGGAATGGGATATTTGTGAATTTAAACCTAAAACAAAAGCCTCACAAAATGAACACGCTACGCCCCCCCCCCCCCTCTTGAAACAGTGAGGTCCACAATCTGATCCCTTTTTCTCCCTGGCAGAAGTGGGCTCGACATGTGGGAACTGGGAAAAAAGTTCCTCCCTGACCTGTGTGGAAGGAGGAAGCTGCTGGTCTTTGCTCTTCACAGCCCTCTGCTCACACACTCAAGAGCATCAGCTCACGACCCAGATCCTCGGTGCCTGTGTCTAGGACCGAAGGAAGAAGCTGCTCTGGCTTTAGGCTCCGAGCTGGTGATTTTCCGACCTGTTCTCGTCCATCTTCCTGCCTCCTTGGAGCCACTCTTCCCCTCGCTTAGTTGGGGGCATGGGTGCCACACTGTGCTTCTGTCCCTGAGGCCTGACTGGTCTCTCTATTGTACTTTTCATCCCTCTCTTTGCTCTGTCTGCTTCTGGATTCACTTCATCCTCGGTCCATCCTACCAGGGAAGCAGCGACCACAGACACACTCAGGATCTGGCGTCCTCGGCTCTGCACTCAGGCAGAAGGATTTCTGTATTGGCCTCACTGTGATCCCTGTCCCCAGTCTTCTGGCCTGAGATGGTCATGAGGCCTCAGGCCTCTGGCAATCCTTCCCTGATGCTGCTGTTCTTCCTCTGCTCCTCTGTGACCCTATTGAGTTTCCTCAGGTCTGGCCAACCAAACATGCCATATGGGGGAGAGTTACATTTCCTGTATATGTGTCAAAATATCTGAGCGGATGTGAAATAGATCAGACATGTATAAAAATAAACTTTTACAGGGTGACTGACTACTCCCCTCCAGGGGGAACCAGTGATTCACTTTTCATCTTGGGCCCAGAAACTTGGCTGGGGCCTTAGGGACCACTCTCCACACGTTTCTCCCTACAGCCATCCTGCCTCACTTTTTTGGGCTTAGGGCCAGCTTCTCTCTTGATGGCATTCTCCCCAGGGTCCCTGGTTATGGAAACCCCTCCCCAATAGGCTGGCAATTAGCAAGGCACCTTTCTGGGCCCCAATCTCTTGCTCTTTCAGTTCTGCCCTTTCCTCTAACCACCTGTGACACTAGAACGCAGGGTCCCAGTCTCAGCTACAGTGGAACTACCCCATCACCTCTCCATATAATCAGAGCGCATGATGAACACATATTAGACATTCTTTACCTACTGTGTGAGTGAACCCTTCTGTACTAAAGGGCAGGGCCTCTTTATCTGGGCTCTATTCACTGCATAGTCTTCTCAGCCATCTGCTTCTCAAAGTTGTATGTTGTTGAGTCATCCTGTCTATCCTCCTGCTCCCAGCTAATTCAGCATCTGCATGGGCTACCTGAGGCTGATTCTTTCTTTGCTGATGGTTGGCAGAACTCTGCGTTCTTGCTCCCTATTAGAAATGTCTCCACAGATGTAGCCCCGAATCCTGTACTCAGTCCACATGCTCTTGCACGGACATGGGGAGATGGGGAAGTCAAGTGGAAAGCATATATTGTAGTTTGGGACCACTCAGGATATTCTGTCACCTGGAACAGCCAACCCCCAGGATTTCTACCATTCATGGGCTGCTGGTTCCTGTCAGACCAAGAACCTAGCCTTGTTATGACTTTAATCTCGACCCAGCAAGGAGCAGGAGGGTCTCTATGCTGGAAACACCATGCTTAGCACACAAGCTCCGTCAAGACCCAGAGACTGGGGGCTCATTTCTGTTTCCCCATAGGTGTCTGGTTTGGAGGGATACCCCATCTTCTCACCTGTGCACAAACTGGCAGGAGAGGACCTTGGGGCTGCCTTATCTGACTCCTGCTCTCGGCTTGCTAACCCTGGGTCATTGCTGCACATTCTCAACTGAGCATCTCAGCTGAGCCTGACCTCTGATGCACATCCTACTAGGTAGCCAAATGAGCTTGGGTCCTCAGCCTCAGTTTAGCCAGGCCCTCCCACTCCCTTGCTGCCTGCCCCCTGCTAACCTCTTTTGAGTAACTTGTATCTAGATTAATTGCAAGTTCTAGAGATGAACTCAGGCCCACAGTTGTTTCTGGATCTGTATCTTAGGTGGGAAAACACCACCCTAGAGTTCTAGGGAAAGCTTCCGTGTTCTTGATTCTACTCTACCACATTTTATCAAAGCTGCAGGCTAGAGAATTCCTGCCACTCAGGCCGATGTCGTCAAATCCAAGAAGCAGTCAGTCACCTTGGAGTGACTTGGAAATCATTCATCCAACCCATTCAGGTTCCACACTATACCACGCAGCCTTGTGCAGGTTGGACGCTTAGCCGGGATGTTCTTGGTGCCTTCCGTGGCTCCTTCAGCTCGTCCCAAGGCCCCTCCTGAACAAAGCCCTCTGATATCCCACCCTATACCCTTTGGTGTCAGCAGCTCCTTTCTCTCCCTAGTAGTAGTTTAGGCACGAAAGTGGCAGGCTTATGTGTCTCCCAAAAAAGGTACCTGACTGACCTGACCCAGCCCAGAACCCATTTCAATGTGGGTCCTTATGTCTATGCCCCAAGCGTGACTGTCAAGGGATGCACAGAGGAATGACTAGCAATCTGTGAGAGGTGGAGTTCATTTAGGATAAGGCTCTGTTCCTGAGATTCAGTCCTGTATGCCCGACATCACAAGAGTTTGGCCATGCCTGCCAAGGAGCTGGCCAGGGAGGCCACTAGTGACATCTAGTGGCCACAGCTAGATGTCACAAGGTGGGAATTGTGTTTGGCTCTGGGACCAGGCTACTAGGCTCCTCTAGCTGACTGGGACAGGCTTCTGACTTCTCCAGGGTGCTGGGACAGCAGCATGGGGCAGGGATAGGGTTGTTAGGCGTGAGAATGGAGGTCTGGATAGACATCATGCCTGCTTATTGCCAAAAGAGCTTGTCTTAGTCTGTGCTCTCCCGACTGGCTCCTCTGGGTTCTTGGGAGTCGCATAAGATCTGCCATCTTCCTCTTGCTCAGAGAGTCCCCTAAAGAGCTGCCTGTCCTACCTAAAGCTAGGCTTGTGGACTGTGGAGCAACCTCAAGAGACCTCTCCTAAAGACACCAGCATAGGGCAGGCCTGAGGATGGACCTGGCCACAGGATTGGGGACTTGCTGTTAGTGGCACTGGGTTCTCCTGGGCCTTATGGTGGATGAGCACGCCATGTGCTTGAAATGTGCTTCTGAGAAGTAAGGCTCCCCTTGAGGTGGAGGCAGCAGGGAGTTCCTAGAAGCAAAGACTGTAGGCTCTCAGCGCCCCTGGGATAAACAGCTCTCCGGACAGATCCCACTTTCCCTAACAACCCTTTCCCATGAACTTTTTTCTACTCTTGAAGAGAGGGGAAGAGGATGGAGTTCTCAGAGGAGCAGTCTGCCCGAATGTTTGTTGTGCTTCACACGAACTTGAACTTCTTCTTCCTGCCCCCGCATCTCCCCTTCTTTTCTCTCTGTCTCCTGCCCTGGTGCTGCTCTCTGGCCCACTCTGTGGGCCTCTCTTTGCTGTTTCCCCTTCTGGCTTTCAGATGCTTGCCCCCTTCCTTCCTGCTTCCGGCTACTTCCAGGTCTTTCTGGTTTGACTCCTAGCTGCTACCCCATCCTGGCACAAAGGCAGGCCGACATCTTCAAGGACAACAACACCACTTTGTTGAGGGGTCAGGTAGACGGAGATCATAACTTGCACCTCTCTGATGCCTCGTACAGCATCAGAGAGGAGGCAGCAGCGAATTCACTGTACTCTGCAGTGTAGCAGGCTTTCTTTCTGCCCACTAACCAGCTCCCCAATAAAGACAAGGAGACTTAATATTAGCTACGAATGCTTGGCCTTATCTTATGCTGCTCTACTAGCTCTTCAAACTAAAATTAACCTGTTTCTCTTCATCTGTATTTTGCCTCAGGACTCTTTAGCTTTCTTTCATTCTGTATGTCCTACTCTGTGTCCTTCTGTCTGGCAGCTGCCTGGCCCCAGGACCTCCCTCTCTTTCTCCCTTGTTCTCTGTCTTCCTCAGTCTCTCTCCTCCTATTTATTCTCTCTGCCTGCCAGCTCTGCTGCCCATCGCTCTACTTCCTATCTATTGGCCACCCAACTTTTTTTTTGGTATTTATTATATATAGTGTTCTGTCTGTCTGTGTACTTGCTGGCCAGAAGAGGGCACCAGATCTCATTACAGATGGCTGTGAGCCACCCTGTGGTTGCTGGGAATTGAACTCAGGACCTCTGGAAGATCAGTGCTCTTAACCTCTGAGCCATCTCTCCAGCCCCGGCCATCCAACTTTTTAATTAGACCAATCAGGTGCCGAACTAGGCAAAGCAAGTTTTACATTGTTAAACAAATGCAGCATAAACAAATGTAACACATCTTTGCCTTGCTAAAGCAATGTCCCACAACACTGAAGCTCCTTCAGGTATCAATGAACTCACCTCATCTTCCCCTTTGAGCTAGATCAGTCTTCAGAAGACTGCCCTGCCCATCCACCTGTACAGATAGGAGCATGTGGGGAGTCACTGTGAGCATGTTTCCAGGTGTAGTAGGCTCTTTCCTCACTGGTCCAGGAGCGACAATAGGAACTCTCATTTCCATCTGTAAATCGAACTCTGTTTAATATCTCTATGGCTCAGATGCTGTGGGTTCACATAGCAACTTCCGAAGGATGGTGGGAACTGATCACCCTCCTGTTGTCCAGAGGTGCAAAATGAAATCTGAGGAATTCAGCCAGCTAAAGGCAGACTCCAGGACAACTGATGGACAAAAGGTCTAATTGTATGATCTCTTTGCACCAAGGTTCAGTTAGTCTACCCAGCAGCGATGGAATGCTCAGACCCATCCAGGAGTATTCTCCCGCCCTGCCCATCTCCTCCTCAGACATTGCACTGGTCCCCAGTGGTGCTAATGCCTTTTGCAGTGTTTTTAAGAGAAATCTGAATGCATGGTGTTCCACGTTCTCTGCACACATTCATTCCGTTCCCAAGTCACAAACCCACTCACTCCAGATGATCATCCCTTCTAATTATGACAGTCGCTTCTGGTTGCATGCTCTGTTTCCACAATTTTATTTACTCACGTTAACTGAATAATTAAGACAAGCAACTGAATGGTGGGGGAAGGGCTTGGAATATTTCCTGGCTCCAAAAAGGAATTCAGTATCCAGACAGGTGCTTCTTCTGCCCCCTTTGGGAGGGCGGTAGAGACTCCAGGGGAGTAGTGACCATTTCTCTTAGCACGTATGGACACCACTAACTCAGTTGTTACTGTCCTCATGGCCCCAAAGTCTCTGTTGTAGGTGTACCTGTCTACACATAGTTACTAGCTTTGGAGAGCTGAGCCTGTGTTAGGGCTTTCATGGGCTTCATTTTGGGGAGCCCAACTAAAGTGGCCAACTCCAGAGACTTCTCATGACTGGGGCAGCTCAAAGCCTGGATAAATAGTTTTCAGAGGAGAGGTTAGGGGCAGATGGCTGACTTCATCTTCATCCTGGATGCTCCTGGCTCCCTCCAGAAGCCCTGCACCTAGGGCAGACTGCAAGCTATTCCTCTCTGCCTCACCTTCCTCTGTCCCCTGTAAAGATCACTTAGAGCTGGCCCTCGAGAAAACCTTTGTGGGTTAGTTAGTTCTGCTTGGGTATCTCCCATAGAATGGCTTCAATCCTGTCTATCCAACGGTTTGTCCACCAGGAGGTCCTCCTCTCAAGTGACCCTTCAGAAACCAAACACATCTCTCTTTTCATCTGCACAGATGCCCACATCTCCACCACGGAGCCCACAGCCCCTCCCACACTGTGTGTGCACTTGCAAATTCAGACTTACTTCACATTCTCCTGGGGAACTGGCTATTTAAATAAGTATTATAGAAGAGCCTTTTGTAAAGCCTGATATCACTTTCTGTTTTATTTTCTATATAATTTTGGATTTTCCTCTTTCTAGAGGAAGAGGCAGGGTGAAGGAGAGGCTGCAGGCAAGTTTATATCTTTCCCCAGTCTATGTACTTGTGTCCTGCATGACCCTGCCTGGCACAGTGTGACTAAATTGGATCTCTTCTACCAACAAGACCATCTGCATATAAAATTCGGTATACTGGAGGCATCATGATGGAAGAGACTCAGACCCTGCTACTGAGCATCAGGGGGAGAGGTGAAGATATTTATGCTGGGTATACCAACCAGTGAAGGAATGGCAGCACGGAGGGATGTAGGATTTCCTTTGCCCAAGCCTGGAGAAAGAGGAGGCTTCATGAAGAAGGCGATTTTTAAGGCAGAGTTTGCAGGGTGAGTTTGGTAGAGTTCGAAACAAGCAGGGACAAAGGCAGGTTCATGTGGTTGGGGCAAAGGATGAAAAGTGGGGAGGTGGGGAGGATGGGGGGGCTAAGCAAAAGACCAGGCTGTAAAGACCTCAGGTGCCACAGCAGGAAAGTTTCCAAGAGCAAAAGAATTAAACTCAGGGGACTCACAGTAATTTTAGGACCATTCTCTTGCCTGTGGAATGAGCGGGTCCAAGGTAGTAGCTGCATCGAGGAGATGATGTGAGTTCAGAGCGGTGGCTATAGGGAGGGCCTCAGTCACTGGGGGCAGTGGGGGCCAGCAGGGAGATGAACTCTGGAGGACTTTTCAGCTAGAGCTTCATTGGCTGGAATTCCTGACTTGTGCATGCTGGGCCATCTAGGACCAGAATCTGGGTCATCGGCCAAGCGCGAGAACACAGGAGCGGGAGAAGAATGAGTGGATAGTCCTGGTCCTTGTGGTTATTTCTTTCAGCTGCTGTTAAATGTCAATGTCAGAAGGATGGGTGAAGGTTGGCTAACCCTGGGACAGGGGTTGGGGTCGGGGATTGTGGAAGGGCAGGCTCAGGAAGGCCGTGGTGATTGTCAACACCTCTGTAGAGTCAGGGCAGCAGGAAAAGGAAAGCAGTAAGGTAGGGAGGGAGGAAGGGAAGGGAGGGCTTGGGTGCTGGGAGACCCGAGGGAGCCTCTGAAGCAGTCAGGGGCATCATCAGCTCTTCTCTAAGCTCGCTCACTTCTCAGCCAAGACAGTACTGTCCTTGTAGGCTAACTCCTGGCAACACCTGCAAAGGGTTTAGCTCGAGATCAACAACGCGCTGCAGGGAAATACAACACTCAGATGCCGAACAAGCATCCTGCCCCTTATGTGCCTCTGCGCACCCGAGTCTGCTTAGTGCCTGGCACACAGAAGATACCGAGTAGATGTCGGTTCAGGAGGCAAGGCGAGGCCACCGTGAAGACACAGCTACGTGCCTCTTGGCTGTAGGAGTGAACGAGCCTGCACATTCCCCTCCCACAGGCAGTAATTATCAAAGCATCTTGTAGGTCGTGTGGATTAAGTTGAGGCTATGGGTGATAAGACAGACACCATTAGTGCTCCTGACCTGTCTTTTGGTGCTGGAATTGGCTCTGTGGTCTCTCCCGCTGACATCAAGAAAGTACCCAAGGCTTGTGCTGAGAAAATCGGCAGAAATGCTGTTGTCATGGTGCCTTTTCCGTTTCTCTTTCTCTGTTTCAGCTCTCTTTACATTTTATTTCCTGGTCACTTCACACTCCCCGCCCCACCTCTTCTCCCCTCTTTCTCATAGGAGAGACGCTTTATGTTTACAATGTCCCTCTGCTGTCCCTAGAGTTCTGCCATGTAAATGAGCCCTCCCACGACATTGTGACATCACTGAGCATTAGCTAGTGGCTGCCCACGTGGACCAGGCCCTTGCCCTGCTGGGAGCAGTGGCCCTCTCGTGACAGAGTCACCTATAGGGCCCTCTACCTTCAGGGCAACTCCCAGAGCATGGATCCCTCCTGATTTCTCTCTGGCCCAATGTTCCTCACAGTAAAACTGCTCCTGGGCCGGAGATGCAGCCTGAAGGTATCTGGAAAAGAGAGTGTGGCCACACTGAAGAAGCTGGTTTCTCAACACCTGCAGGTGCCAGCGGAGCAGCAGCACCTGCTGTTCCGGGGCCAGCTCCTGGATGATGACAAACACCTCTCGGATTACAGCATCGGGCCCAATGCCTCCATCAATGTCATCATGCGGCCTCCAGAGGAGGCAGCGCCGGACAAGACCCACCCGCCCCAGCCCCTGTGGCTCCAGCTGAGCCAGGTCCTAGGCAAACATTTTGGGCCTAAGGATGCCAAGGCGGTGCTGGCGCTGGTGAGGCAAGAGCATGAGGAGCGTCTGCAGAGGCTGAGCCTGGAGGCCCTGGAGCAGTTGGTGGGCCGGCTCCTGGCGCTGCAGCAGCTTGAAGAGCTGGCCGAGGAAAAGGAGGACCTGGCTGCTGCCTCAGAGCTCCAACGACATGATGAAGGAGCCAGAGAAGAGAAGGAGGAAGAGAAGAATGGGAAAAAGGCTGATCAGCAAACTGGTCCATCCTAGTCTTTTGCTCACTAAACTTCCCCCGGCCTGATTCTTCCGTGTTCTCGGGTGATGTCTCTCATTTTCCTTCTCCCAATGGAGTCGCATTCATCCCTCTTATTGAACCTTGAAGGAGCTGGAGGGTATCGGGATCCTTCTACACCCTCTAGCCTGTAGGTCCTCGTCTGAAGTGCGAATGATTCTAGCACCATCAGTCTCTGCTGCAAGAGTTCTGGATGAGCCAAGGTACCTACAGGGACTGTCAAAGTTCACCCCAGCTCTCGGGGGAGCAGTGTTGCTCAAGCCTGGCTCAGAGAAAGGCTCCATGGCTCTAGACAGAGCCTCTCCTCCTCCAAAACAGAAAGACAGTTGAGTCTGTTGTCTGTCGTCCTCATAAACTCCAGACCCCCAATAGTATAGAGAAGAGGAAGGGCTCTCAGCTTCCCTGGAACTCTTGGGAGGTTGTTCAGGAAACGACAGTATTAGGCAGGTGGTCTGCAAGTGTCACACTCATGGGGACAGTTGTGACCTTTGCACACTCGTGGGGGCAGTTATGACCTTTGCACACTCGTGGGGACAGTTATGACCTTTGCACACTCACAGGGACAGTCTGAATAGTTATGACCTTTGCCACATTCTCAGTATTTAAGGTGGCACTGAACTCCTCATATCTGACTGGCTTTGCCCAGTATTCATTTGGAAGAAAACAAAATCAAACAAAACAGTACCGACCAGGCCCCATTTCTTTTTTTTTTTTTTAAATATTTATTTATTTACAATTATTATACAATGTTCTGTCTGTGTGTATGCCTGCAGGCCAGAAGAGGGCACCAGACCTCATTACAGATGGTTGTGAGCCACCATGTGGTTGCTGGGAATTGAACTCAGGACCTTTGGAAGAGCAGGCAATGCTCTTAACCACCGAGCCATCTCTCCAGCCCCCAGGCCCCATTTCTTAATGGGGCGTATGGCCTCAGTGAGGGAGGTACACACGAAAAGCAAAGCGGCGTTATGGCAACACAGCACAGTCTACGCAGGCTCCATGACCTGGTGCTTCCGACTTGTAGAATATGCCAGAGCAGGTCTTCTGTCTTTCCGGGGTTAAGAGCACAGCCCTAGATGAGAGCCAAGGAGCCTAGTACTGTGTGTGGGTGGGACAAGTTCAGGGTTGCTCATTGAGAACCATGGTCCCTCATTTGCTGTTGAAGTCCCCTACTGTACCTGAGGAAGTTTGAGTCTTGGGCGCTGGAGACGGAGACTGTGCAGGGGCAAAGGGAGACAGATGCTTGTCAAGGAACTGGAAGAAGTCCTGCTGTTCTGGGAAACACTCTGCCCTCAGCCTATAGGGCCCTTGGCTCTCAGCTTAGGCCAACCAACATCTTGGCTAGAATCCTTCCCCTGTAGGATGCTGAGGCTTTCTACTTGTACCACAGTATCCACTCACCCCAGAGATATTAATGCAGGCAAGAAGCAAAGATGCTATGGTTGGGAGCAGTGTTTTCTAGCAGGGAGCTCCACAGAAATGGCGGGAAGGGCCTGGAGACCCTCTACTGGGAAAGCCTATTTGGTGGCGCTGTCCTGTCATTTCTTGGCTAGAGACAACTTCATTCTGCTGGTAGTACTCAGCTCTACCATGTCTGATAAGGGGAGAAAAAATTCAGGATCCCAAGGGTCTGAATGATCTCCTCCTGGACTCATTGCCCACAGGTGAGGCTGGGGTGGGGTCCAGGCTGCTTCAAGTTCCTATCCCGATCTCGCTCTCATTCCTGGGCCATTTGCCATCTGCCGGGAGATCTCATGATGGGTCTGTGAATTCATTTGTGCTGGGCCTGTGCCATTTGCCAAAGGGGACAAGCCTATTATCTTTACATTAGGGGCACTAATAGTCCATTTCCCAGGAAACCTCTGAGCGATAAAAGTAAGTGGGCCGTTTTATTCTCTTTGCTGAGGGAAACTGGCATGAAGGACAGGCAAAGCCTTTGTCTCCTCTGGCTAGTCCTAGCAGCAGAGAGCAAGGACAAGCAGTTAGCCAGTCTCCAGATCACTACTGAGTTCATCCTTCCCCGGGCCCTCCTGCTCCATCCGCTCTCAAAAGCCAAGCACCAGAGAGCATGTGCTAACATGTGAAGCTTGGCAACTTTGAATTTGTCAACTTCCCCGGAGATAGTGCCACTCAGTGCAGTGTCTCTTGTTGCATAGTTATGGGCTCTGTTCCTGAAATGAATTAACATTTCTAGTCCTCAGGGAAAAGCAGGTGCAGATCTATTGAAGACACACAGAGTGCATCAATAATGTGGACCAGGTTCTCAGCAGGCACTGAGTCTCCCACGTGAATCCTGCTGTATGTAGATAACCCCAGCTCTTGGGTCACCTGTCACAAGGCCTCTCCACTATACTAGGGACCAGTGGAAAGGCTGTCTGTTTCCTACTCTGCATCTCCACTTGGGAGGACAATAGGAATAGAGACCAAGCTCTTTGTGCAGAAAGCTCTTTTAAAAAAATATTTATTATTTATTACGTATACAATATCCTGTCTGCGTGTATGCCTGCAGGCCAGAAGAGGGCACCAGATCTCATTCCAGATGGCTGTGAGCCACCATGTGGTTGCTGGGAATTGAACTCAGGACCTTTGGAAGAGCAGGCAATGCTCTTAACCACTGAGCCATCTCTCCAGCTTAAATGTCTCACATGTGCAGAAAGCTCTTTAACTCCCCACATTATCTCTCTCCTCTCCCATGAAAGGGCATGCATGTTACTAGAGGTAGCAGCATTGCTCTCGGGACAGCTTTGTGCTCCTGTCCACTGAGAAACCGCACTCCCCATCATTGCTCCCTCCTGGACCACCTACCTGCAGTCCCAAACCCCTCTGGTCCCTGGCAAAACTATTTCTAATTGAAATAGGAATGGCGTCTTGGCCCATGTGCTATGGCACCATTCATTTATTTCACCAACAAACATTTTTGCGCCTCTGTTATTGACTTGTATCAGCTCGATTGAGATTCCTTAGGCTTGGGTAATTGTCTTTTGAATATTAAATGCCTCCCTTAGGCTCATGTGTTTGAACACTCAGTCCCCTGTTAGTGATGCTACTTTGGAAGGTTGTGGGACCTTTAGAAAAGAGATTCTCTCTGGATGAAGTAGACTTTTGAAGGCAGACCTTTGGATTCTATAGTCTGCTCCTACTTCCTGCCTAATGTGATTAACTGTCTCATGCTCCCACCACTGTGGGCCACTTACCTGGACTGTATCTTCCTACATTGTGTTTGTCAGACATTTTGTCACCGTAATGAGAAGAGTAATGGACCACAGAAAAGTGTTGAGTACAGTTTTGGAATACTGGAAGTTCAAGATCAAGGTGCCAGTCAGTCTGTTGAGCTGCTCCTCATTGGCAGTACCTTCTATATGTCCTCACACAGGTGAAGGGCAAACAGGCTCCCTCCCAGGTCTTTGCATGTACATACACATGAGCGTATGGGCCTGTGTATGTGTATGGGAGCAAATGCAAGTATGTGTGTGAGTACATATGTGTGAAGGAATGTATGCACGTGTGTGCAAGCGTGTCAGGGCCAGAAGTCCTCATTGTTTTCTAGGGCGGTTTGCTGCTGGCCTGAACAAAAGCCAAGTAGACTAGGTTGGTTGGCTAGCAAGTTCTAAGGATCTACTTGTCTATCTTCCTAACGCTTGGGATTACAAGAAGAAACTACCAGGCACAGCCTTTATGTAGGTGCTGGGGATCAATCTCAGGTCCTCGTGCTTATGTGGGTGATGAACACTTTACTGACTGAACTATCTCTCCAATGCTTCTCCCGTCTCTTATATAAGGATAAATTCCAATCACAAGGGTAAAGCACCTGCTAAAAGGTCAACCTCTTAATACTATTATTGCATTGAGAAGAAAGTTGTCCATTCCTTATCAGCCCCCTTTTGAGCTTTGTGCTGGCAGCTTGAGCTGGTAATAGAAGAGTACTGGCTTCTGGACAAGAGCAGTGCTCCCCCTGCTGCTGTCTCTTGCTGCAGGGTGAGCTGAGGGTTTAAGTGGTTCTCCACCTTCCTGATGCTGCGACCCTTTGCTACAGTGGTGACCCTCAACCATAAAATTATTTCATTGCTACTTCGTAATTATAAATTTGCTAGTTATAAATAGTAATGTAAATATTTGATAAGCGGGATATCTGACATGTAATCCCTGTGAAAGGGTTGTTCAGCCCCCAAAGGGGTCGTGACCCACAGGATGAGAACTGCTGGCTTGGGGAAGTCCCCGATATCCTGCCTTGACCTAAGATTGAGATGTGGCAGGTAAGCCACATCGCTTTTCTCCTGGCTCTGTTTTATTTATTTTGAGACAGGATCTCACTATGTACACTGGGCTCCTTGGACTCTCAGTCTTCCTGCCTCAGCCTCTTGAACACTGATTTTATGGGCCTATGGGTAGGCCTGGAAATCTTCCCTTAGTTCTGAATGGCCAGGCAGACAAAGGTCTGTCAGGGTGAAGTCTTGAAGTTGTAGAAGAAGCTTACACTAATCCAGAGCTCAAAAGATGCCTGGGTACCTGGTTTTAGAAGAGAGTCCCAGAACTCTCTGCTTCTACCCCTCATTGGCTCCCCACCCCCATCACAGCCTATTTGCTCAGGATTAAGTGAGACTTTGGTTGTTTAAAGTTTCCAGCTGTTTGAAACTGGGGAAGAGGGGCATGCATGGGAGGAAGTGGAGGGCATGGCCAAACTCCCCAGAAAAGCACCCCAATCCAGTTGAGACGCCTGAGGGAAGGCATGGTAACACTGCATTGAGATGTGCACCAGATGGGATGGGCAGGCTGTGGGCATCTGCCATCTGTGCTGGGAGAGGTTCCATTAGGGGGTGACACTAGGGGTAGAGGGCCAGCTTCTATTTCCACATCTGGTACTTAGCTTGAACACAGGTTTGCTTTTGCTAAATGAAAACTATCATTGTGGGAAAGGCTATAATAAATGTAAGCCTGTCTGGATGTTATTCTAAAATTATTGAAGTTAATTAACCCTCACTACAGTGGAGAGGCTGTGTGGAGGCACCCATAATCTCTACCTACTGGTATCTAACCCTTTATATAACCCCTTAGGAACTTGCTCCTAATTAACAAAATCGCAGTGTGAAACACAGTGTTCAGACCAATCCCCAGATAGGTACATCCAGATAGCCATTGGCTAATATGGGAGCTCTGGGTGGCCCATGTTTGCTTTGAGCTTTGGGCGAGTCACATCATTTTTCCGAACCAGAGATTCCTTCACTCACAGAGTGAGTTTGATAGGAGGAGAAGGGGCTGGGCTTGAATTCCAAGGTGCCTTCTTGGGCTAAGTCCTATATCGACAAGAAGTCACACACATGATGTCGCCAGGCTGCTGGAAGCTGATGCTTGCATGGATTTACTATGAGGCATTGAGGGCTTCTCAAGATAGGTAGCATGGAAATTATAAACACATTAAAAAGCGACACTTAAAATCACATAAAACATGTTTAGGGACACACGCCTAGGAGGATATTATGAAAAGAAGGGAAATTCAACCAAGGCAAGGTTTGCAGGGTTTTTGTTCTCTTATGAAGCTATGGTTTGGTAAAATGGCTAAGTGGGTAAAAAGACACTTGACACCAAGCTTGTCAACCTCAGTTTAATTCTCAGGATCCACATAGTAGAAAGATAATACCAACTCCCACAAGTTGTCCTCTGACCTCCATATATGCACCATGGTACACATATGTGCACACATACATAATAAAAAAAAGTTACTTATACCAAGTAGTGGATACATGGGTATTATGCATGATCTCATTGTTTGGTGGCATGACTTACATGCTACTTAGGGTCTCAAAGCCTATTTGAAGATAGTCACTGGGCTGTGTTCCCATCTGGGAGCTTGATGGAGGAAGAGCCCACTTCCAAACTCACATAGGTTGTAGGCAGAATTCTTGATGTCATAGAAACCAGGGCTTTGGTTTAATGGGATGTTGGTGCAGGCCATCCATAGTTCCTCAAAACTGCCTCTGACCTCGTCATACAAGTTTCCCAACACGGTTGCTTCCTTTTTTTCAGGCCTGCAAGGAGAATTTCTAGAGAAAAATAGATCAAGTTCTACTCAAGCCGATGTAATGCGGCATCTTATCCCCATTTCCAGATTCTATCAGAAGCAGGTCAGAGGCATTGTCTACATTCAGAGCTGGGGGCCATTATACAAAGTCACGAACACCAAGAGGTGAAGACCATAGGGGCCCTTACATCTCCCTGAAGAAGGTGTGATTACGTCACTGCATTCCTGCATACATAAAAATCACTGGAAATGAGCCAATTGCTTTATTCTGTTGATCCTAGCAGAGCTTAGAGGAAGTGTGCTCATTCCTAGCTATGTCTTAAGGAAGCTTCATGGAGGAGGACACATTTGAGCTACTAAAGTAGGGGAACTGAAGGACTGTAGTCACAGGAGACTTTTCATGACACCTGGGTCCACATGACACTTGGCTGAGTATCCCGCATATCTCACCTTTCTGGATGCTTCATGACAACCATGATGCTTAGAGACACAGACACATCCAAAAGGCACACTTACAAACACAGATTCTGCTATCTCCTATAGCACCTCAGACCATAGAGTGGGTTCTACAGTGGTAGTCTGAGTTGAAGAAGTGAGCCAAAGGCCACTTGCACTGTGAGGATAAGATTTGGCCTTTCTGGTTCAGGCTGCTGAAATTGAGTTGACCCAGCCCAGCCCAAACCAGCCAGCATGTCAAAAGATCCTATGCTACATAGTCAAGGACACAAAGGGAAGGCCTAGCAGAGCCAAGTAGAGACGCTGTTGGGGTTGTAGAAACAAACAGCCAGACCAGTTCTTCTCCCCACAAGCAGTGTAGGATACAGTCAAGACAGAAGTGTTCCTGGGGAGTCCTGGGCGTGTGAAGGGTGTCACACTTCTACAGTGGCCCCAGCTGGACTTTGTCAGGTGCCTACTTACATACATCAGCTCACACATGTGTGCACGTGGAGCCCCTGCTCTGTGCACACTCTCAGAGGTGACAAGTTTGCTTCTGGATCCCTGGCCTGGCTTGGCTCATTACTCTTGTGCCCTGGGCTGGGCTTGACTGGCTGCCAGCCTATGGTAGGGGAGTGACCAGAGGGCAGGCTGCCCTGAATCCTGCTGCCAAGCCAGCTGTCACTCCCTGAGGTGGCTAAGGTGGAAAGAGTTGCCAAACCGAGGTCCAGGTGCCCTCTGGAGCAGATGGTTCTCCCTACTGGTCACCTCC
Organism: Arvicola amphibius; assembly: GCF_903992535.2. Classification (NCBI taxonomy): domain Eukaryota; kingdom Metazoa; phylum Chordata; class Mammalia; order Rodentia; family Cricetidae; genus Arvicola; species Arvicola amphibius. The sequence goes on along the minus strand of NC_052060.1, from coordinate 18,821,527 downwards.
CACTCTGGCTCCCTTCCTTCCTTGGGTGACCTTCCCTTCTTCTGTCCTTTCTGCTTTCTTTCTTGGACCTCTTCTCTACCACATGCACATCATCCTATTCTCTTTGACCCCATGTGGGCCAATTGGACGGTATTGTATGGACATCTGGGTGCTTCCTTCGGCTTTCTGTTTCTTGAATCTCTTTCCACTTAGCCCTGCTTCCCATCCATTTGAATCCAAGTAGTTGTCTTTCCGTGAAATATTGTCAGCCAGGCATAGCAGTGCATGCCTGTAATTCTAGCACTTGGAAGGTTGAGACAGGAGGATTTCTGAGAGTGTGAGGCTAGGACTGAGCTACACAGCAAGTGCAAGGCAGTGGTGGCTTCTGACAAGACCTTGCCTCAAACAATAGCAACAGCAAAACATACAAAGCAAAACAGATGGAGACACCATCGGTGGCCTCTCGGTGTGAACTCTCATTTATTGCCCTAGACTTATTTATTTACTTTTTTTATTGGTGTTTTCCAGACAGGCTTTTTCTGTCTTGGCTGTCCTGGAACTCACTCTGAAGACCAGGCTGTCCTCAAACTCACAGAGATCCACCTTCCTTCCCCTCCCTAGGTCTGATTAAATGTATGTGTCACCAGCCCTTGGCAATTGCCCTAGACTTAGTAGGCTGGCAAGGACAGGGATCTGGAACCTATGACGTTTGGATATGTCCCTGACCTTCTACTTCCACCATGTCTGCAAATCTAATTCATAGGTAGGTATATAGGCAGTTTCTCACGGGGTGCAGTGAGAAATAGTTTCTTTTCATCCATGCATTTTTGTTAACACACCTCCCCCAAACATCACACACACACACACACACACACACACACAAAGGGCGCAGACACCTGCATAGGCAAGGTCTTCACAAACAGCCTTGGGCGAGATGAGCAAGCAGGCAGAGAGGTGAGAGTCCCAGGCAACATCTCTGCACCTGCTCCGAGAGAGCCAGACAAGCTGCTCTGCAGCACAGCAACCAGTGCTTTTCATGTGGGGTTCCTGTTCTGTTCCCAGCTCTGCCCTGCTGGCCTTGGGTACCCTCATTCTCTTGACTCAATTCCTGGCTCCTTGCTATGGGCTGCTTGGCTCCAATAGGCTCCAGGGTTGTAAATCCCAGTCTAGAAAGGCCTGTAACCTGAGGAGTCAGCAGGAAGCCCCAGCCCCTGGATGGCTCCTACCTGCGCCTCCATTCTCTCTGACAGCATTTCCCATCAGGGTGATTTAAAGGCTCCCAGGCTGCCTTTGGCGGCTCCCACTGCCCTTGAAGAAGGGTGATAAATCTGAGGTAACTACCGTAGGCCTGCTGGCTGTAAACCTGTCACAGCCCGATGCAGCAGAGGCGTGTCTGCTGTGGGGCTAGGCAGGTCTACCTTCTCAGCCAGCAGCCTTGGGATGGGTCCCCTGGGTACCTGGGCCTGGAGTATTATTTATGAGAGTCTCAAACCCTGGGATCAAAGCTTCTGCTCCTCCAAGAGGTCAGGGCACTGGCCCTTGAAGCTCCTCTATGGGCCTTTCCTCTCATCCAGACCACCTCAGGCCACCGGTGCTGCTTAGAATTGAGCTATAATACATTGGGGAAAGCTTCAGCCCTCCTGGCTTCCTCTGAGTCCCTTCCATTTTATTTCTTTTACTAGCTCTGGGTGCACCCCCTTTCATGTGTGCACATAAGAACATGGACTCTGCAGAGCTTAGGTGGTGGAATTGCAGGGCCAGGCCTCTAGCTGGGCAGCAGCAGCCTGGATCATCATCAGGCCCTTGGACTTGGTCTCAGCAGGCCTGTGGCTGACCTCACAGGGCAGGGGACTCTGAGGTGGTATGCTCATGTTAAAGTGAGTGGGGGGGGGGAGGAAATCTCTCCAGACCCAGTTTCTCTCTGTGGTACCTGAATTCCTAGAACCATCTTGGTCCCATGCCTTCTCTTTATGCATAAGACGGAAACCCATGGGGCAAGGAAGAGACCAATGGGGTCAGAGAATAAGTCTAGTCTTTAGAATTCTCTGAGTGCACTTGGAATCCAGAACCTGGCGGCTTATGATTCTGTCTTGAGATGCTCCCGGTGAGACTTGGGTCACCTGCTCACATGGACTCATCCCTTTGATAAAGACAACACCACTCCCATGGGGTAGTAGATGGAGCCCATCAAGACAAGCTATGTCAACATTTTATAATTCTAAAGTACAAGGCAGAAATAAGAATTATTGTTCTCACTCTCCTACCTCCATGGGTCTCTATTGCACTCAATAGAACCCACCCTGTCCAGGTTAAGCACAAAAGAATCTATTGCAGGCAGCAGTGGGTTATAAGGTCAAGGATCCTGGCTTGGACATTTACCTGGATCACTGTGGCTCAGAAAAACATCACTGCTACCATGATTTGCTGCATGGTCCCTTTGGTTCCAGAAATGAGCACCTCAGGAACTCCAAAGTGCCTAAGTTTCTCTGTAGAGACATGTGTCATTTGGCTAATTTCAGCCTATAAGTCAAGTGAATGTGTCTGCTTTGCAGATGCCACTTGGCACTGAAATCTTAGTTGAAGAGGAGCCTTGAAGAAATATATTCCAACAGTTGTTTTTTTTTTTTTTTTTTTTTTTTTTTTTTCAAAAAGCAAGATGCTTGGATGGATTTAAACAGTGGCTGGATATGAGATGATACTGTGGTGGTTATGCTTGAAAAAGTCATCCTTGGGGTGAGAGACGGCTCAGTGGGTTAAGTGCTTGCTATGCAAACATGAGGACCTGAGTTCAGATCCCTAGACCCATGTAAAAAGTCATCCATGACATCACGTGCCTCCAATTCCCACTTTGGAAGACAGAGACAGGAGGATCCCAAAGTATCACTGCCCAACCAATCTTGCCAAAATGACTAGCTCTGTGTTCAGCAAGAGATCTGGTCTCAGACAATAAGGGGGAGGGCTAGCAAGATGGCTTAGTTGGTAGCGGTGTTTGTTGTCAAGTCTCATGACTTGAGTTTGGTCTCCATGGACCGCATGGTTGAAAGAGAGAACAGATTCTCAGTTATCCCCTGACCACCACATGTATACCATGGCACACGCACAGACAGACAGACAGACACACACACACACGCACATAACACACACTAATTTCTTTTTCTTTTCTTTTCTTTTCTTTTCTTTTCTTTTCTTTTCTTTCCTTTTCTCTTTTCTTTCTTTCTTTCCTTCCTCCCTCCCTTCCTTCCTTTCTTTTTTTTGTAGTATGATAGAGGAACACATCTGCCAACCTCTGGCCTCCACATGTATGCACGCGCACACACCATCCCCACGTACACACATAAAAAACCATCCTTTCACATGCATAGTGAGGCGGTGATGCATGGGATGAAGTGATACATTCATTTCCTTTGGAATAGCCCAGGGAAGTGGGAACAGGATGGGTTGGCTACAGGCCATGCTGGATGGTGACGCAGTTACTGAAAACTTGGGCCTAGGGTTGCTTACTACTCCATTTTGTATTTGTTTCAAATACGTCATAATAATTCCCTAAAGAAAGCTTGACTTCATCAGCTGCTCTCAGTGTGCAAAAAACCTTCCTCCAGTTATATGGTGGCCTCAGGTGCCTCAGGTGCCTCAGGAATCTCGTCAAGATGAGCCAATCACCTCCTCTATTGCTGGCCATTTCACCGTGGCCTCAAAATACTGAGAATGAGTTCCAGATCCTCATTTCCTGAGGGCTTCTCACTTGGAATCTCTTCTGATCTGAATTACTCTTCTAAGTTGGGGGTGACAGATGCCATTCTGGCTAATGTACACAGACAGGAATTTATTAGAGGATGTTAAGTTGTTTCTAGAATTTTCTGAAGGGCCAGGAGATGCATGGTTTTGAGACGAATACCCTGGAGAAATTCCACCAGAGGGATCTGGGGAAACCATTACCCCTCTGTCCATACTCAGGGAATACTAAAAACCTCCATAGCTGCCCCAGGAAACCCTCATCCCCTTGGCCAGTGCTGTTTCACTTGCTGCCATTTTTGTCCTTTACCCTGCCTCTAAGGGTCCTGTAGGAACATCCTTGGTGAAGCCGGGTCACGTGTGAATCTTAGCTGCAAAATAGTCTTGTGTACTTTCTACTCTGTCTCCTCCCCTCCCTTCCCCTCCCCTCCCCTCTCCCTTCCCCTTTCCTTCCCTCCTCCCTTCTGTCCTCTCCTCTTCTGTCCTCCCCTCTTCTGTCCTCTCCTCTTTTTTTTTTCTCCTCTCTTTTTTTTTCTTAGAGACATTGTTTTTCTGTATAGCCCTGACTGTACTGGAATTTGCTCTGTAACAGGACTGGCCTCAAAATCTGCCTGCCTCTGCTTCTTGAGTGCTGGGATTAAAGGCGTCACCACCACGCTCAGCTCACTTTCTAGTCTCTTTAACACAAGAAAACAATCCCCCTTTTGTCTCTCCCCACTCCTCCCTCCTTTCTCATTGTCTTTAGAAAGTCTCTTGGTTTCAGAGACCAGCATGTGCTTCCTGAGTGTTCAGTGATGTGGGAGAGCCCAGACTTGGGTGGGTGGGCAAGGAAGTTACACACCAGCATGAATTTTCCTCTGAACTGGAAGGATGTAGGTTTGGCCCAGGCTACATTTTGTTTGGGAAAAGAAACGTTAACAGCTAAGTCTGCTTGCCCAACTATTCATCAAGCTGAGACAGGAGGATTGTGGGTTCAAAGCTAGCCTGGGCAACTCAGTGAGACACTGTCTTTAAGTTACAAAAAGGTCTGAGGATTCAGCTTAGAAGTAGAGCATTTACCCAGTATGTACAAGGTCCTGTAATTTAATCCTCAGTACTGAAAAAAGAAATGTGGTCTTCTTTTATGCCGTGAGACTTGCTAGGCCAAGATGACCTTGGAAACCCAGGTCTCTTCCTCTAGCCTTTTCTGATGTGAGGTAAATGGTTTTCTGTCCTCCTTCCTCTTACCAGATTCTCTGCTCCAGGTGAAGTTATGAAGGAGTCAGGTCAATACCAGTTCAAGTCTCAGCTGCCTGTGAACTTTGGTAAATCACCAAAAAAAAAAAAAAATGGCTAGATAGGAGGGTCAGAGGTTAAGAGAGTTTGTTGGTCTTCCAAAGGACCCTCATTCAAATATATAACTGAGCCACTCACAACTACCTGTAACTCTAGCGCCAGTAGATCCAACACCTACTTCTGACCTTAGATTCCCCTCACATGTGGTATGTGTACACACACACACACACACACACACACACACACACACGGGGTGGGGGGGGGACAAAAGACAGAGAGACAGAGAGGGAGGAGAAAGACAGAGCCAGAGAAACAAAGAGGGGTAAGTCTTAACTATTGTGTTTTTGAGCGAATTAATGAAATTCCCTACAAATAAGCTGCTCTAATCATTGGGCAAGATGGTGGCCTGTGGCTCAGCACTCTGCGCAATAGCAGGTGTCTTTATGAAGTGGGTACGTGATGACTTCACCGACGCTAGGCAAAACCACCCTCCCAGAATTCCCTTTCCTGTGTGGTTTCACTGACAGTCGGCAAGAAGTGATAGACTCTCATGTGACTTGGGGGACATGGCAGCTGAGTAATTTCTCTCTCTCTCTCTCTCTCTTTCTTTCTCTCTCTCTTTCTCTCTCTCTCTCTCTCTCTCTCACACACACACACACAGATTTAGTTTATTTTATAAGGGGTTTTGTTAATAGTTAATGTTGAATATATTCTCCATCCAGTTTTTCTACCCTCCTTTTTCACACCTCCCCCCAGCTAGTTCTCTGCACCCCTCCCCCCAGTTTTATTTCTTCTCTTTTACGTTGCACACACACATGGTTTTGTGTATCTGTACAAAATATAGGAACCACAGATGAGAGAAAACACAGTATTTTCTGGATTGGCTTAGATCACCTACTATAATTTTTCTCCATTTGGATCTGTTTCCCTGCAACCAGCATGACTTCATCCATCTGGAAGGATGAGAAAGACTCCCCTGTGTACATAAACCTACCACCTTTCCTTTGTCTGTTTCTCTGTTGCTGGACACCCAGCTTAGCTCCATAGTTTAGCTGCTGTGAAAACCGCTCTAGTAAAGCATTGGTATCTAAGTATCTCTGAAATATACAGACTGGAGTGCTTTGGATAAACACCCAGAAGACATGCTGCCCTTCAATTAGGTGTTCAGTTAAATGCTAGTGCAACTGTGAGGGATTTTCTACCTATGATCATGGCTACTTGTTGGTTGAGTTTAAGTTAGGGAGGTTATCTTGAGCAGGCCTGACCTAATCAGTTGAAGCTCCTTAAGAGAAGGTGGAGGCATAATTCTCACCAACCAGCTCCCAAATAAGCACACAGAGGCTTATTATTAATTACAAATGCTTTGCCCATAGCTCAGGCTTATCTCTAACTAGCTCTTAAAACTTAAATTAACCCATCTCTGCTCATTGTCTTGCTGTCACAGGGCTCATGGCTTGTTACTTCATCTTATACATATCCTGCTTCCTTTGCATCTGGTTGGCAGCTCCCTCTTCTTCATCCCAGCACTCTTTCCCTGTCCACAAGTCCTGCCTAACCTCTCCTTGCCTAGTTATTGGCCATTTATCTCTTTATTAAACCAATGAGAGCAACATGTTTTCATGATGTACAAAAAGATGATGTCACGAGAAGGCTTCATCCTCCCTCGAGAGGGACAGGTACCTGCCAGGTTTCCGTCCATGGCTTTCCCTCCTTGACTGCTGCACAGCCAGGTCCCACTCGGCTCATCCCCAGGTATGACTCCATGGACCTCTGCATGGACTCCTGAGGGCAGTGCTGGGAGATACTGGTGACAGGCAATCAGCCCCGTATCTCCTTCAGGGACAGAGGGACTGCAGGCTGTGGACACAGTGCATCCTACCCCTGTCTGCACATGTGTGGCATCTGTACAGCTCCCTCTTCCAGCTGGTCGTGTTGTGCACACAGGGTCATTTGTAAAGAGTGGATGAGATGGATGGTTAGCTCTACTTTTCACTTGAAGAACTGGAACTTGGTAAGGCAAGACACTAGACCAGGATCTCTCAGATAACTAGGTAATAGGTGAGATCCACTGACCCCAGAGGCCCTCACAGCCCACAGCTGCACTCTCTGCCTTGTCAATTGTATTTATGTCGGCTTGGAATCTGTATGTCAAGTGTCTCTGCTGGACCGGGGCTAGGAATAAAGTAGGAGCCGACAGACTCCTTCCCCGCCCTTCTTCAGCATCTCCTGGGGAAAGCCCAAGAGGCTGGGGCAGAGTTGATGCTGGGCTACAGGTAAGCAGCAGTTTGCACACAGTGTTCCCAAGGGGGATCTGGTTGCCCCGAGCAACGCACAGGCTCACATCCTTAAAGGGAAACCTCTACAGAGGAAGGTGTTCCCTTCTGCAGGAAGAGCGGGACCTCTCAGAGCACCAATAGGGCCCTGGTGTCAGTCCCCCAGGGCCTTGTTAGAAGCACAGGCCACAGCACTAGCAAGTGCTATCCAGAGGGAGGCAGAAAGGGTGGGGGTATAGAGGCTTAGGGGAGCGCTTTTCACCTGCTTGCTGCCTACCAAGACTGAGCCTCTCACACTTCATTCAGTCCTGGGCAGGCTGTCCACAGATGCCAGGGATAAAGATAAATGAACGCCCCGTGCCAGCCACAGACCCTAGGAAATGAAAACTGTCAAAGCCACATCCTACAGCCTAGCTGGAAACTTAAAGTTATTTGGGTGTCAAAACTTTTAAGAAGTCAATGTATTTTGGCTGTTTATACAAACTGGACCAGTTTCTGTCCCTTCCCTATGCCCTACCTAGGCTATGCACAAATCAGCTTCTTCCATGTTCAACAGAATTGCTTGAGGCACCACCATGTGTCCTGCACTCGACCCCACCTCAGGCAAGGACACCAGAACTAGCTGAGTAGCTCGCTGAGGGCATCAGGAACACAGACCTGCCTTGGAAGAAGGTGGTTAAAACACCCACCATGGCTATCTGGTCAGCTGTCGGAACACCTGTATTTGCATCTGTTTGCGCTTATAATTTCCATCTGTCAACACTTTTTAAATCCTTCCCTCTCTCATTCTCTCTCCATCTAATATAAGATGCCTGACTTAGGGTTTCTATTGCTGAGAGGAAACACCATGACCATAAACAACTAGGGGTGGAAAGGGTTAATTTCAGCTTACTCTTCCAGGTAAGAGCCCATCACTGAAGGAAGTCAGGACAGGAACAGGGCAGTATCCTGGAGGCAGGAGCTGATGCAGAGGCCATGGAGGGTGCTGTTTACTGGTTTGCTCATCATGGCTTGCTCAGCCTGCTTTCTTATAAAATCCAGGACCAACAGCCCAGGGATGGCACCACCCACCATGGTACAGACTCGTCCCCCATCAATTGCTAATTAAGAAAACGCTTTATAGAGGGATCTTATGGAGGCACTTTCCCAACTGAGCTTCCCTCCTTTCAGAGAACTCTAGTTCATGTCAAGTTGATATAAAACTATCCAGCACAATGCCCCATTATTCAGAAGCTAAGTTACTAAATACAGGCTATTAAATGAGAAGAGTCTGATTCAATTAGAAGAAACTATCAAGCATAAATTCCTCACCTTTACTGAGCTTACGTTCTAATGAGGAGAGAAACAAACAAAATACACAGGCACTAGTTATAGTAACAAAGGGGCGGGGGAGTAAGTGTGCATGTGTGCACATTCGTGTGCTACACGTATGTGTATGCATTTGTACGTGTGTGTGTGTGTGTGTGTGAGGAAGTGTGTGCTAAGCCATTCAGAGACCTTGAATGAACCTTTGTGTTTCCTGGGATAAAGGAATGACTAAGGAGAGCTTGCAAAGATAAGTAGGTGGAGAAAATGAGGTTGGAAAGGGGGCTCCCTGAATATCAATGGCTTAGTATGGCCAGGGGCCTTCACCCACACATCTGGGCTTCACCTCTGGGTTCTCTGGGACTTCTGGGTAAGGTTTAGAGAATCAAGTCCTCACCACACTGTGACTTAGTCAGAGAAGCTCTAGATAGGCCTTAGGGGGCGCTGAACTCAGTTACCCCTCCTCCTCCCCGTGCCTTTCAGTCGTCAGGCACAGGTTGCTATTAGGGGTGCAAACATGTGAGGGATCGAGGAAGGAGGGACTGCAGGTGTCCTGTCCAGGGCTGTCTTGGAGCGGGACGAGGGAGCTAGGAGTTTCTCAGCAGAAAGTCTAGATGTTCCGAGGCTCTTCATGCTGCTCAGGGACTCTAAGAAGCTGGGATTTACGTCCCTTCCGCGCTCCCACGTCTCTGTCTGGGGAGGGCAGCTCGTTTTTCATGGGCACCTCGTGACTTTCCAGACGGTATTTTCAGCCTCGGTTTGACGTCAGGCTCGGGTTTGGTCCCGAGGGATGGGCTTTGTACATTTCCAGGCTGGCAGGGCTGGAGCCTCTTCCTATCCCCTTGAGCCTTTCATGCTGTCCCCTACGCTAGCTCGCCAGCTCCCTGGGTGGTGCACCAGAGCAGAGAAGTCCCGATGAGTAGGGATATTTTGTGAGCCAGACGGTGGGAGGGGGTAATGCGGGCGGCATATTGGGGGTGGAAAGCAAGAGGCAGGCAGGCAGCCAGCCAGGCTGGCTGAGATGTGAGGTGGCACGTTTGTCTCCCTCCTGATTCTCTGCAGATGGGAATGGGATCTGTCTCAAGGTCTTAGAAGGAAGCTGGTAGTTGGTACAGAGGAGGGAAATAGAATGGCGTGTGAAGGCTAGCAGGTAGTGGCACGGACAAAGGAAGGAATAACGGGGTGGATCCATGGGGCAGCTTCCCGTTTACCAGCTACTGTGGGTTTTCAAAGCAAAACTGTTAGCGAGACAGAGAGAGAGAGAAAGAGGGAGAGAGAGAGGGAGAGAGAGAGAGAGAGAGAGAGAGAGAGAGAGAGAGAGAGAGAGAGAGAGATAGACAGAGAGAGAGAGAGAGAGAGAGAGAGAAAGAGAGAGACAGAGAGAGAGAGAGAGAGAGAGAGAGAGAGAGAGAGAGAGAGAGAGAGGTGTTTCTTGGCTCTCAACGTCTTACTCTTAGTCTAGCCCTGCCCCAGCTTCTATTTCACACTGGAAGGGCCAAAAGCTGAGTGCCTAAGGCAGGGACCCTGAACCCTGACCACTGCCTTCCCTTCCGAGAGTCTCCATTTGGTCCTTTTTGAAATAGGATCTCACTGTGCCACCCAGGCTGGCCTTGTACTGCCTGTGTAGTACAGACTGACATCAACCTCGTAATCCTTCTGCCTCAGCCCCCTGAGAACTGGGATTACAAGCATGTACCATCATGCCTTGCTTCCATCCTCTCTTGGAGTCTAGACCACAACTCCATAGGTGCCAGACTCAGCAGTTGGAGTTGGAAGACCACCCCCCCCCCCAGTACCCTTTTCTGCCTTCATCCCCTTTCCCTGGGACTCCAGGATTACTATTGGTTTCTCTGGGCTTCAACTGATTCATTGTTTTGGCCCCATTAGTTTAGTGCTTGCTAAGCTAAATATAGCTTTCCTCTGGTCCCCAGGAGGGGTCCAGGCCTCATCATCATTCCTGTCTGGTTAACATGACCTTTCACCTCTCCTATTCCAGGACTCGACCTAGTCAACCTTCATTATTGCTGATGGTACTTCCTAAATCTTAGGGGACCACTGTCCTCCTGTGTGTCCCTTGGCCAGGGCTGTACCTTTCTGGCCTCTGTCTAAATGCTCTTCACCCTTACAGCTCATTCTCTGGCTTCAGGTCTCACAGTTGCCCATAAAGGACAGCAGTAGAGGATGGAGTGGATCAGGTGTAAAGCCCTGTTGCTGTTTGGTTCAGAAGTGGACCTGGTTCTTTTTCTGGTTCTGGTTCTTTTTCTCCTTCTTCGTAGAGAATCAAATGATGTGAAATGTGAATATCCTTTACACAATGGGTTTCCTGAGACCCTCCCTCCTGCCACACCTTCCAGTGGACAAGAGCTTTAACATAATTTCTGTCATTTGGTTTTAACTGTCGCTTGGATGTGTGTGGCAATGTGGGGTTAAAGACTTGGGTTTTGCCTGCAGTCTCTGCTCTGTCATTATCTAACTGTGTGGCCTGGGGTTAGTTACTTAACCTCTCTGTGCTCAGACTCCTCACCCGTAAGGCAGAGATGATATTAGGCACACATTTCATTGGTTTGTTATGACATTAAATGATTCCTACATGTACAGTTCTAGGAAGCGGTGCTTGGCAAAGGCGTGTTCAGCAAACACTAGCTTTAATGATTGCCTGGTATATAATAACCCCTATGCAGTCTTCTCGCTCCCAGTTTTGTTACCTGCACTGTAGCCTTTGCTTAGAATCCAGAGGACTTTCTCTGTCACTTCCAAACAGGCTTGCCACACAAAATACAGGATGTGTGATTCCAATTCTAATTTAACTGGACGTCTGGCATTCTCATGGCTAAATCTGGCAGTCCTATCACCATGCTTTCTTCACCACCTTTAAAGTAAAATCTCAGCCCTTTAGTATAACATTCAAGATCTCAGTGATTCAAGCTATGGCCCTCAAGGTTTAACCTTCCCCTCTCTATTTCTGCTCAGCTCCAGCCCCCTCGTCTTATGCTCTGACCACCTCTAACTGTCCCTTTGGAACCCCAGGGATGACTCTCTTGACACTTAGGTGCTAGGTAGACCATCGCCACAATTTAAGGTGGGAGAGTTGGGGGTTCAAAGGGATTAGGATCTGCACAAAACCACGACAAGTAGAAGCAGCCTTTGGGGATCAGCTAACTGGCAAATAAGAAATAAGGAAGCCAGCCCGATGGTGTGGGTGTATGTCTTTAATCCTAGCACTCAAGAGGCAGAGACAGGTAGATCTCTGTGAGTTCAAGGACAGCCTGGTTTACAAAGTGAGTTCTGGGGCATTCAGGGCTGCATGGAGAAACCCTGTCTCATAAAAAAAAAAAGAAAAAGAAAAAGAAAAAAGAAAAAAGGAAGGAAGGAAGGAAGGAAAGAAAGAGACAAAGAATAAGAAAGAAAGAAAGAAAGAAAGAAAGGAAGGAAGAAAGGAAGGAAGGAAGGAAGAAAGAAAGAAAGAAAGAAAGAAAGAAAGAAAGAAAGAAAGAAGAAAACCATGCTTGGGCCAGAGGAGCAGCAAATATGTAGGGTCAAAACCCTTGGACCCAGAAGGCCTGGTCAAGTGCTTCTCAGTTAAGGGTTGGGGGACTGCTAGCTTAGAGCAATTCCTGGAGAATGGCATCACTTGGAAGACTGTAATGTCCAGGAGGTTTTGGAGAGGCAGGAGAGATAGTCTGGGAGGTTTTGGACTCAGGTACAATTAGGACGCAGCAGAAATGCCTTTCCTGGGACTGAAAGAGCAAAGCCGTGTTTTCAGATCATTCTTGGGGGTTAGTTTGGAGTGGAAACTTACTTTCTTAATTCCAGGTAACTGAGAGCAAGAATGCATTGAGCTGGGGATTCTAAAAATATATTCTTCATTTATTTTGTGTATGGGGGTGGGGAAGGTGTGCATGTTTGTGTGCCATTCGTAGAAAAGCTTTTGAGAGTCATATCTCTCCTTTCAACATGTGGTTCCTGGAAATGGAACTCAGGTTGGCAGGCTTGGTGGCAAGTGTCCTTACCTGCTGAGCCACCTTCCCTTCCTAGATTGGGGATTCTAGAATGTGCTAGATATTCCTGGTTGATTCAGTGCCTACTGGTGACCACAGGGGGAAACAGAGAGTAGAGACCATCATGATGGGAGTGGAGGCAGGTTTCACCTCTCCTCGTCATCCCTAGCATCAAGCACGAAGCAGACACAGTTTCCTAGCTGGATCCCAGGGACTGCCTGGCTCCGTTACAGCCACACTTGATGAAAATATCTCTGCTCAGTGCTGAAGCCTTGGTCTCAGTAATTGACTTGTATAATGTCCAAAGGCTCTGTGCCTGTGACCAGCCCCAAGTGATGCATCATCTTTAGCAGAAAGATTTATCATGGAATCCGTGGCAACCGCCCATTTGCCAGTAGCAGAAATAGGAATGACTGTCCTTGCCAGGAGTCATCCTTTGTCTTCAAAGCAAATTCCTCCATGGTTGGAAGCTTTCTGGCCAAGATCCACGGTTCTAGCATCTCTATCCCAATGATCCCAGTCACAAGCAGCAGGGAGCGAGGCAGAAATTGAATCTCTGGATGCAGGAGCTGTAGGATTGGTGGTTACCAGCTGGTCTGTACCTTGGGCAAGTCTCTTGATATCCTATGTTAGAGGGTAGACCACAAATGTCCCTCCAATGGCATAGTTGGTGAAGTCTGGCCTCCAGTTAGTCACTTTTGGGAGTAGTGGAACCCAGAAGTGGTTTTAGTGGGAGGTCTTCAGGTCATTAGGGGCAAGCTCTAGCTAGGAATTATGGAGCCCTGGATTTTCCCTTTCTTACTCTTGTTTTTTTTTTTTTTTTGGGTTTTTTTTTTTTGGGTTTTTTTTTTTTTTTTTTTGTTTTTTCAAAACAGGGTTTTTCTGCAGCTTTAGAGCCTGTCCTGGAGCTAGCTCTTGTAGACCAGGCTGGTCTCGAACTCACAGAGATCCGCCTGGCTCTGCCTCCCTAGTGCTGGGATTAAAGGCGTGCGCCACCACCACCCAGCCTTACTCTTGTTTTTTTAAAAAAATAGTTTCGTGCTGTGGAGCAATGGTCTTGTACCCTGTAAAGATTTGTCACTTGTATTGGTTTAATAAAATGCCGATTGGCCAGTGGCCAGGCAGGAAGTATAGGAGGGGCGAACAGAATACCAGAATTCTGAGAAGAGAAAAGGCTCAGTCTGCAGCCATCACCCAGACACAGAGGAAGCAAGATGAGAATGCTTCACCAATAAAAGGTACCAAGCCACTTGGCTAACACAGACAAGAATTGTGGGTTAATGTGAGTTAGTTAATAAGAAATACTTAGCTAAGAGGCCAACCACTTTATAATTAATATAGGCCTCTGTGTGTTTCTTTGGGGCTGAATGGCTGCGGGACCAGACAGGACAGAAACCTCTATCAACAATTTTGTATTACATTTCTCTCTCTCTCTCCTCTCTCTCTCTCTCTCTCTCTCTCTCTCTCTCTCTCTCTGTACTATGGGTATACATATGGAGGTCAATTTGTGGAAGTTGATTCTCTCCTGTCATTTGGATTCCAGAGATCAAACCTGGGGATTGTTGGGGCAGCTGGCCCAATCCCTGCGTTCAGGGGCGTGGCTGCCCCAGGGGAGAAGGGTACCTTTAAAAAGAACCGGGTGGGGGAGAGACGCCCCTGTTTTTTTTCCCCCCACGTCACTCTCTGCTTCGCTGGAGCCTTGGCTTTGTAAGTTCCCTTATTCTCCTTTTATTAAAACTGATTTATTCTAAAAGGACTATTTTTGGTTATTTCCAAATTCCTCCGACTGACCGCCGCTACAGGGGATCAGACTTCCTGGTCAGTGCCTTTACCCTCTGAACCATCTTTCCATCCTCTCTCTGAGCTTGAGAAAACAATAGAACTGGCCCTGGTGGGAGAGTGTGGGAGAGCCAGACCCAAGAGCGCGAGAGCAGAACTGGCCCTGCTTCTTGCTGCCTACTGCATTGGGTGAGCTAGCTGGGGCAGTGCTGGATAGCTTGCCCTGGTGGTGATAAGGGAAAGCTGGCAGGCAGGCTGACCAACCCAGCTATCACCCTCCATGACCTGCAGTTGCATGGGAACAAAAGGAGAGAAGACGGGTAATGCTTATTACAAGACAGGCCCACCCCCATGGCATATCATTGCTTGTTTGTTTACTTAGAGATAGTGTTTCATACATCCCAAGTCTGGTCTTAAATTTGCTGTGCAGCTGAGGATGACCTGAACTGCTTATTCTTCTGCATCTGCCTCTACCTCCAGAATGCTAAGATTAGAAAGCACATGCCACCAGACTGAGTTTATGCAGAGCTAGGGATTGAGCCCAGGGCCTCAGGCATGCAAGGCAAGCACTGTTCTAGCTAAGGCATGTCACCGGCATTGTTAATATTGACATCAACTGGACACTATCTTGAAGCACCTAGAAAAAAAGCCTCTGGGCATGGCTGTGAGAGACTGTCTAGATTGTATTAGCCTCTGGCTATGACTGTGAGGGATTATTTTGATTGGGTTAACTGAGGTGGGGAGACCCACACTAAAAGTGTATTGCGCCGTTCCCTGGGCTTGGGTCCTAGATTTCATGAAAAGGAGAAATCTACCTGGGTACAAGTTTTCTTCATTCTCTGTCTCCTGACTGAGGATACAATGTGACCAGTTGCCAGGGCTTCCTGCCGTGAATGGCTGAATCCACAAACTGTGAGCCTTTGTCCCTTAAGTTGCATTTTTATTACAGTAACTACAAAAGTAACTAAAACAAACATTATTTAAGGTCATACTTGATAAAGATTCAGGCTGGTCTGCAGCTCACTATGCAACCCATGCTGAACCTTGAACTCATAGCCATCCTCCTGCTTCAGTCTCCCGAGATTGCAGGCATGATTCCCTACACCTGGAATAGCTTATCCTTTAAAACCTCAACAACTCGAAATGAGGAAAGCGAGATTCGGAAAGCTAAGGACTGAGTAGGGTTGATCCATTTGAGGTGGGAGTAAGCTTTATACCCGTTCCTAGCTGACTCCAAGGTCTGTGATATTTTGGTCATGCCCGTGTACACTACAGATGTAAACAGCACAGGTAGCCATGAGGGACGGTGTATATCAAGCTGTGGGAACAGGTCAGCTCCTTGGGTTTGGATGGGAAATGTCCTCCACAAGGCTCAGGTGTTTTGACTTTGGTCCTCAGTGGTAGTGATATTTTGGGAGGTGGTAGGACCACTGGGGTGTACACCTTAGTTGACGAAGGTAGGGCATCAAGGATGGGCCTTGAGAGTGATATGTCTACCCTGCTTTACATCTGGGCTCTCCTTGTGTGTCTCTTATCACCATGGGAGAAGAGGTTGAATGATGTAGGAGGGTCATCTGTCTATGTGTTACTTTCATTGGTTAATTAATAAAGAAACTGCTTGGCCTGATAGGTCAGAACATAGGTGGGTGGAGTAGACAGAACAGAATGCTGGGAAGAAGACAGTGAGGCAGTCGCCATGACTCTCCTCTCCGAGATGGACACAGGTTAGGATCTTTCCCGGTAAGCCACCACCTCATGGTGCTACACAGATTACTAAATATGGGTTAGAGCAAGATGTAAGAATTAGCCAATAAGAAGCTGAAACTAATGGGCCAGACAGTGTTTAAAAGAATACAGTTTCCATGTAATTATTTCGGGTGTAAAACTAGCCAGGTAGCGGGTTGCAGCCTGCCGCTCCTTCAACAGTTGAAGTTCTCACCACCGAAGCCCAATCCTTCCGGTTGTTAGATCTTTCCCGCCATGGTGGATTGCAACCTCTGATCCGTGAGCCCAAACAGACATCTTCTCCCTTTCATCGTTTCTGATGGACATTCTACAAAAGCACTAATCCAGTGAGGGTGGGCTCCTCCCCACCTGGGTTACTTTTCAGTTGCATGACTGTGAACAGGGATTGGCTCCTGTGCTCTCGTCTGTGGTACATGCTCAGTACAATATAAAGGTGTTCACAGGATAATTCTCATCGTCATTGCTGTTAAAAGTAAGCTGTGTTGTGCTCCTAAGGGAGGTGCCGTGGTCACTAATAAGTACAGGCATAGTTGACTGAGGGACATCGGGGTG
Source organism: Arvicola amphibius (assembly GCF_903992535.2). NCBI lineage: Eukaryota > Metazoa > Chordata > Mammalia > Rodentia > Cricetidae > Arvicola > Arvicola amphibius. The sequence goes on along the minus strand of NC_052060.1, from coordinate 18,804,888 downwards.
TGTTGGAGGTACTCAGGTAAGAAAGAGAAGGATATCGGTTTGGTGGGGGCATGTCTTATTTAGGATTTCTGTTGCCGTGAAGAGACACCATGACCACAGCAACTCTTATAAAGGAAAACATTTAAGTGGGTGGCTTGCAGCTTCAGAGGTTCAGTCATTATCATCATAATGTGACTTGGTGGCATGCAGGCAGATGTGGTGCTGGAGCTGAGAGTTTTATCTCTCGATAAGCAGATAACAGAAGCAAACTGAGACTTTGGGTATGACTTGAGCATATATGAGACCTCGAAGCCCACCTCTACACTAACACACTTCCTCCAAGAAGGTCACACCGGCCCCAACTAAACCACACCTCTGAGGAGTGCCACTCCCTCTGGGGCCATTTTCTTTCGAGCCACTACAGGGGGCATGTGTGTATGTTGTAAGTATACATGTGTGTGTATGTTGTAAGAATGCACGTGTGTGTATGTTGTAAGTATGCACATGTGTGTATGTTGTAAGAATGCATGTGTGTGTATGTTGTAAGAATGCACGTGTGTGTATGTTGTAAGAATGCACGTGTGTGTATGTTGTAAGAATGCACGTGTGTGTATGTTGTAAGTATGCACATGTGTGTATGTTGTAAGAATGCATGTGTGTGTATGTTGTAAGAATGCACGTATGCGTTTTGACAAGTGTGTGGATGCACAGTCTTCCTTCCTCCGTGTCCTGTGGGGGGAAAGAAGCGATTACCCCATCAGTTCTTTTTCCACGTGCCACTGTGACTATCATCTCTCACCAGTTTCTCTTCAGGGTAGGTGACACATCCCTTTTCATAAGGGAAGCAACGGAGGCTCAGAGACTAAATAAGCTCTGAAGGCCACTTGAGTAAGTGACACAGCCAGGATTCAGATTCAGGCCCGCCTCCAAAGCTGAGCAAAATGCCAGCATGTCCCTGGCCTTCCTGCATGGATGTCCCATGCGCCCTGCTGTAAGGCAGAGGAACGTTTCAGACACAGGTGCAGCAGAGTCTCCGGACTCCAGGGGCTGCTGTCCTGGTTGAGTAAACACAGGAACAGTGACTAGCATAGATGGAGTTCCGCCTTTCTCAGATGCAATGAATCCTCTGTCCCTTCCAGGCTGGGAAACTAATTATTGGAGTCCCTTCATTGGCTGGATAACAGAGGTGGGTGGGGACAGGAGGGACATGCTATGCTCTGATTTCTATCCTGAGGTATAGGAACATGGCAGGAGTGAAGAGAGGTAGAGACCCTGAGCCTCTGCCTGGGTTTCTCTGCAAGCTGCTAGGCTGTAGCACAGCCATGGTGTGTGTGTGTGTGTGTGTGTGTGTGTGTGTGTGTGTGTGCGCGCGCGCGCGCGCGTTAACCTCTGCAGAGCCTGCTGAGCATCTGTCCTAGGACCAGGTGACGACAGAGCCTGGAATTGCTGCTGCTGATCTTCCAGTCCCATGACAACATCTTCATTTGTTCTCATTCCTGTGCAGGACAATTTTAACATAATGTTTCTTTATCTGAATGCATTGCCTCCCAGGCCCTCTGTGGTGCTTCTGCTGCCCATGTGAGGGAACCATATGAATGAGCATGTGACCAGCAGCTAATTCCTTTTCTGAACCTTGGTCACCATGGTCACACTCTCTCCCCTGCCCTCACTGCCCCGAACATTTCCTCTTGCTCCTTCGAACCCATGTTTCAGGCTATATTTTTTTCCTCATTTCGCCCACTTTGATTTCTATGGTCCATTCTAATTCCACATCTGAGAACCTCCCTGGAGCATAGCTTGTGAATTAGCAAGTCTCTTCAGACTGGGCATGGTGGTACGTACCTATAATCCCTGAATTTGGGAGGCTAAGATAGGAAGATCAAGAATTTGATCAAGAATCAAGAGGTAGCTCTTTCTCTTCAATGAGGTGGCCATGTGAACGCCAGCCTGCAGATCTTTGTGAAACCCCTAATGGGTAAGACTCTTGTGGACAAGCCCAGTGACACTATCCAGAATGTCAAGGCCATGATACAAGACAAGAAAGGCATCCCATCTGACCAGTAGAGGCTGACATTTGCCGGCAAACAGCTGGAGGACGGCCACACTCTTTTGGACTACAACATCCAGAAAGACTCCACCTTGCCCCGGTGCCTCGCCTGCATGGTGGCATCATCGAGCGTCCCTTCGTCAGCTTGCCCAGAAGTACAACTGTGACAAGATGATCTGCCACAAGTGCTGTGCATGCCTGCACCTCTGTGCAAGAAATGTGGTCACACCAATAACCTGTGCCCCAAGAAGAAGATCAAATAAAGCTGGGGCTATTTCTGGCCCATGATCCCAGGACCAAATAAGGTCCCCTTCCATTGACTGGAGCAGGAAAAAACAAAAGAGTTTGAGGTCAACCTGGGCTATATAGTGAGATCGTGGCTCAAAAAAGAAAGTCTCTTTGATTTGCTTGCCCCTAATAGCTAATTACAGTGGGTGTGTGCTCTCTGTGTGGAAAAACGTTCACTCCATGTCTCTTCCTTTCACCCCAGAGTGAAGCACAGATAGTCACAGAACAGGGTGGTACTTGAGACCACTGGCTGCTGGGTCTGAGACATTTTTGATCAAACAGAGATCGCCATAGCTAACTAAGCCTGAACTGATTTTGCTAATTGCGGCAGGACCTCTGGTTTATTAGTCATTCCCTCCCACACCTATCAGTCAGGGTCAGGGCTGACCTGGCACAGACTAAATGAGTTCTGTGCTCACTCATGGCTCTATCCAGGTTCAGTAACACAGGAGCAAAGGAACCTCATGTCCTGAGCATCAGAGGTCATACTTAGATCCCCATAGGCCACAGCAGACCTTGCCCAGAGGGGAGCCCTACTTGGATGGAGAGGAATCAGGGAGGACTTGCAGCGTGCGGACGGTTGCCCCAGTTTTGCAAAAGTCTTGCTGTGTGACCTTGTAGAAGTTGCCTCCCCTTTCTGGGCCTTGATCTTCATCTGTACCAACAACAGTAACAGAGGATTGTTTTCAGCTCTGAATCTTTAATTCTCTGACTCAAAGGCAAAAAGAAATTTACTTCGACCTGAATTTTTTTAAAAAAGAGAGAATGTTTCTCCTGTGACAGGAGCTGGAGAGATCAATAATTCTGTCAGAGCATCCTAACAGTCAGGCTGGAGCACCGCAGTCTCTCCTGGGACTGGAGACTTCATTCTTACTCATTGTTCATCCCTGTTCCTTCCCCTACCCTTGGTCCTCTTTCCATCTCCCTTAATCACTCCACCCTCAATCCAGGACGCAGCAACCTGCTATGAATGAAGAGTGGCTGGTCACGGGGCCAGTCACCATGGTGACGGATCCCCGCAGCTGAGGTTGGCATCAAAGTCACATGAGAGTCCCGGAAAACTGGCTGAGGTATTTATAGAAACAGCTGCTGATGCTTTTATGGAAACGGGTCTATATTTGAAGCTGGTCCTGAAACCTCCATGCCTTCAGTGAGCTGACGGGATGCGGGTTTGGTACCTTAAGTTCTCCTGGTGCCTGGTGGGACTGATGTTGCCCTCCCATTCCCAGAATTACCCAGCACATCTTCCCAGCCCCCTCCTGGCTGATGCTCTGGTCCCACTGAGCATCATTTACATTGAATGGCTGTTCATCCACCAGGCTGAAGTCAAGGCAGTTGGAACACCTTCTTTCTCTCCCTCTCAGGTACAGAGAGGAGCAATGTCCTTGCTGCTCATATTAGAGAATTTTGCTTGCTGTTTCTCTTCCTGAGCCAGCCGTTTAGAGGCAATTTTGGAAGGGAGGGAGTGTGTACCTTTGAGTGCGAGGCTCAATTCCTCCTGTCCTTCCTGGTATTCTCCAGGTTCCCAAAAAATCTGTAAGCAGTAATTGTTGTTTACTGAGTGAGGGCTGTGTGCATTTTCTTCTTTACTCCTCACCAGCTCCTGTGGCCCCTCTGCCAGTCTCACTGTGCAGCCAAAGATAGGAAGCTCAGAATCAGAACCCAGCAGGTCTGCCCCAAGTCCATGCTCTTCCTACTCTGCCCAACCAATGAGCAGGGCCTAGAGGGATATTATAGTTGGTGTAGGGTGTTACTTCCTTCAGATCTGCCAGGCATACAGAAGCCCACAGGGATCTATGGAGTGCAGGGGTAGAGACATGGGGAATGCAACACTAAAAGGCAAATCTTCATTTCATACCCGCCCCTGTTCACACAGCGCCTTACCATAGAGGAGACATGATTATTGATCTGTCAGGTATTGATCAAGAAATATCTCTGGCTCCACAGGCATACACAGCCATGCCCTCTTTATCCTTTCTGCATTTAACCACCCATCTTGGAGACGTTTCTAGGTCAGAACATAAAGAGCAGCCCTGGTCATTTTAATGCCACTAAGAATGTCACGGCATGGAGGTACCATAAATGATTTAAACAGCTCCTTGCTGATAGATATCAAGACTGTTTCTGTTTTTCATATTGCAGACTCTGCTCAAGGAGTATCTTCAAATGAGTTTCTTTAACCTAACACATGCCAAATGAGTGTATGTCTTTCTATTTCTTTTTATAGACATGGTCTAATGGTCAAGGGTTTGTGGCATTGGAATTTTGATAACTATTGCCTAATTCTCTTCCACTGAGACCATACCATCTAACTCTTCTGCTAGCAACATCTGTATTCTCAACCCCCTTTCTCATGTTTAATTATTTGCCATCATAACAGGGAAAGTGGCATCCCATTGTTTTTCCAATTGTATTTCTCCTGTTACACATGGAACTGAACATCTGTTTGCATTTGTAAAAAAAAAAAAATGTAAGAGCCGGTTATATTTTCACTTTTAGAATTTCCCCAATAACATTCTTCTCTATATAACCATTTACTATTTTTTTCTGCTGATATTTAGAGACCATGTAGTCAATCAATCAATCAATCAATAATCAATCAATCAATCTCTCTGGCTCTCTATCTGTCTGTTTCAGGCCCATTCACTCGCTTGCTTTTGTTCTCTCAGTGGTCTGGAGCTCACAATCCTGGCTCTGCCTCCCGAGTGCTAAGTTTATGAAAGTGGGATGTCATGCCTGGCTTTGAAGGATAAACTTCTAGCAAGCCTTTCAGCTGTACCATTGCTTGTTTATGTCTTCACCTTCCCTACCATCTCCAGCATCTCCTTCCTTCTGTCTGTTTGGGTCTGCTTTGTGGGGTTTTTTTTCCTGGTGTTTGAAATGGTTGCTTGGCTCATTGATTTTTCAGCCTTTCTTCCTTGCTAATAGACCTATCTGAGGCTATAAGATCCCTCCAGGTCCCGCTCATGATGTACAACTGTGGCTTGGGTTTTTACATTCATCAATATTGGCCCATCTATAATTTACATTGATATAAGGAGCGAGGTAAGGATTCAGGTTTATCTTTGCTTCAGATGGCCGAACCAATATAATTTATTAAAATACATTTCTACCCATTTTAAATACAATGTTTACTGTAGCCCAAAACTTCTTACCTGAGATTTTCTGAGCTTTATTGCTGCTTCCTGTATTTCTCTTGATTTGTACTACATCCATTTCAATAGTTTTAGAATATACTCTCGCTTGTGGGCTAATTCTTTGCAAATCTCCATTTTCATAATTACTTCCAATATTTTGCTTTTTTCTCTCTCTGAACCTCAGAATCAGCTTGTCAAGAAAAAAGGTGTTATTTATCGTAGTTTTTTTAATCAGTTGGAGAGAATAAACATGCTTACTATGTTTTGTCTTCGAGAAACATTTCCTCCAAAGACCACAGTCTTTTGTTGTTGTTTATGGTTTTGAGATATTTTTAATATGTAGCGGGGGCTGGTCTCACGCTTTCAGCCCTGCCTCACCAGCTCCCCAGGGGCTGAGATTACAGTTATAGATCATTCAACCATCACCATTTCCTTCTTTATATTCAAGCCATCTTTTGAACCTCTTGGTTTTATTTGGACTCTTTTTCATATTGATTCTCTACGTATCTTTAAACTATATTCCTGTTTTTCTTTTTTAATTGTTGTTGCTACGGTAACAATCATTTCTTGAGCTCTCTGCCTGGTGGCTGTGGATCGGAAGGTTACACACTTTTAGTTTGCTAATTTTTATAACCAAACGTTGCCAAATGGTTTTCATTAGGTTTCTTAGTTGGGTTACTTTTCAAATGAAGCTTTTAGCCTTCAAGGGGAGCATGCTTTAAAACTCCTGGAGCAAATGGCTATTTAATGATTTAATGGTTTATCACATTTAAGTGTTAAGTTGCCCAGGGCAGTGCTTGGTGCATCTTAAGCGCTCCTACTGACAGCAGCTATGGCAGACTGCCTTGAGTTCCTGCACCTCCCTAACCCTTACAGCATCCAGGCGAGCTCAGGGCACAGATTACCATTTTCATTTCTTCTCCATTTTTTGCATGTGCCCATGTACATGCGCTCGTGCGCGCGCGTGTCTGTGTATGTGTGTGTGTGTGTGTGTGTGTGTGCGTGCGTGCACACACATGTGTATGTGAAGTGCCCGAGTGCTCCTGTGTGTGTGCAGAGGACTTTGGGTGTTCTGTCCTGTCACTGTCCACCTTGGGATCTTGGAGATCACTATTTTACCTAGGCTGGCTGGCCAGGCATCCTTCAATCTTCCATTCCTCTAACCCCTGGCAATGGCTACAGGTACACACATGCCTAGCTTTTACGTGGGTGCCCTGGAATTCAGGCTCTCATGCTTTCGCCCCATGGGCTCTTACCCACCGAGCAATCTTCCCATCCCATTTCCATTGCTTTTTTCAGATAAAGAGTATGAAGCTCATAGAAACTGAACAATCTATCAGAGATTGTTTGGGTAGTGTGCAGGTAGTGCCAGCATCAGAACCTCATTTTACCTAGCTCTGCACTGCAGTCCAGGGCAACAGAGAGGAGAGCAAGCAGATCCTTTCCTGCAGGGAGATGTGTGCCTAGAATCCTGCCCTAGCATATTTGTTTCCAAAAGTCTGCTCTGGGTTTGGTTCTGGACGGTGACGGTGGCGTGGTGAGCTGGAATGCCCACCCTACCCAGAAAGGACTCTCTGAAATCATGTTCTCTAGGAGTCTTGTTTCCTGCCATTGAGTTCCAAGACACAAAGGAATCAGACAATGCAGCCTGCATGGTACATCTTGCTCCTGTGAAGGGCTGTGCATTCATATCTCCACCACCAGCACGATGGCCTTGTGTTGCCATGGGAGATAAGGAACAAAGCCATTCAGAGGCTCCTCTGAGTCACGGGTGGAGGAACGTGAAGTGGCAGGCAGGAAATAGAGGCCTCCATTAGTTCTCTCTGTGTGTCATCCTCTGCTCTCTTTCTCTGTCTCAGTTCCATCCCCATTTCTCTGCTATTTTCCCCCAAACCTGTTTGTCACTGGAGTCCATTTTAGGAATCTTCCTCAGGTCCCAAGGCGAGGCTGTTATGAAACACACAAAGTCAATGATGAAGAACTTCCTAGAAGCTACTATGAGTGGCCTCTAGGACTAGAAATTGAGATCTCTTCTGAAAAAGCAGGATATTTCTGAAGGCCTCTGGGGTAACCACTTCCCAACTAAGCCGAGCTAAGTCCTTGCCATGATGCCTTTTCCATCCTTTTAAACTTTCAATAGCTCACTATTATTTTTTGATACTATATCAAAACACCCCCTGTTATAGTTTGAATGTAATCGGCCCCTACAAGCTCAAAGGGAGTGGTACTATTAGGACGTTTGCCTTTTTGGAGTAGGTATAGCCTTCCAACAAGGGCAGTAAGTCACTGTAGGGTGGACTTTGAGGTCTCATAAATAGTCAAGCCATGCCCAGTGCCTCGGTCTACTTATTGTTGCCTTCTGATCAAGATGTGGCCAGTACCATGTCTGCCTGCACACACTGCCATACTTCCCACCATGATTATGGATCGGACTGCTGAACTGTAAGTAGCCACCTCAGTTAAATGCTTTACTTTATAAGAGCTGCCATTGTCGTGGTGTCTCTTCACAGCAATAGACATCCTAAGACATCCCTCTTGTGCCTGTGAATGCACTCGCGTGTGGTGTATATGTATGTGGTACATACACGCGTGTACATGCTGATACACTCATACAGAATCAGGGAAAAGGTTGAGTGTACTATTGTACCAGTCTTTTTTTTATATATATTTCTTTGAGGTAGGGCATCTCGCTGAGAGCTAGGCTAAGGTCCAACACAGTCCAGCAGTAATCTTCTGGTCCCCATAGCCCATGGTCCATTGGCCTCATCGATTGCTGCAATAGGGGCTTTGTCTTGACAAATGGATTAACTCATATATTTGTTATGCTGACAGTCAGGTGACTTGACACTGTTTTATCAGCCATTTCACACTGTTATCTCGGTCTTTATCTCAATGTAAGTTAAGACTCTAAGTTTCCGTGTTTATTTTTTCACGGCCCCTGCTGCTGCCGGCTGATATGGGCAGGGAGGAGTCTTTTGCAGTGGTATCCATGACTGCAGACTCATAACTGATTCTAAGAGATGTTCTTTCCCTGCCCTTCCCCCAAAGAAAATAGTCCAGACGTGAAGCTATTAAAGATTGTGATGAAGATGCAGAAGTGGAGCTCTTCACAGTTGATGACTTCTGGTGGGGATCAGGGGTGGGGGAGTAGAAGGGCTCCGTTCTCTTTAAGGGGATGGCTACTGGGAGTTTGACCATGCTCCAGTGAGTATATGGGCAACACAAATTGTACTTGCTTTTTCTTTTTTGGGGGTGGGGTGGGAGTGGGGTGATGTGCAAGGATAGAAGGGTGGATCTGGGAGCAATGGGAAGCAAGTGTGTTTAGGGTGCATTGTATTAAATTCCCAAATAATTAATAAAAACATGATGTTATGTGCGTGTGAGAGAGAAATAAATAAACCATTTCTTGCCCCTCCCCTAAAGACTCTAGGTTTGTATTTTCTATAATCTTAGAAGTAATCTCCATTATTGAAAATTTCAGAGGGTGGTGGTGGCACTATGGGAATAACTTATACATCTTTTCTTGGGAGGTGGGTCCAAGTTCCCTTAAGAAATACCAGGATTTCTTAGAGGAAATCTCAATTTCTATTTCTAGGTTCTACCTTAAAGAGAAGAAAAAAAAAGCCTCTAGGAGTGTTTTGTTTTCTTTTTGTATAAATAATAAAATATTTATTTATATTAGCACTACTGGGAAGTGATAGAAATTATGAGGTGGGATCTAATTGAAATTAGAATGAAATATGAATGAAAATAAATCAATTATTTCTTCTAAAACACAGAACTCAGACCAAGATTTGAATGGAACACCCCTGCCCCCACCACAGGGTGCTGACAAATACCCTGTTTCTTGCAACTGGAAGCATTGCTTTCCTTGATCTAGGTGAAGTTCAACACTCTTCTCACCATACAGGCTGCTTTGGGACGTTTACGAGGTTCTGGCCTATTACAGAGGGAAGCTCCCCAACCACCTCCCAGTTTGTTCTTGACTGGTGTATCAGCCATTCCTCTGAGATATGCCAGACACTGAGCACCTTGCCCGACAGAGAGACGTTCCCCATATGTCGTTGATTTGCATTTGAAACCCAGAACGCACTATGTGGCAACAGGAGGAGGGAAAGCGCTGAGCCATAAGAAGGACTGCCATCCCCAAGGCTGATCCAAGCGGCCATGTGAGGAGGAGCAGCTGCCACTCTGAGCTGTCTCTGCTCACGGAAGTCCCCTCCCCTTTTGGTGGTGAAGGAACACTCTCGTGGACAGGCGGAGCTCTCTCCCCTCTCAGAGCTCCATTCCGTGTACACAGGGTCACAGGAAGAAGAGCACCCTCACGTCTAGACCCTACCATGTCCTCCCTGCCTCACCATCCCCGTTTCCATCACATCTCATCTCCGTTGCTGAAGCTGCAGCACCTCACATGGATGGAAGCCTCACCAGGCACCCACTGCTGTTAGAAATGTATTGTCACATCTTTAAATACCTCATCATGGCATGGCAAAGTCTACAGAGGGAAGGTCCCCACCTGAGAGGCTGGCATTATTCTTCTGCACAGTCTGTTGGGTGAGTGGACAGGAAGCAAAGGGAGAGGAGGAGGGGCTGTAGCGGATTCCTGGCGGAGGGGGCAGATGGGCCGAAGCTTGAGCCAGGAAAGCGTGGGAAGAGTGGGGAGAGCAGAGAGAAGGCTGATGGAGCAAGTGGGCTGCAGGGAAGTCAGGGAGGGAGGAGTGGCAGATGAAGCTGGAGGCAAGAGAGGGCCTCAAGGCACGGCAGGCTTGAGAAGGGCACCATTACATTTCATTTCTAAAAAGATTTCTCTTGTAGCCAGGTGTGGTGGCTCACACCTTTAATCCCAGCGCTCAGGATCTCTGAGTTTGAGACCAACCTGGTCTATATAGTGAGTTTTAGAACAGCCAGGGCTACACAGAGAAATCGTGTCTTGGAAAACCATTAAAAAAATTCCTCTTGTATGGGGCAAAGAGGTGAACCTGGTATTTGAGTCAGGAGATTTTGAGAGTCCAGATGACTAATGGGTATAGTTTGAACTAAGATTGCGACGAAACAATTAGAAGCGACCAGACGCTCAGGGCCTTTAGGAGCTAAGACCTCCAGGATTTAATGGTGCCTATCATGAGCTGATAAGAAGGAAGGGGTTGCAAGGTGACGATTGGTTTCCTGTGAGGGAGACTTGGAGGTGGAACAGAAAGAAAAATGTTGACTGTTTTGCAGGCTGGGTCTCTGGATAAGGAGGTGATTTGAGACCTGTCTGGACAGGTGGAGTAAGTGAGTGTGCAGAGCACCGGAGACTCTGGAATGAAGATGGCAGCAGGAGAGGGGGTGGTTTAGGAGAACAATCTTGAGTGACAAAGGAACAGGGATCTGGGAAGTCCAGTACATAAAGGTCAGCAGAAGAACTACAGGGATGACCAGAGGGCACAGGGAGATAAAGACGGGGACTTAAAGAAGGAGAGAAAGCCCAAAGAAATACTATAGAGGGGACAATCACGGGAGGGCTGGGAAAATGTCCTATAGATTTAGTCATTGCTGACATCCATCTTAACGTCATGAGAGAGCAGGGTTGGTTAAGAAGTAAAGGGAAGAGGAGGAAATGGAAACCGAGCATTTGGAAGAAGAAAGTTGGGGTGACTTTTAAAGGAGATTATCTGAACATGCTTCAAAACCACTGAGAAAACCCCAGAATCTAGGGTGGCCGATGCTGTCTGAGGCTGTTAAGAAGGTGTGGGCCAAGAGACCCAGGGGCTAAACAGGACCTGGATTCTGACAGCAGGAGAGGCTCCCCTGCTCTCGCAGGGACTGGAGGGAGGAAGTGCAGATACTCGGGGTGGGGGGGGGGTGCAGGCAAGGCTGACACACAGTCCTGGGTGAGAGTCAAGGAACTTCTGAGAGACCAAGGAGGTAATGGGTAGACAAGAAGGGAGGTTGAGAGAATAGAGAATTGAGGTGACCTTGGCTAGAAAGAGGAGAGATGGCTCATACAGTCACGTGGAGGCACTGGGAAACGAGAAGGCCATTCAAGGCTGGCGACCATGAAAGCAGAAGGTGATGGGTTCTCACTGGAACTTCTTTTCCCAGAGAAGTTTGCATGAAGAAACCAAGTACTGAGTCCACTCAAGATTAGGGCTGTCTTCAGGTAGACATGATACCTGACAGACATGCTGTTCTCAGGATGCCTCAGATCCAGGGTCTCTTCACCTTTGCTCCCAAATCTCCTCTTCCTAGGTTATCTTAGTGACAACACAGTCACCCAATAACAGTCATTTATCAAGGGTATGTGATATCAGGTAATTTAACAATCATCTCGTGTGACCATCACAACCGCATAAAGCATGTATTTTCTTGCACTGTGTACCTGTTTTACAGATGTGGAAACTGAGGCTCATTAGGTTATAGATCTTACTCAAGGTATGTAAGTAATGGCAGTCTAGATTAAAAACTTAGGTTCACCAGACTCAAAAGTTCCTTTCCCATCTCTACACCAACTCTATAGCCCTCCCCACAGAACCATCTATATCTGAGGCTTCCCTTCCTCTCACCCCTCTCAACACATTGGGGGGGTCACACTGAACTTGTTCACCCCATCACAGCTCTTGCACCTCCAACTTCCTCCTTTCCCTCACCTCCATCCTGCTGGTTTCCTGGCTAAGTGCACCAGGATGTAAATTCTATAAGGGTAGGAATCATGATGTGTCTCGTCTGTTATGTCCGAAGGACCCTAACAGTGTCCAGCAAACAGTAGGCTTGCTAAATACTTGTCGACTAAAAGAACCATCGATTGGGAGAGTTTATTCTCAATGGGCATCTTGAATTTCCAGATGTTTCATGGGCAGAGGCACGGATGGCCTCTTGTTCCAATCTAGTTCAGCGGATCTTTGCACAGTGAATTAGCCTCAAAAAACGGAGATAGTGGAGGGTAGTTTTGTTTGCTGCCCATCATGATAAAATTCTGTTTGTGCAAATCACCAGCAGGTTTTCTTGTAGTCCATTAGAAAACATCAGGTTTCCCTAAACTTGAGACTCCTCCCATAGGACTTGAGGATTAGGCTTGAATATGAAGCGTGTGCTATTTGCAGTGTCCCAAGTAATACAAGTCTATTGTCTCTAGCCCCAGAATTCTTTGTCTTCTGTCAGCGTCCATAAGACTGTGGCAGGACAGCTGGTTAGACTATAAGTGCAGAATCTCAGTTCCTTCCGAGTTCTTGCTTCTGGTCTTTATCAACTTTAACTAGGATAATTAAGACAACTTCACCTTCTCCTCCCTCCCAAACAAGTACCTGCCTGTGATATGCCAAAGGCTCCCTAGAGCAGAGACAATCATTTCAGACTCCCCAAACAACACTTCCAGCCAGCCAGATCCTGTCCCCATGACTAACTTCACATTTCCTCACCCTCCAGCCCTGCTCCAGCTCAGCAACCACCTGTCTGCCCAGATTCGTCGCTCTTGTGTTTGCCCTGGTCAAACTGTCCCCTCCACAAAGGCTGGCCTTTCCCCTTTCATCTATACCTTATTTAAGGCCAGCATACTTCAACAACTTTTTGGTACCCAGTCACAATTTCCCTCTCTCTCATCGGCCCCACTCCACTCGTTTGTCAGGGTTCAGGGAAACGGTATTGTGCGGGGGGTTGGTCTTGGTAGGATGGTGGACTGACTGTGGGAAAGGACAGCCCAGAGGTAGGAATAGAGGTGACATTCACATGGGATGCAAAGAATAGCCACAGAGTACGACTGAAATCCTGAAAGAGGGTCAAGAAGAGGTGAGTATGTAAAGACAGGTGAGGTCCCAGGCTCAGGTAGGCCTATGGCCCTGAGGGCCCATTTTCCCTAGGGTAGATGGCCTAAGAAGAGCATTGAGGTCTTAAGAGGCGCCTCCTGGCAACCCTTCTGCTCCCTACCCACCCCTCTGCTTGTGTCGGCCATCAGAGCCTCGCTCGGAGCCCAGGAGCCTCGCATTGACGCGGGCCCGCGCGTGAGTCAAGCCTGCGTCACGGCGCCCCGCCGCCAGGGTGGCCTTTCGGAAAGCGAGGGAACAGTGCGCGCCGCGCTCCGCCCAGCTCCGTTCCGCTCCGCAGAGCCAGTGCGGACAGGGCGCGGGGAGGGCGGCAGTCGGTCGGGGCCTTCGCAGCCACGCGCTCTCTCCGCCTCGGGATCTGGGCCCCGGGGTTGCTCCCTAGAGCCCAGAGTGAGCGAAGAGCGGGAGCAGGGTTGGGACTGACGGCGAGGGAGGGAACGAGGAGCCAGCTGAGCCGCGTGCGCCGGCGCGCGCAGCTCCGGGTCCCCCCAGCCCCGGACCGGGCCTGTCGCCGCCTGACTCCAGTTGCCCTCGGGAAGGACGGTGCATCCACGACCCGTCGGGGACCACGGTCACTCGGCGGTAATCCAGGGGCCGAATCCACGCGACGGTCCACGCGGGACAGGTGAGTCGCCGTCTGATCCCCGTCTGGTGTACCCGGACCAGCCACGGCAACTTTGCCTGCTGCGGCCCCGCCCCAGCCTGGAAGGCCGGAGGCCCCTGGTGCGTGGCGGCGCTCCTCCCGGTCCACCCGACCCAGCGCTGGCGCGGGGGCTCCTCCCGGCGCTCCAGTCGCCGTTGCCTGGCGACAGAGCCCCGGGGCGGCTATGATCTGGCGCAGCAAGGGTGCTCAGCAGCTCCTGCACAGGTTGGACTTGGGCTTCAGTTTCTACAGCTCAGGATGCCCCAGAACTCCCGAGGTAACAGGACAGCTGCAGAGGCGAGCACCAGCGGAGGACCAGCGAGGCCAGCTCGGTGGGTCCTTGTGCCTGGAGTGCGCTCAGGGCGCAGCTCCACCAGGAGGCTCCGGCGCATCTGGGGACCCCAGCCCCAGCCACTCGGTCTCGGGCCCGTGACCTTGACGGTAACATTGGCTAGAGAAGCAGTACGTTCGTGCCGAGATAAATATTTAATTTCCAGTTCCGGGGCTGCTCCTCAGTGAATTTGGAGTTAGAATGGAAGAGCTCCTTCCTCCCCCGAGGAAAGCGCATCTGGGGACCGATGGATAGAGATAGGAGGCGTGCACTGGGGGCCACAGTCTAGAGGGGCCTGTTGTCGGGAGAGAGGCCTCCGCCACATTTATACCTGTGCAGACGGTGCTCTGAAGGGATGTTCTCAGTATGCCAAGGCTGCTCCCCCAGGGGCGCGGCCGCCTTGGAAGGAAGCCGAATGCTTCAGCTATCTCTTCAGCTCTGTCAGGGAGGGGTTCAAGTTCAGAAGTTCTGAGGCTACTCGGACCCAGTGGCTGTCAAGTGGGCTTTATTCTTTGAAAATTTCCCTCCGTCCCTCTTCCCACCCTCCCTTCCTCGGTCTCCCCCTCCCCCGTCCCTCCTTCCTTCTCTTCCTCTGTCCCTTTCTCCCATCCTTCTGCTCCCCCTCTTTAGAAATAGTGTAATGGGCCATATGAATAAGGAGATTTTTAAGTAGAGCTACTTTGGAAGGCAGTTTAGCTGTGAACAAGAGGCAAGTTGGGTTGGGTTGGAGTTGTGGGGATGAAGAAGAAAGATCGCCATTGCCGCTGTTAACAAGAACTTCCGGGGACTGGGAAAATCCTGGAATGGCTCTATAGTATCCGTCAAACTTTAGTGGGTTTCAAACTGCGTGGAGCATAAGCATCTTGTGCCTTCTGCACTTCTCATACTGTTTCATATCAAGTAAAGTAGAGCCATCTCTTGGAAGGAAGGACTTTCAGGTCACACCTGGCTGCCCTTGGCTACGGACAAGGCCATCAGAGGTTGTAGCTCCTGTGGTTACTTTTTCTCTAATGGAGCAGCTGTGGCCAAGTAGGTGGTTGAGTTGAATAGAGGATTTCTGCAGCTTAGCCTTCGGTGACTCAGTGCAGGAGGTGAATCGTGCCCACCAGCTGATCAAAGTTTTCTTAGCCTGAGTCACACAGAGTCGTGTTTCAGCTGTTTGTGGGTTCAGTGCAATTATTTAGCAGCACTCGTGAGGGGACTGACTGGCCTGAGCGCCAAGTCACTTAGGGGTGGGTGAATCTTCAGAGTAAATCTCAGTTTGCCTGCTGTTAACATAGGCCTGTTGAACTCTGTCCCCATGGGGATGGCCAGCAGGGTCAGGCTGCAGAGGAGGCACTGTGTTTCTTGTCATGGTCTGGCCAGTCACTGCATCACGGAACATCTGTTTCCACAGTTGTTAAGGAGGATGCTGTTGGTACCATTTTACCCAGTCTCACTCTGTGACCGGTGCTAGACATAGCAGGTGCTGCCAGATATTGGGTTCCCACCTCTTCTGCTGTGGATCTCAACCAGAGATGATTTCCCCTCTCCATGCTGTGCTCCTGAGTGTGTGTGTGTGTGTATGTGTGTGTGTGTGTGTGTGTGCATATGAAGGTGGCCAGATCCTGTATGATTGAACCCACAGCTCATCCTGAAGTGAACCTGTTTTTAAGTCTCCCCTGGATGGGAAAGCTGGAACGAGAACCAGGCTAGTATGACCATTTACAGCAGCACCTAGGTGGCTCCAGCGGAGAGACCTGGACTCACTGGTATTGTTTATGACTGTGGCCTGTCCCTGTCCGCAGGCTGGGGTACCTGCTGAGTAGATTTCAGGGGTTCTTTCTCCTTGAATGGGTCTTGCTATCTCCCTGCTCACCTGTTTTATCTATAACAGATCCGGAAGCTTCAAAAGAAATGCTCAATAGAGCTGATGTTGGCCTTTTCCTATACAGAAAGGAGAAGAATGGGTTTCCTACTTTTCTGAGGGATTCTGGACTTCTTGTCCTCCTCTTATAAAGGGTCTAGATCTAAGGCTGGCCTAAGATGCATTCACTTCAAAAAAATCAAGATTTCCTCAAGGGTAGAAAGAAAAAGTTGGAGCTGACCCGTGGAACTACAGCTGGCTACTGGAAGAGACAGAGTTGACATTGTCCACTCTGAAGTCAATGCCTTCCCTATTTTGTCTGGACACCTATTCCATGACCAATAGAAACAGATGCGAGGACTCCAGAGCAGCATCCTCCTGCTTGGTGCTCTCCTGTCCCTCGGGCTCTCCTGTCCAATTCTGCTGCAGTAAGACGATTCATCATTAATCCGTCTAAAACCGCTAAGATAAGCAGCAGAATAATTTTAAAAAGAAAGTGGATTGGACGCTTCCCTTCCCCCCCTCCCCCAGCAGACAAAGTCTAACTTATCACTGACTTCCAGGCTATGCTGCAAGAAATCTTGACAGCCAAACATCTGAGAACCAGGGTGGGAAACGAAACAAAACCCTTGCACCTCAGACCCTGTGCCAGCCTCCGCTGAGGAGCGCCCTAGGCTGCTGGAGGTCAGAAGCACAATCCTGGATTGCCTGTACGCTATCCCAGGCACAGTGAGGCTTTGAGGGAAATGCCCCCCTGCATTCCAGTCTCTTCTGGTACCTCTCCTCCCCTTCCCTCTCTCCATTCCTCCCTCCCCTACCTTTTCCCACCCAGATAGTGTCTCAGGTAGCCCACCCTGTAGCTGAGAATGACCTTGAACTCCTGACCTTTCTGCCTGCCAAGTGCTAGGATTGCAAGTGTGTAGTAGCGCACACATGCTTTTAGCAGGGGAAAATGCAGCTCTGGACTGCAGCACTTCGTGCCGTGGCTGGCATGCACAGCTAATACCCAGCTTTTTATTGAGGCCTCTGTGCTGGGCTGAGTATTTACAGGCCATCTTCTTCAATCTTCTCCATGGTCCCAGGAGATGGATATTGCTCTCTGTAGTTTATAGATGTGGATTTTGAGGTTCAGAGAGGTTAACTAATTTGCTCAAGGTCATTCAGATTAGTGAGTGGCAACCTGAGGCTTGGCACTTGCTTCTGTCAGACTTCAAATTCCAGGCTCTTAACCACTTTGTGATGTGTTTCCAATAGCAAGTTCTTAATAAGTGTGGCCAACAGAATAGGCATTTATCAAAATGAAGCTTTATTAAAATCTGTGGGCTCTGATCTTCAAACTAGTAACCGAGGGAAAGAAGAATCAGATTTCTGCCAACGGGAAACTGGTATAAAATGACCAGACCCATATTGCCAAGGTTTAAGGGCTATGACATTTGGTTCCAGGAGAGTCAGAGTCCAGAAAAGGACCTTAGGTTCTATCTTGGTGCTCTTTGTCCTGGTCCTGTCTTTATCTTCTTGACTTGACAACTCGAGATTTCACTCCCTTGAAGTGTGTCCACTTAGGGCTGGTGCCTGGAGCTGGGAAGGATGAGGCGGAGCAGGTCGGATGCTGCCCTGAGAATCTCTGCATCCGCAGAATCAAGGACAGCCAGGCACTGCTGGGAGCTCTGGTGTGTCAGGTTTCCCTGCTGGACAGTGTGTGCCAGGGATTTACAGTCTCTGATGAGGCCCAGACCCCAGAGCCAAGCTGCTGGCACAGCACGGTTATTTATCGTAGCTGCTGGCAGGATCTGGTGAAGGGGCTGCTGCTTGCTTCCTAGTCCTGGTGTCACATTCCATGGAGACTCGCCTCTTCTCAGGCCTCTACCCCTGTTTCCTGGGCTGTTCTGGGGCGACTGGCATGTGGCTCCTCTTGTCTGTCTGTCTTTCCCAGAGGAATAGGCCTATATTTTCCTAGCCTGCCTCCCACCCCCAAACCACTGGAGAGAGACCTTGAAGGGGGAAGTTCCTGCAAATAAGGATGGATAACTGGTACCCTGTCCCAGAAACCTTTGCTTCGGGGGCAGCCATTTTGTGGTGATGCAATCTGCTGATACTCGTTCTTTCTCTCCTCTTTTCATGAGTAGTTTTTCTTTTTTAATACTAAGGTATTTATCGATGTGCAAATTCAGCTATTTAAAAACACATAACTAAATATCACTGTGCACAGGAAGCTCCTATGTGAGAACACAGGCTAAGAGGCAGTATGAATTATTACTGAGTCATGAAGGTATTCTTATCTCAGAACCAGGTATGTTTTGTTGGAGAACGGTTCTGGGTCCAGTGAGTCTTAGGCTGCCTCTGTCCACAACTTGGAGTTGAGGTGTAAAGACCCTTTTCTTCTGTAGTTCTTGTGGGATGGGAGTGAGGCCTACTAAGGGCCAGAGGAACCCCAGCTCTAAGCCCTGGCAGGATGCTTTCGAGCTTACCCAGCAGTCTATCTGAAGACAGCAGGTCACCTCACCCCACTCCGTCATTTATACTTATTGGTTTAGCTAGAATTTCTTATGCGCTACTAATTTGCCACCTATTCTTTTATTCGAAAATAGAATTCACTGGTCCATTCTCCCAAAACCCTGCCAATTATATTTTTCTCTCTACGAATGGAGACCCCTGTGGTTTAATGACCGGCAGCGGCTGTAAGCAGAGCAGAAGGGGCTGCTCACAAAAGATGTGACTGTCACCCAATAGGGTAGTCCCAGCAGGTGCTGCCAGATGGGAAGCCAGTGAGGATTTGGACTACCTCTTCTTGTGGGATCTAAGGGAAGGGGAGCTGGCGTTTGTTCTTGCTGAGCAGTTGGGCTGGTTCCCAGAATGGCTGGTGGGCGCTGTCCACGGTCCTGCCACAACCGGAAGCCAACTGCCTGCTGGAAATCAGGGGCTTCCTTACAACAGCTAGGAAGACTCTGCTTGACCCAAGAGTCGTATGCTGTTAGTTTCAGAGAAGGACCCAAGTGAGTAAGGAAGCTCTTGACCTCAGGGAGAGACCATGGTCCATGAAGTTGTTCCACTTGGCCTGTGGCGGTGCCCGTTCTGCAGGGCCGCAGGACACACTACAGGTCTTTCCAATCAGTGCTAGACGGTGCCTGTGATCCAGAAACCACGACGCCCATCTCTCTGGGAATCGCTTGGGGATGGTGCAGGGTTGTGAAGCCTCCTTCATTTACCGCAATGTTCCAGACCAGTATTAATCTTTCTGGGTACCATGATTTGTAAACAGTTGGGAGACACCAGCATGTGAGGAGGAGTCTTCACTACAGAGCTTGGTAGATCACCATTTAAAGCTCAACTCTTGCACTTAATGGCTGTGTCACCGTGTACATGACGGTTAGAGTTTCTCTGCCTCGGAATCTTCTCCTATCAAACGATGGTGCCGCTTTCCTTGTCATTGTGAGCATAGTAGGTCTTTGCTGTGCCTTGTCCCCAGGAGGGAACACTTTCATGCCCAGCTGTCCACCAAGCTGCACAGAGAGCTAAGAAAAGAGATCCAACTCTTCTTGTTCCCAGGAAGGAGACGCCATGTGGGGACTGTAATTAAAGGTTTCTGATTATTATTGCTTCAAGTGCTCTTCAGAACTCTGCTGTCTAACTCAGGTAATTGGACACTCTGATCCTTCTGTGTGCCTTTGAAACCAGAGAAAACAACGAGTTTAAGAAAATACAGGTCAGAAGACTCAGGCAGATGTGAGGAGACCCATCTGCCACCATCCTGGGTCCCCATGAGTAGGGAAAGAAGAGATCAAGGCCTTCAGCTAATCGCTTTTGTTTTCATTTCTAATTTTAACCTTTTTCGTTCTTAAATCTGGTGTACACATGGACCTCATGTCTGGGGCCTGGAGTGTCCGTCACCATGCTGGCTCCCTGTATTTCTCTCTTCAAAACTTACGCTTCTTGCAACAGCTTGGCCCAGGTTGTGCCGTCTTTCATCTACCTTCCCAGGTTCTCCAGTTCTTGAGTTATAAGCAGCTATTGATCCTTCTGAATCCTATCTCAACTCACAAATCTCTGAGACCTTTCTTCCAGACTCAAAGAAAGCCCAGACTGTTTCTCCCATGACTGTGGGTCCCACCTGCTCTAGACAGTCCTTATCCTCCTGCCACAACCCCTCCCAACTTCCCTTACTCAGGGGGCTCTGGCCATAAAGCTTTTTGTTGCTTACATTTGCCAAACACCCTAGTCCTATCTCAGAGCCTTTCTTGTTACTCTCTCCTGAATGCATTCCCAGGATATCAGAATGGCTCGTTCTCTCTCTGTTTAGGCCCTTGTGTTATCTTATCCGAGTGTGCTGTCTTAATGCCTCTGTATCTCATAGCATCCCTGCCCCAACTCTATCTTCTCATTCTCTGCATTATGTATCATGTATTTATTTGCCTCCCAGTATGAGAATATAAATCTCACAGAGCAGGAACATAATTTCCTCTGTTCTCTGCTGTCACACAACAGGGCTTGACACATAGTGTATATTTATTGAAAGAAATAAAGGAAACAAAGAAAACAAAAAAATTAAGAATGTATTTTCAGCAGTGCCTCTAACTTACAGAACTCTGGGCTCCACTCCTCCAGACCAAGAGGACAGTGGGAAGTCATTTTAGTAATGAACACTTGCATGTCCCCAGCAGCTCACCATGTCTGTGGGCCCCTATGAGCCTGTTCCACATTTATTTCAGGGCATCATAGGATCACAGGTGGATGTTCCTGCGGGTTGAGCCAAATTCTTACATTTTCTGTACTAAAGGTGGCAGCTGGCATTGGCTTTTGGAGGGCGGGGGCTCAATTGACCACAGTCCTTATGTTTTTATACACGTGAATCAGGAGTTTTCATCCCCCACCTTTCCAGGTCCAGGATGTGGGATCAAAAGAGGCTACATACTTTCCCAGAGACTCACTGCTGGTAGATGGCAGAGCAGGACACATAGTCAAGCTTACCTACCTCTAAACCTCATGCCTTCCTGGGATGGCAGCCGGGCTGGCGTCAGACTATGGCAGTGTAGATCCAGTGGCCTCCACTTTCCGGCCATGCACTAGCTGCCTTATTCCATCAGTTCCAAAATGCATGTTTATGCTCACTGATACATCTTAGAAGCAGTCCGTAATTTGTAATCAATGCCCATTTCAAAATGGCAGCTGGTGTGTGGCAGGGGTGACCTACTTCCCTTGGCCCGAGATCAAAGACTCCTGAGCTCTGTGAAACATAGGCCATTCCTCATAGCCTGCACCTCTTCACTGGCAACATGGGAACACCAGTGGCATTTCCTGTTAGAATTATGGAGGGATTAAGGGGGACAGTGAGTGAGGGGTGTTAGCACCGTGGCTTGCACAGCGGAGGAACTGAGGCGGTGTGACCTGTGTGCTGTAGCTGTCATCGTTATGGCTACACCCTGCTGTGTTTCCAGAAGCCCCCAGAAAAGAACTCAGCACCCAGTTCCGTCAGAGTGGACTCACGCAGAGGCACCGTGCCGCCCATCTAACATACTGAGCGTGCGTTTCCCCCTCTTGTGAAGTGGTAAACAGAACCAAACGATCTTATTTGCGCTGATCATGCCCACGTTCTCCAGTGCCAGTTCCTCCCCCTCTGGACCATCTGCCTCTTTTCCTGCTTCTTTTCTGTCTTGACTAAGAAAACAAAATATTAGCCACACAGAACACATCCAGCAGATATGACGGGAAGGTGATGGGGACATCGCAGAAGTTACAGTCGACTCCTTGGCCTCATTTGTTGTTGGGAATCATCCCCCACCCGATCCCTGGCACATGGTGCCCACCCACACTTACTCCTGAGATGAGGACGAATCCCATTTGTGAGGTAGTGAAGGTGGAATATAAATACTGGCTTCTCTGAAAGCAGAAAAAGCCAGTGGATCACGGTCAGGCTTCTTGGTGCACCTCAGGTTTTAAACTACCACCAGAGGACATCCTTAGGGCATGACATCAGAATATTGCATCAGAAAATGGAAAAAATATCTAAACTAGGAAGCTAAACCCAGACTGGAAAAAATTAAAGGGCCTTCAGTATGCAGGTTCATTTTTTTCATAGCATATTTATTGAGCATGCATGAAAAAAAAATCAGAATTTAGTCTTGCCAAATAGGAGACCAAAATACAAACCCTACAGGCCTGCGAAATGAATGATCAGACAACCACCATTCCTTGTGTTTGACTCCTCAAGGAGTTTCTGCTCCTTTTCCTGCTGCCCATGTGGTAGCCAGATGCAGCTGGTAGGTAAGTGATGCTCTCTAGTTTACAGATGAATAAGAAACAGAAACCTGGCTTCTATGTGCTGGGTCTTCCCCACATGCTCAGAGAGCTGCATTCGGTGACTACTCTGGCAGGGCCCTGCAGTCTTCTGGTCCTGCTTGGTGTCTCCCTGGTCAGCTCTGCTCATTCTTCACTCTTCCCCTTTGTTTTAAAGGCAGGGGTTGAAATTTCAACATGGAAAGAAGGTTGTTCTTGGAGGGTGGGAAAGGAAGTCCATGCTTCACCCCTGGGAACTTTTCCTGGGCAGCCTGTGTATAACAGGCAGTAGCTGCACAAGAAATAAGGAAGGTGGACAAAAAGCTGAGCCCTTGCTTTCTGCCTTGAGGAATGTCCTGTTTGGAAAAGGAATGGGGCATGTGAACAGCCGACTACCCCAGGAGCCAAGGTAGTCTCACAGAGTATGCGGAGAAGGGAAGAGGAAGCACAATTGTGCTTACTCAAAGAATTATAGAGCCGGGCGGTGGTGGCGCACGCCTTTAATCCCAGCACTCGGGAGGCAGAGGCAGGCGGATCTCTGTGAGTTCGAGACCAGCCTGGTCTACAAGAGCTAGTTCCAGGACAGGCTCCAAAGCCACAGAGAAACCCTGTCTCGAAAAACCAAAAAAAAAAAAAAAAAAAAAATTATAGAAGGTGTTGCTACAGTAAGGTGAAGAGGTAGATCTAGAAGGCTCCTGGAGGTTGAGACATGGGAGGGTTGCTGTAGAGGGGGGAATTGAAGGACAACATGTATGTGAACATGGAGGAAATCAGATGACTAAGGAAGGGCTATAGGGCTGGGCATGGTGGGCACACCTTTAATCCCGGCACTTGGGAGGCAGAAGCAAACGGATCTCTGTGAGTTTGAGACCAGCTTAGTCAACAAAGAAAGTTCCAAGACAGCCAGGGCTACACAGAGAAACCCTGTCTCGAGAAATAAAACAAAACGAAAACAGAGAAAAAGAAAGGCTATGGGTTCTCTTTAGAGGGCGGTGAATCTGTCTGACATGCTATTTCTAGCAGTTGCTTCTGAAGGTCACGTGTAAGGGTCAGCAAGATGGCTTAGCAGGGACAGTTATTTGCTGCTAAGACCTGGAGTGGACAGAGAGCACCAACTCCCACAGTTGCCCTCAGACCTGCACATGTATGCACCCATGCACACATACACAAGCACACACACTAACACAAACATATATGTATGTGTGTGCATATAAACAAAAATGTAAAGGTTCCTAAGCAAACAAAGGGCCTGAAGCGGGGCAGGGTGGGTGGGGTCAGGACAGAGATGGACACTCCTGCAAGACTTCATGACAATTGGATGGAGTGAGAGAGGGAGAAATTCAAAACGGGGCTGGGGGTCCCCGCAGGCATGTCCAGGGAGAGGAAGTCCAAGGAAAGCTGCCTCAAAACCATGCAGGGAGTATCAGCTTACCTTTGGTGACTGTCAGAAATTTGGAGAAAAGAACTAAAAATAATTTAGAGGACAGTTTGTGTCTCTGATAACAGCCCAACCTGTGCTGAGCTGTGTGGAAGCCCAGAGGCAAAAACTGAGGTCATAACCCCTTGTCACATGGAGCTCAGGAAGCCACTAAACATTCTCTGAGGGAAAGGGGTCTAGCCACATTTTCTTTTTCACCACCAGATATTCCTGAGCTGGACCTTGGCCTCGAGGCCCAAAGGGTAGAGTTCTCAATTTCTGCTTAGCGTCTGCCTCCATATAAAGGGTTTTCTTCAGAATGACTGGGTCACAGGATGCTTTCCAGAGCCATAAACTTTAGAGAGCAGAACTGGGCACACCCTAGACTTGGAAAATGTGTGCACTGTAGTGTGAATAGTTGGGTGAATGCCTGCTTTCCCAAATATGGCATCATGTTCACCCCGCTTCTCCGGGGAGCTCATGTTTTCAGTGACCTGGCCCAACCTTTCTGAACGACAGACACCCCAGATTCAGAGGAGCTAATCTAGCATTCCAGAAGAGCCTTTTTTCTGTATTCAGTGGTGTTGGGGTAGGGGGCTCTGGGCGTGGTGCTGCTCACAGCGTGAGAACAGTTGTACCCTGCCTATGGCTGATTACCAAGGTGTTGTGCCTGAACATTTGTTGTGGAGCCATTAGAGCTCTGGCAGGAGATATTCCTACCTGTCTGACTTCTAGTCTCACTATATTTTTTCCCCTCTCCTTTAAAGAAGATTCACAGTTCACTGCTCAGTCCTGCTTTTCTCACATGAGCTATTCTGAGCGCTGAGCCGCACGGGTTGCTAAGTGACTAGCTGGCACTGAAGATTTGCTCTGCTCTCGGGCCCCTCTGTGTTGTGCTTTAAGTCATTGAGGCGTTCCTTTCAGAGTACCGTGCAACTTCGCCGTCTGATGTGCTGCTCCTGAAAGACATTCCAGCCTACCCCAGCTACTACAGGGGGATAACGAGAGTATGGTGAGGTTGGTTGTCAACACCGCCTTACTACACTCCAGCAGGATCTCAGCCCGTGGAGAGTGGTAGGACAGACAGACCGCAGAGCCTGCTGCACTCAGGGCCTGGGTGGTCATGTTCATACCCACCTGCAGGAGCAGCACTCTGGATATATGCTGGAATGTTGCACAGATTCCTGATTTTTGCACACAGAGAATCTGAGATCCTGCAAGGTTACATATCTGACTCATGGCTGGTCCTAAGGCATGTAAAGGCAGAGCAGAGAGAGGTTGCCCTCTTAGGGTTATAGCATCCTGGTGTTTACCCAAGGCTGTTTTAGGGCCATTGGCTAGGTAACTGCGGATCCTCGCACCTTGATCTGACATCTGGCATTTAGCCAAAGACTAAGCCAGTGCATGTTCTCCAGGCTTGTGGATTGGTGTGAGGGCTTGGGATAAGAAGTGTTACTTCAAACTGCTGGTACCACCTTCCTTTTAAAGAAGCTCTACAGGGCTGCTGAGATGGTTTAGGGGGTAAAGAAAACTGTTGCCAAGCCTGAAGACCTGGGTTCAATCCACCCACATGGTGGAAGGAGAGAACCAACTCCCACAAATTGTTCTCCAACCTTTGTGTGTGTGCTGTGGAATAATATATACATACACACATGTGCTGTGGAATAATGCTCTTGAACACTGTAAAGATTTTTCACTTGCATTGGTTTAATAAAATGCTGATTGGCCGGTAGCCAGGCAGGAAGTACAGGTGAGGCAACCAGACTAGAGAATTCTGGGAAAAGGCAAGTCACCAGCGAGATACAGAGGAAGCAAGATGAGAATGCTGCACTGAGAAAAGGTACCAAGCCATGTGGCTAAACTTAGACGAGAATTATGGGTTAATTTAAGTTGTAAGAGCTAGTTAATAATAAGCCTGAGCTAATAGGTCAAACAGTTTATAATTACTATAAGCCTCTGTGTGTTTCTTTGGGACTGAATGGCTGAGAGACCTGGAGGGACAAAAACTTCTACACATATGTTGTTGGATTTTTTTTCTTAGAACACCAAAATATAGAGACTTTTTTGTTTGTTTGTTTTATTCTTTGGTTCTTTTGGCTCCCAAATAAATCACACATGGAGTCTTACTCTTTCTTATAACTGCTCTGCCTTAGCTTGCCTTGTTTCTAGCCAGCTTTTCTTTTTTTTTTTCTTTTTTTTTGGTTTTTCGAGACAGGGTTTCCCTGTAGTTTCTAGAGCCTGTCCTGGAGCTAGCTCTTGTAGACCAGGCTGGCCTCGAACTCAGAGATCCGCCTGCCTCTGCCTCCCGAGTGCTGGGATTAAAGGCGTGCGCCACCACCGCCCGGCCTAGCCAGCTTTTCTTATCTTAAATCATCACATCTATCTTTTGCCTCTGGGCTTTTATCTTTTTCTATTTCTGTATACCTTTCTTTACTTCTTTCTCCGTGACTTGCTGTGTAACTGGTGGCTGGTTCCTGATTTCCTCCTCTCCTTGTTCTATCTTGCTCCTTCTTGTTTTCTTACCCTTTCTTCTTCTCCACCCAGATTTATCCTTCTATTTATTCTCTGTGCCTGCCAGCTCTGCCTATCCTTTCTCCTGCTTTGCCATTGGCTGTTCATCTCTTTATTAGACCATCATGTGTTTTAGACAGACAAAGAATCACAGCTTCACAGAGTTAAACAAATTCATCATAAAAGAATGCAATACATTTTTGCACCCTTAAAACAAATGTTTCACAGCATAAACAAAGGTAACACATTTTAAAATAATATTCTACAACACACATAAATAAATAAATAAATAAGTAAATGCAATAAAAAATTAAAACGCGTCAAAGATGGCGAATAGCCTGGAGAATGAACAGGTAGAGGAGTAGACCTGTGAGGTGTGACCCTTTTCTGGGTGTTCTCATGTGTAAATGACATGCATGCAGTTTACTGCTTGCTTCCCTGAGCTGGGGTGGAGCTCAAACGAGAGCCCACGGAGAGAAGCATTTGTGAGAACCTCTTTGAGTCTGTGGCTGCTGTCCTGCATGATAATCCTCAGAGTTGTGAGGGACACTAGAATATATCTGTGACAGATGAGGAAACCGAAACCTGGGCATTTGATACCCAGTGATGCTTGGCTTTGAACCCAAGCCCAACATAATCAATACCCCATACTATACCAGCATGGTGTGCAAAAATGCTTTTAAAATGGCTTCAGATGATCATAAATGCTATATATGAACTATTTTTGTTACTAATAATCTTTTATATATAATGTTGCTGAGGTTTTGGATCCAAACCACCTGGAGCTGATGGTGTTTACTTGGCTCTTTTGGGCTCTAGGGTGTGATGAGTGGGGTGCTGGTGAGAAGCCTTAGGAAGGCCTCGTTCTTGCTATGAAGAGTGAGCATTTCCGTGGTGTGGATGTAGCTCAGCGGCAGCATTCACTGTGCACAAGGCCCTGGGTTAGACCATCAGCAACACAAAAGGAAAAGGTGGCCATTTCAACTACCTGCCACCTCTCGCACCTTCTGCTCACTCTGGTTCTTTCTTTCTTCCTTTTTCTTTTCCCTTTTTTTTTGAGACAGGGTTTCTTTGTGTAATCCTGGCTATCCTGGAACTTGCTTTGTAGACCAGGCTGGCCTGAAACTCAGAGAGATTCATCTGACCCTGCCTCCTGAGTGTTGGGTTTAAAGGCATGCGCCACCACCACCCTGCCACTCTGGTTCTTTCTGAGGAGAAAGAGGGGAATTGTGTAAGCAAATATAAGTGAGATCTTACATAGTTTAACGTTCAAAGATGAATACTGCCAGGCCTTCAGGCTGTAGCTATTGGTGGCTGGACCCTAGCTCTGTGCTGGGCACTTCCAGTCATGAGTTCCAGATTTCTGGGAGAGGGAGCCTGTCATTAAATAGAGCCATTTTCATCAGGAGGGAATTGACCCTTGGGTAACTAATGGGTCTTTTTCATGAGCACACGGCTAGTGTGTGGTCAATACCTCATGGAGAATGCCCATCCAAGTCCTTACTCCCCATCATGCCTTTCCTGCTCTCCCTCCTCACCCTGGCCATTTGGGTCACACTGCTGTTCTTGAATTACTCACAGAGCTTCCTTTCATAAGTGTATGTGGGCATGCGCACGTATGTATACATGAATGAGTGCACGTGCGTCCGTGCGTGCGTGCGTGCATGCGTGTGTGTGTGT
Organism: Arvicola amphibius; assembly: GCF_903992535.2. Taxonomy (NCBI): domain Eukaryota; kingdom Metazoa; phylum Chordata; class Mammalia; order Rodentia; family Cricetidae; genus Arvicola; species Arvicola amphibius. Next base: position 18,776,940 of record NC_052060.1, on the reverse strand, counting down.
GTGTGTGAGAGAGAGAGAGAGAGAGAGAGAGAGAGAGAGACTTATCTCTGCAGTGCTCTCTCCTGTCATTTGGGCCTCTGCTCCAGATGATGCCCTTCCTGACTTCTTTCCTCCCCAGCATGAAGGCAGGTGGTGCCATTCTGCCCATGCTGTTTCTCTTTGCAGCACACATCACCCCTGGCCATTACATTTGATATTTATTTCACTAGTATCTGGCCCTCCAAAAGAAATGTGAACTACACAAGAGGTCTGTCTTGCTCACTGCAGCATCACGTTCCCCAGAACAGATCCTAGGATGCCTCCCTCCTTCCTGCAACCCCTCCCCCCAGATCAACAGCGTTGATCCTGGCAGGAAACCTTGTTAGGGTTTCAGGAGGACCTGAGTACTCTGAGTAATTTATTTCTTCTCTATGAGCCTTAGTTTTCACTCTCTCTCTCTCCCTCTGTCTCTCTCTCTCTCTCTCTCTCTCTCTTTCTCTGTCTCTCTCTCACTCACTCACTCACTCACGTGCACATATATGTATATCTATAAACTGAATGTCATGTTGGATGAATAGGGTCCCTTGAGATTTAATTTTTTTCCAGACTATGGTTCTGTCATCAACTAGAAGTATCACTGGATTCAGAACTTCCTTGTTGTGGCTACAGCCCAGCAGTGGAGCTTGCAGGCTCGTAACACGAGCTTGCATCCTGCAGTGGTACAGGGGTCCCTGGGCACCATCCCGTGGATTGGAGGACACTAAGTGACATCAGGAGGAGGAAATCCATCCTGAGTGTGGCCCTGTGGCCACTGATCAAGCAGCTATTTCTTCCCAACTGTGCGCTGCCTCTGTCCTTGAGTCTTCCTAGCTGAAAGTGGTGGCACTTTTTTTCCACATTAGCGACTAGAGCTGCTACTCTCCAGGTATTTATGGGGAAACGTGCTCTAGCTGGTTAGCATCGAGACAGATTCTGCAGCTGTTGGGGATCTCCCCTGGCTTTTTCCACTTCGAACCTAATGATCAGACCTAATGCGCTGCAGAACGTTCCTGAACTCCTATGTGGGAAAGATAACTGGAGGAAACTCTAAGCCAAGGCATCCCAGATTGCAATCTCCAGACCCCACAGCCAGTATCCCTGGCTCTAATCTGCAGTAAAAGTTTTCAAGGTTAGTTGCAGGGGAGGAGCAAGTTCCCAGACAAGGAGCGCGTGTGGATTCCTTAGGCTTCCTCCAGCTGAGGGCCGTGGGGTCCATGGGGGCACTCGCCCTAACATGCCAGGTCCAGACACAGGTCTCCCTATGACATAACTTCTTAGTTCTCTTCACTGTGTAGCATGGCTATGTGGCAGCGGGGAAGAGAGTCCTGAGGGCTGAAGAGCCCACAGACACACACGTGCCACCTTGGGCACCCTCTAGGGGCATGGAAAAGGAGCACACAAGTCTCAGCTTGGTTACCTAAGTATTCTCTCATGCTTCAGAGGACACCCATGAAAAGTGGGGCACAAATTCCTTGGCCTGTCTCCCCAGGCCCTATCCTGTCCTGTGAGGCAAGCCATAGAAGAGAGAGACAATACGATTTTCAACTAGCCCACGGTGCCAGCTAGGGGCATCTTCCAGAATGCAGTGGAATATTCAGCTAGCTCACTGTGGAGTCTCAGCAGAATGTCTTATTGGGAATACTGAGGCTGACTCTGTCCCAGTTCCTCCAAAGCCCAAGACCTTGATGTCTTGTTCCTGGGGTGGAGAGGGCAGTTGCGAAAGATTCACTGCTGTTCTTGAACAAAGAGAGCAGGTCGGTGTCACCTGCTGCTGTGCTCCACAGCCTGGCCTGGGGAGAGCTAGCTAGTCTCACAGACTAGCATGGATGCCCCCACCCCTGTCATCATAAGGCCTTACAGGTTCATCACACATGCAGCAGGGCTGGGTTGGTCAGGTCCTGGCTGGAGTTAGCCAGGAGGGTTGTATCAACCCCAAAAGCAAGAATCCCTTGTGCCCTTCTGCCGCACAGTGACCTTGCCTGTGCTTTTCAGGAGGCACAGACACATGAGAAGAACAGCAAGCCTGGCTTCCAGAGACAGCTTGTTCCCTTAATAAAGTAATTACAGAGCTGGCTAATTTACATCCCTAGAAAGATGCAGGGCAACGGTAGGCTGGGGTTTGTGTGTGTGTGTGTGTGGTGTGTGTGTTTTATTTTAAATTCTCCAGCCTCTCCTTAATGAGGAGGTGCCTTGAAATACAACAGAGCGCTGGATTCTTCAAAGCACTCGTTTTCTTGGTGCTTTCTTTCTGTAAGGGAAAGTGTAGAAGACAGATGAGGGGTGCCAGAGGAGGGGAGGGCTTCGCCACCCCCGCCCATGTTGTGCAGACATTATCTGCCATAAAGCTGTCGCCTGAAGGATGGAGAACCAGCTCTTGGCTGCAATGGCCCTCAGATAATGTCAGTGCTGAGCAATGACCCGGGATTTGTTGGCACCAAGCAAACATTTCTAGGGCTCTGGTGCCAGAATCCATAGCTGAGCCTGGGCAGCTTTCCTGCCAGGGAAATGAGAGGAACTTGGTAGCTACTGTCCAGGAGCCCCATAGTGAGACTCAGGGAGCCTTCTGAATCCTAGGGAGGCTCTCGTTTCTACCAAACTCCTGGTGACTCCTTGGCCTATGGATTATGTTTTGAAAAAGAAGAGTTTAGAGAAGTCAGACGCTGAGTTTCTGTGTGTATTAGTTATTGTCTCCTGGCTGTAGCCAAAGATCTGACAAGAAGCAACTTAAGAGAAGAAGGCCTTTGTCTTAGTTAGGATTCCTATCGCTGTGGAGAGACCATCACCACAGCAGCTCTTATAAAGGAAAGGCATTGAATTGAGGTGACTTACATTTATAGAGGTTTAGTCTGTTATCATCATGGAGCGACATGGTGGCATGTAGGCAGACATAGAAGGAGCTGAGGGTCATACGTCTTGACCTGCAGACAACAGGAAATGATCTGTGTCATTGGGCATGGCTTGAGCATATGTGAGACCTCAAAGCCTGCCTCTATAATGGCATACTTCCTCCAACAAGGCCATGCCCCCTAATAATGCCCCTCCCTATGGAGCTTATAGACCAATTACATTAAAACTACCATGGACTTCTTTTGCCTTACAGGATCAAGGAAACACAGTTGGTCGTGGGGGAAGCATGGTAGTGAGGGCAGTGGCAGCTGGGCACATGAGACTGCTTGCTCCTCTCTGCACAGACTTGGAAGCTCAGAAAGGGAAGGCTGACTTATTTTCTCCCTTTTACCCTTTTTCCTCCATCTGGGACCTCACACAATGGGGTGGTAGGGCACACATGCAGGATGGATAGTACCCCCTTGCTTCATCCTCTCTGGAAACACTCTTAAGACACTCAAGTTAACAAGTTGAAATAAACTACCACCCCAGGGTCTCCCACCGAGTGGTTTTGGCTAAGTAGAATACAACAGAGGTGGGTGTGAGTCACAACCGCGCTGCCTCCGAAGGGGAAGAGTATGGGCACCTCCAGAGGTCTTGACCACTCTAGGCCATGATGATAACAGATGAAGGTCATGGCAGAGGACTTGTGTTTAGGTTTTGCAGGTTTTGCCCCATTAGGTTTCCGGCACCTTCTAGTGCTACCCAGGTAACACCTATGGGAAAACAGCTCCCCAGTGATCATCCTGGTGGGGACAAAGTTGAGCTCAACACTTGGAAAGTCGGGGCCAGTAAGGGATATATACCGGGACTTGATTTGGGTTCTGTCTGTCTACTTTGGGCTCCCTATTTCTGGCATTGACCACCAATCCTCCACTGCTTATCTGCTTCCACAGGCCTTTGGATGAGAAAGAGCTGACAGGAGCCGAACCCCACCTTCTCTGTGTGCTGGGGAACAGGGCTACACAGCCCCAGTGGCACCCATGCCGAAGAACAGCAAGGTGACACAGCGCGAACACAGCAATGAGCATGTCACCGAGTCCGTGGCTGACTTGCTGGCCCTCGAGGAGCCTGTAGACTATAAGCAGAGTGTACTGAATGTGGCCGGCGAGACAGGTGGCAAGCAGAAGGCAGCGGAGGAGGAGTTGGATGCAGAGGACCGGCCGGCCTGGAATAGCAAGCTGCAGTACATCCTGGCCCAGATTGGCTTTTCTGTGGGTCTTGGCAACATCTGGAGGTTCCCCTACCTGTGCCAGAAAAATGGAGGAGGTAAGAGGTAACCATGATTGATCAAGGGTACCTGGAAAATGGGTTGGGCTGGGGTAGAAAGGACCACACCTTTGCTGAGGCAAACCTGGAGTCCTTAGAGATAGGAGTGCAGAATTCCAGAACAAGAATCATTGAGTCACACAATGGCTCATAGGTATAAAAAGGCTGGAGGTTATGATAAGAATGGGGTTCTGGCTTCAGACTGCCACGGTTTAGATCCCATCCTAGCCATAGCCTGGGCCCTAGTACAAGCTGCTGGACCTCTGCTTGTCAGTGCTTACCCTGTAAATTGAACATGAGAGTGTTTCCTGCCTACTCTTGATAGTTGGAAGGATTAAGTGAATTTTATATACTACCTTGGTAAAGAACAACTGTTGGCTGTTATTATCAAACACTTAGAGACAGGAAGCACTGTTGTAAGCGCTTAATGGCTTAACTCCTCCTCTTTGAGCATCTTGGAACAACCGAAGCGCCAGCTTCACACGACCATTCCTCCCAGCGACCTTGTTTAAGGAGAAGGTCATTGTCTTTACTTTAGAGACTATAAAACCGAGGCACAGATAGGTTGGGTAATTTTCCCAGGTCATGTGACATGAAGGTTTAATGCTAGTGGGATTCCACCTGGTGGGTGTGGCCTGTGCACATTACACCACATGGGCTGGCTGCCTGTAGGGGAGCCTCACGCTGCACCTGGTTACAAATTCCTTTGGCGCATGTGGCGTCCTATAAAATTGTCATCGGTGCTGACAAAGCCCAGAGCAGACAGATGTCCCTAGGCGCTGTCTCTCCAGAGTGTGGAAGTTTATCAGAATTTTCCAGAGGCAGGCTGGCTTGAAATGATGGGAAGATTACAGAAAAGAAAGAAAGCCTTGATCGGCTCGTGTTTTAATTTCTTTTCTGCTGTGATAAAACACTCTGACTAAAAGAAACTTCAGTGAGGACAGGGTTTATTTGGCTTATACTTCCAGGTCACAGGCCATCATTGAGGGAAATCAGGGCAGGAAATCAAGCAAGAAATCAACTTAAAAAAACTTAAGGAATCATGGAGAAACACTACCTGCTGCCTTGCACAGAGTATGATGCCTTATTCGCTTTCTTATATAGTCCAGACCAGCCTCCCAGGGAATGGTGCCGCCCATAGTGGGCGGGACTCTTCTGGATCAATTACTAACGAAGGAAATCCCTGAAAGACATGACCAGAGGCCATTCTGATCTGGGAAATCCCTCAGCCAAGATTCTCTTCTCACATGCCTGTAGTGAAACTGACAGTTAGTGCTAACATAGAAAGCTAGAAACTGCATTTCCAAGCCCACGCCTGTGTTCCCGAGAAAGCTATCCTTTCTATGAAAGCTATGAAGGGAACTTCTTAGCTCCTGAATCCCCTGCCCTGGGACCACCACACTCCAGCCTGTTGGATGGCTACAGCTTCCTAGGCATTTTGACTCAACTTCTTCCTGCCAGCGAGTTCCTACCATTGTAGCGTCTCCCAAAATTTCTGCTCCATTCAGAGAGGGACACCTCACCTTTGTATCGGTTACTTTTCTCCTTACTGGAACAGAATAGCTAACAGAAGAAACTTGAGGGAGGAAGGGCTCAGTTTGTCTGAAGGTTTCGGGGGAGCTCAGCCTGTGAGGGTGGTAATGCGAATGTGTGTCTGTGTCAGAGGAAGTGCGTTGGGGAGCTCATCACAAGGCAGAGTAGTAGGAATAATAAAGAATCAGGGACGGCTGTACCTCTCGAAGGCCCACCCAGGAACCCACCCCTGCCTGTCAGACCTCCCGAAGGTTGTACAGCAGCATTGTTGCCTAGTCTTCCTGCTCAAAGTACCTCATTCCTTCTTCACAACACCCTTTAGAGAGTGGAGGAGTATTGGAGTGACATTATTGTAAATAAAAAATGGACACATATCAGCTATCTCCTATGGCTTTGTCTAATATTCACTCTGTCTGCATCTATGACAAAATAAGAGCAAAGAGAGATCAAATAATTTGTTCAAAGTTGCAAAGTAGGTGGCAGAGCCAGGATTCCAGACTTGATAATCTGATCAGAGTCTGTTCGCAGCTCCTTTTCAATCCATATTTCAATTGACTGGAGGCCAAAAAATGAGCTCTTAAGCCCCAGAAATAAATGGGCTATGCCAAAAGCAAGGCAGGGTGTATAGGAAGAGATCTGGTGAAGTGCAGAGAGTCAGGCTCCACCCAGTGTCCTAATGCCCTGAGTGATGCTCCCAGCTGTTCAGTCCTGAGACTCCTGAGAGTCACTGCAGCGTCAGAAGAACTCCAGTTGCCTCCAGGTCATGTTTTCCAAGGTAGAAGAGGGTGCCGCGTGAACTCAATGATGATTGGCACACAAGAGTGCCTTTGATTAACTATGAGCTCAGCTCACCTGCGTGCCCTGGCCTTGAGTCCTCTGGCTAGACTAAACTCCATGTGGCCCTGACCTGCAGTCATGACTCGGACAGAAGGAACCTGGGACACGGGAAGCCAGTCCATCTTTTGGCCACAGATCTTTTAGAGGATCTCCCCAGCTTGTGGGAAGAGGAGAGAAACGTACATAGGAGATAGCAGTGTGCTCTGACACCCCGACACTCATCTCCTGTATACATCGTGTCCCTCCTGAGGACCCTGAGGCAAAGTAAACCACCAGCGGGGCTCCTCCTTGTTGTCTTCCTGTAATAAGTTGCTTCTGTTGCTACCGTTTCTCTCCACCAAAGACCAAGCCAGACTAGAGGTCCATACCCACGGCTTTTTAGGCCATCCCTTTCCTGGGCATTTGATGGGGCTTCTTGTGAGTGACAGGATGAATGAGTGAGTACATGGGTGGGTGCCTGCGCATGCATGAGTGCGTGAGTGCATGTGTGTGCGTTTGTGTGCGCGCGCGTGTGCGTTTGTGTGCGCGCGCGTGTGCGTTTGTGTGTGTATGTGTTAGAATGATGTTGCTCTGTGAGAGTCGGTGGGAAGCTTCTCTTGAAGGCTCTCCCCGTGAGTTCCCTCAGCAGATGTGTGCTCAGGTGGCCCCCTGTGGTGTGACCAATCCAGAATGTGCCGACTGACACTGCCTAAATGTATCTGAGGAACTGGCCTCCCGCGAGGTCTCCAGGATGGCATCTGGGCCTTCTGTTCCTCCTGCATCCCCCAGAGCCTGAATCTGGCATGGAGGAGATCCATGGTAAACAACTTTTGCTGCTGATTGACAGATTTTGTGTCCAGTAGTTGCCTGACCTCTAGTGTTCATTGGCAGATTAGGCGTGCACCTGAGAAAGGTAAGTTACAGGGGACAGTGTAGTGTAGCACGAACTCTGGTTGTTCTTAATAATCAAAACTCAGAGTCAGACATTAGGGGGTAAAGGCTGAAGGATCAGAGAAGCAAAGGAGCCATCCATTAGAGAACCTTTACCTCAACCAATGCTCAGACCTAAGGGGCAATCCTGTCTACAGGTCCTCAGACTGACTGCTGTCTCTATGAAACCTCAGACTGCATGCTCATACCGAATCCTCAAACTGCATCAGAGCTCTTGTCTCCTCTCGTTTTATAGTCCTCTCTCCGCCCAGCCATATCACTCCTGTCTCCACCTCCCTAGTTCTGGGATTAAAGGCGTGTGATCCCAAGTGCTGGGATCACCTGTTTTTTTTCAAACAGATTCAATCTCTTGTAGCCCAGGGTGGCCTTGAACTCAGAGATCCATCTGCCTCTGTCTCCCTAGTCCTGGGATTAAAGTTTGTGCAATCACTGCCTGACATCCATGGCTAACTAGTGGCTTAGCTCTGCACTCTGATCTTCAGGTAAGCTTTATTTGTTAGATGATAGACAAAATGCCACTACAGGACAAAACAATGTAGCTGAGGCTTTCAGAGACTCCTCTCTTGAGCGGATTTCCCTGAAGGTGCTAGGTAACCCAGGAGACAGGAACAAGCAAGACAGTTTGACAGGCAGGGCCTGACTGATAGTGTTGCCAACAGGGCTATGTTCTTGGCACAACTCTTGGTGGGGTGCACTCGTCCATGTCCAGCCGTGGCTTTAATTCTCTTGCTAAATGCCCTGTCACTTGGAATTGAGGTCGTGTCTGCAGCTAGGTTTAAGACAGCAAGATTAATTTGTTATCTGTAATCTTTAGCAAGATCATTCCATCCTTTATGATTCCCTTATCATGCTTTCCTGAACAACTAATTTCTCTTCCATTCCTCCCAATTAGCTGTGGATTAATGGCGATGCTGATCAGACCCTCTCCCTGGAGAGCTTCCAAGCTCGGCTTCTCTCGAGTTGCTCTGTCTGCTGTGTCAGCATCTGTCTCAGATGCCGGCAGGCCGGACCACAGAGTGGGAGGGTGGGTGGGAGTGAGCCCTTGGGAATGAGTGAGCAGGACCCGTGACATCAGGGAGGGTTGTGGGCAGGTGTCCACAGAGTGCTGCGTGAGGCCAGTGTCTGTGACTTGACATGTGGCTCTCTGAGAGGCAATGAGGTATCTGCTTCTGAATCCAGCCTTGCAAGTGGAAGGCACTGGTGTCGGTATGCACAACTCGAGTTGTCCCATCCTGAGTCAGAGGATCAAGGAGAGGAAAAGTCTGAATGGGCCAGCCTTGAGAGATCACAGCCTTGAGCAAACAACATTCACGGGGAAGTTCCAGATGGCCTAAGATGTGGCTGAGTCTGTTGGACATGCCACCTTCCCCTTCCATTGTTGTCACTGCCCACACTCTATGTCCGAGACTGTTGGGCACGGCTGCCACCCCTTCCCTCACACTATCCCTCTGAGCCGCACCTTCTCTTCTCCTTGCAGGTGCCTACCTGGTGCCATACCTGGTGCTGCTGATCATTATTGGCATCCCCCTCTTCTTTCTGGAGCTGGCTGTGGGCCAGAGGATCCGCCGTGGCAGCATCGGTGTGTGGCACTACGTGTGCCCCCGCCTGGGGGGCATCGGCTTTTCCAGCTGTATTGTGAGTTCAGAGCTGGGGGCTGGCACTGGGTGGGAGGCAGAGGGTCCACTTTGGGATAGTGTGGAGGAGGTCACCAGGTTTACAGGCCAGAGTCCTGGGCCGACACAAGGGGAGTGAGAGGGGTCATCAACAAATTATTCGCAGATGGTGTCTCAGGGCCGTAGTCACCATATTTCCTAGACTGGAAGTTGATGCCACTGCCAGAAACCATATGTGACATTCACCAATGAGGCAAAAGAGAGAAAACGGGACATGTTCACAAGGATATCTCGGTCTATTTCATCTGGGAACAGATGGACCATCCAGGTCCCCACCACTCCTTACCAGTTCCTCATAGACTCCTTCCCTTTCCTTGGGAAGTGAGTTTCAAATGTACGTGGCTTAACATGCCTTGCTAGAGCGCCATGCAATTAAACAGTTGAAATATTCAGACGGGAGCCTTACGGCCAACCCAGGACGCATAAGGTTTTGGAAGACCTCCTGGGCCTCGGATGGGGACTTCCGGTCTCATCTGTGTGGCTGTTGATGAAATCTTGCTGAGAGCTGTATACAACTAAAGAAACTGAGCATCCCTTAAAGGTGAAACCTGCAGGTGCCCGCTCTCACACTTGAGATAAAATCTGAAATTCATTTCTGGAAGGGACTGAGGATTCTGTCAAACATGGTAGGAGGATTATCCTGTTGTCAGACCAGGCATCACCTTCACTTGGCCAGCTACAGTATAAACGGCAGGCTGGCCATGTTTGCACATGCAGGAGGAGGGGAACCCTCTACTTGGTCTGGAAACAACACAGTTAAGGGTTGCTTCTCTGCGTGTTTATTCCAGTGCAGCCCCCTCCCTCATTTTCTCTCTGTGTATGTGAACGTGTGCTCCTCCACATGGTTGCTCATGTGAAATGAGAGAGACCAGGAGCCCTCTGTATTCACACTAACAAACAATCTGAATCCTCTAGGACAGCCAGGCCTCTGGAAGGAGCAGATGCAGCCAAACCCTGCCTATTAAACATTGCTAGACCCCGCCTTGTTTAATAAAACTCTGCCAAGCTTACTGCTTTGTCTCTAGAAGCTAGAAGCAGGCTGCTCGCTGTTCCGAAGGAAGAGCAGCACCCGAGAAAGGGGAAGAGGTAGGAAAACTAGCGGTCCACACAATCTCAAAAAGGACCAATGCTGTGGTGTGTCGCCATGGTCCTGGAGGGCATCTCTCATTAGAATCCTGAGTCATCAGGAAATGATGGGGGAAGGGCTTCAAGTATCTTACAGGAATTTCAAACTGGAAAGGATTAACATTTTAAGAGTTTATTGCTTAAAGGAGGAAAATTTTAATATCCCAGGAATTCCTTTGTGGACTGAGTACCAGATGAATGGAGGAGGACTGGGAGCAGACCCCCAACCCCTGCTCCATCTCTGCATCCCCCCACCCCACCCACATCCTCCATTAGGGCTGGTTTTGAGCTGCTGGGCCTTGGATGGAGTGCAGGGAGGGGCAGCTTTACCTGCAGCCTCCATGATCTTACCCTGGTCCTTGCCCTCAGGTCTGCCTCTTCGTTGGGCTGTACTACAATGTGATCATTGGGTGGAGTGTCTTCTACTTCTTCAAGTCCTTCCAGTACCCGCTGCCCTGGAGCGAATGTCCTGTCATCAGGAATGGGACTGTGGCAGGCAAGTGTGGGGACCCCGGAGGTAACCCCAGCTGTGGTCTCCAGCCAGCCCTGTCCCAGGAAGGAGTCTAAACTGTTTAGTACTAAGATTCGGGGTTTCATTGTTTCAGTGAGTCACCCTGGAGAAACCACTTCACACCCCAATACTCACTTTTTTCTCCTTCTCCTGAGGAAATGATCTAGCACACAGAGGTCTCAGGGATTGAATTTTGTTTAGTTATTATGAACTACTCTGTTTCTCCAACAGCGTATGTCTAAGAACAATTTTGACTTGTGTGCCCCACTCCATAGATGGGAAAACAGATCCTGAAGCCCCTTTTCCCACGCTTATACTGTCCATTTAACCAGGGACCTGACATCTGGATTCCCAGCCTCTGTCTTAGGGCCTCCCCCTAAGAACCTTTAGACAAATTTGGCACTTGTGAACAGAAGACAGTTGAGGTGGGAATTCAGCCGTGTGATTGTGGCTCAAAGGCTCGTAGGTCCCACCAGAAACTCAGGAATCCTCGGGTTCTGCCAGAGCATGGCACAGCCCTCCCTCAGCTACCCACTCACCCACTGCTGCCTAGGCAGGGTCCACCACAGGAGACGGCCATAGGGCTGGAAGCTGAGGCCTGAGGCCTTTCCTGTGGTTTCAGTGGTGGAGCCAGAGTGTGAGAAGAGCTCAGCCACTACCTACTTCTGGTACCGAGAGGCCTTGGACATCTCCAACTCCATCTCAGAGAGCGGGGGCCTCAACTGGAAGATGACACTCTGCCTCCTTGTGGCCTGGAGCATCGTGGGCATGGCTGTAGTCAAGGGTATCCAGTCCTCTGGAAAGGTGAGCTGGGAAAAGCCAACAGGGAACCAGAGAGCAGGAGCTCGGATCCCAGGCCACTGAGGAAGAATACTTGAGCGACAGCATTAGCCTCCCGGGAAGGGTGGGAGCATTACCACCACAGACAGCCCAAGGGTGAGCTTGCTGGATAGTCATTACTGGGGCCCCATCTGCTTTGGTGTTTATAGCTTAGGCCTGCTCTGCAAACACTGAGGAGCTAGAGGTACTGACCTTGATGTCTAGATGGTGCATCCCCAGGTTCTTAAGCAAAAGCTCCTGCATTGGGCAGTCTAAGCAGTTTTCAATGAAACTCTGCCCTATGCTGTCTGCCGATAAAGGCTGTTAGAGCCGCAGAGAGCTTGGAGGGCCCCACACAGTCCAGCCAGTGAAGGTCATAACAGCCCAGCCCTATCCTTCTTTCCCAGCATTTCCAACCCTTGTTATTTATGACCTCATAGAATTCATGGGCTGCCAGGGATGGAAAGATTGACAGACATCTGATAGCCCTCCACTCATTTTATAGAAAAGGAAACTGAAGTCTATACTGGAGAAAGAGCCTCATCTAAGGTCTTACAGCTAGTCTGTCCAGGTCCAGGGCTTGAGCTGAGGCTCTTGGTCCTTTGTCAGACTTGATGAGTCAGGATGCTGAGTTGCAGAAAGGTAGTACCATCTCAGCCACCAGCCTCCTCCCTCTCTGGAGGCCGGAATAGTAGCTGACACTTCATGGCATTTGTCAGAGCTGTCACATCTGCACATCCCTGGCTCTCACCACCGTTATGAGTTGAGAATATTGCAGCCCTTTAGAGATGGGAGGATGGATGCATACTAAGCAGGTAGCCTGAGGCCCCAGGATTGGTTGATGGTAGCTGCAGGATCAGTGCCCATGCAGATAGCTCTTAGCCTTTCTGTTGCCCTGTCTTAAGTGCCCCAGGATTGGTTTCACTGCAGCCGAGGTCCCATGATCAAATTCTTTGTGCGTGGCTCTGTGCCAGGAGCACGGGGCTATAGAGAGGTGCGTGGCATATATGAACTAGTGAGAAGCACGTGGTTCAGGTTCAGGATGAGTAGGGACTACTCTCTCTTCTGATGGGCTCTGTTGGGAAACAGTGTCAAGGCCTCCTAGATGTCTTCTGCTATAGAACTTCTGAGGACAGTGGAGATCCTGGAACTGTCTACTGGGGACATGGGGGCTTAGGAGTACAAACTGCTAGTTCGGTCCTGCCAGCTCTTGAAAGGCAGACTAGCTCCAGGCACAGCCATGCTGACTCCAGCTTGTTCTGCTCCTGCCTGGGCCAGATGGATGGTGGGTTTGGCTCAGTGCCTGGGGGCTCCAGGCTCCGAGTTCTGCTGCCTGATATCAGAGGAGGCTCATGGGCCCCAGCTGTGAGCAGGGAAGGGGGATGCCGGCTGTAGAAGGGGCTCTGCCTGATGGGGGGCCTCTGTCTTCTCTGCAGGTAATGTATTTCAGCTCCCTCTTCCCCTACGTGGTGTTGGCCTGCTTCCTGGTTCGGGGGCTGCTGCTGCGAGGGGCGATAGATGGCATCCTGCACATGTTCACTCCCAAGGTAAGGCTCTGTGGTGTCCACATGGGGGAAACCCTGGCAGCTCCACTGGGCCTGCTCCGCTGCATGCAACTTTACACCCAAACCCAGCTGTTTAGCAGGTGTTTTGCTAGCCCATTCAGAGAAGCCCAAGAAAGGGGTCTAGTCTCTGTCCTCATTTTTCAAAGAGAGGTACATTGCTTCAATTTGGGTGAAATCTGAAAAGGCTCCAGAAAAGAGGTGGCATCTGAAGTGAGCCTTGCAGAGCAGGAAGGGGTTCAGCAAGTATCAGTACGATTTATTAATCAAAGGAGACCATGTGAACAAGGATGTGGAAAAGCACGAGGCACGCCAGCAGCGATGGCAGAGGCATGTTCCATTTAAATATGAGGGATGGGGCTTCAGTCATTCATTTTAGGGGTGTCTTCATTTTGTGGGTCTGTGATAATAGGAGCCAAGAAGATGGACTCACCTCAGGAATTCTAGTTTGTATCCATATCAGGGAAACAAGGAGGCCACACAGGCACCTTCCTAATCCTATCACTAGCCCGTGAAGGGACTGCGAGGGATCTTTGCTCATAGAGGATGTGCTGAGAAACAGGCGTCCTGAATATGCACACCTCGCCTCCAGGAAGGTGGTCTGTCCCCACCTCATGACCGTGACCATTTAGACCACTGGACACAACTACATGAGTAGGCTACGGGGGAATAATAATTTCAAATTGTCCTAAACAATGTATGTCAGTGCCTCCAGTTGATGGGGTTGAGAATTTCACCTCCAGATCCCTCTGAGCTAGCCTGTGGGCTCCAGGTCAGATGGGACCAGATAAGCTTGAAGCCTCAGGACTCAATAGTGCCACCATACATATGTATACACATGCACATACACACTCCCTTTCACGGGGAGTTCACACGGGGTGATTCAGAAAGCCCCAGATTCTATGGCGTTTGAAGTCCCCAGGTCCCATCGACTCTCCTGCCCTGCTATTGTGAGTGGGCTCCTGGTGTGTGGAGGTTAGGACCTATGCCACCCAGAACTGTACAAACTGGCCTTAGACATCCTTGGCCTGAACAACCAAGACCTCTACAGACATACTCACAAAGACTTGCCTTCTACAGAAGGAATTATGTCTCCCAGAGCAAACCATAGGGCTGCAAGCATGTGATATCTCCTAGAGAAGCAGTCGGCTTCCTCTGGGGTAAGTGATCACAGGAAGGCCATCAGCCTCTGTGAATTACTTCAGCAGTTGCCCTGGTCGCACAATCAGTCTCAGGTGTCTCCTTGAGTCTTGGCGTTGTACTTAGCTGAGTTGTATGAGCGTGTCATATGCTCTGACGATGCACATGAACACGGAGCTTCACAAACACCCCTAGATAGGCTGCTGATGGACTTAAGAGTCATTGATGTGATGTTCAATAGCTAGTGGTCCAGACTCACTGGACTTGGCCACCAGCCCCAGCACACACAGTACTTCAGTTCACCTCATGGGATTCAGACACCATTGCAATGTCTCTTTAATTCTGAAATAGCTCAAGCTTATAATTATATGCCTAGTGATATAATGGATATTTTAAAGAAGGAAAACATTACAGATGCCTTTGCAGTGCCCTCTGACATCACAGTTATTTCCTTTCTCAAAGGCAGCCATTGGCAGTCTTCTCTTGCTGTTATAACAAAATACCTTAGACTAAGAGATTTATAAGCAGAAGATATGTATTGCTTACAATTCTAGAACTATGAGGGCCAAGGTGAAGGCACTAGAAGATTCCATGGTGGAAGGGCAAAGGAAGCAGCTTGAGCCTCTATTATAAAGGCACAATTCCATTCAGAAGAGTGGATTCCTCATGATTTAAGCACTCCCAGGGAAAGACTTCTGACTATTAGTTTCCAGTATGCAAATTAGCGGGTTACAGAAACTGTTATCCTGAATTTGAGATTTATCCCACTAATGCATTCTTTGAGATTTTATACATAGACCTATTTCCACAAACAGTACACAGCAATTCTACAGACCCTTAAAGTTTACATATCTTCACACGTATCCTTCAATGACTCGCTTTTGATTTTGCATGACACCATTCTTTTTTATTATTATTATTCCGGCACGTAGGCTATAGCACATCTATTTTCAGTGTGGTATAATATTTTACCGCAGCACTAACCTAAAAGGTTCTCTGCTTGGTAGACATTTAAGTTGTTGCCAGTTTTTCCTATTACGGATATGATATGTTCTGGTTAGTTTTCTTATTGCTGTGATAAGCAGCATGACCGAAAACAACATGAGGAGAGGGTTGACTTCATCTTACACTGCCAAGTCCCAGTCGGTCATTGAGGAAAGTCAGAGCAGGAGCTCAGGCAGAAGCTGTGGAATGCTGCTGTCTACTGGCTCACTCTCAGAGTCATGCTCAGCCTGCTTTTGGATATAGCTCAGATCTATCTGCCTGGGGATGGTGCTGCCCACAGTGGGCTGGGCTCTTCCACATCAATCATTAATCAAGACAATCTCTTGCAGGCAAGTCCACAGGCCAATCTGATCTGAGTGGTTTCTCCGTCGAGATTTCCTCTTCCTAGTGGTGTCAAGTTGACAATAAAAACTAACTAGCGCAGGCTATACTAAACATTATTACCCTAGTCTTTGTACAAGTTTCTCTAGAGTAAATACAGTAAAAATTGAAATTGCTGTCTCAAAGGGTATGCAAATCTTCAGCCAAAAATACTTTCCAAATGATTGCATCCATAAGCACGCACACCAGGTATATAACTCCACATTTGACAGGCTTCAGTTTTTCCCATCAAATAGATGCATGTAGCTTAAGTACTCATAGAACAACAGAGCCACTCCCTTTCTCAAACCATTTTCTGGATATTCCAGAAGCCATGTGAAGCTACCTTGGCATTTGCAGAATCTTCTGAGCTGTAAAATTAAGCCTAGAAACCCCTAAAGGACCCAAGTCCCCAATGACCAACGTGGTGCAACTCATGGCTCAACTGACTTGTTAGTCTCCAGGTCACATCTTTGTGACCCATCTTGACATTGTCCACTGAGCAGTGTGTTGTGTAGCTCCTGCACCTGACTCTGGAGGACTGCGTTGAGCAAGGAGGTGTGGCTAAGAAGACTTGAACACTCTCCTGCCCAGGACACCCAGGCAGCCTGTGCTACTGTTCGCCTGGAGTGCGGTTTCTATTCACAGATGCCCCCAGATGCTGTGCAGCAAAACACGAATCCACCTGCAGCAACAGCCATCTGACATTCTGTCAGGATGAGGACCATTGCAGAGAGGTTGCTGTTGTAGCTCAGGTCTGGGAGATAAGAGATCTCTGGGGTCATTTAAAGTTCTTGGTACCATAGGTAGGGTACCACCAGGTCACTGTCCAGAGCTGCCCAGGATGAACACTGTTTCATTCATTCCTATGGATTACAATATTAACAATATCCCAAGAGGTTATGCCATTCGACTCCCTGAACAAAGTCCAAGAACATTTTGACCAAGGCATCTCAGACTCTCTTTTAGACTATGCTGGATGATGTGAGAGGTCCTTCTTCCTCCCCATACTTCTTTAAATATCAGAAAATATCCAGGCTATAGGACCTATCCTTTCTGTCCCTGTCTGCAAGCAGAGAGCTAGTGGAACTGGTGTGCTGTGTGACCAGGATGCTATGATGACTCACTAGTGGCCCTGATGAGATAGTAACTGGTGTTAAGAGCTAATTAACTACTGGCAATTCCCAGACAGCTTTCCCTTATCATTTCTTTCATCCAAGGACAAAACAAGGTCAACATGGGGTGCCATGCAATTCTCATGTAATTTGTCCAACATGTAACGGTGAGTTATGGAGAGTTTTTTTTTTTAGTCATATAAACTCCCAAGCAGTCCTCTGGCCCAACAATTTCACTTTTAGGTATTTTCCCAACAAATGTAGTTAAAATGGTTAGTACTCAGTAAAAATGGTTGGTTAGTACTCAGTAAAAATGGTTAGTACTCAATAAAAATGGTTGGTTAGTACTCAGTAAAAATGGTTAGTACTCAGTAAAAATGGTTAGTACTCAGTATTGGTCACCACAGCACTTGTTTTAGTAGCAAGACTAGCATGCTCCAAATGCCCAAACATCTATCATTCATGCTTGCATTCATCCAACAAAGGCTCGCTAGAGCCAAACACTATTCTAAGACGGATATCAGCCCATGAATACAACAGACAAACTCCCCAGCCCTCAGAATGGATGATAGAAGATGCAGAACTGTTACTGACCAGTGTGGTGAGGGAAGAACAAAGCAGAGGACCAAGAATCGGAGCTTCTAGGAACAGAATGCATTTTATTTTATTTTATGTGTGATCAAGGAGTGCCTCACCGAGGAAGAGCGTTTGAATAGTGACCCTAAGGTACTGAGGGTTCAGGCTATGCGCAGGTGTGGAGATCCATTCTAGACAGAGAGATAATGAGTGAAAGGGGCTGGAGCAGCTTGTGAGTTCCAGGAAGTGTGCGAGAAAGAAAGGAGAGGAGAGAGGGCGGGACTGTGGTCTGACTAGGGCTATGGGGGTCTGGGAGGCCATAAAGACACTTGGACACTTCCCCTGTGTAAACTCTGGCCAGTGGGAGGTTATGGGCAGAGGGATGAGATGCTATGGCCACCCTGAGCCTCTTAGAGAAGACTGCCTTGGGGAGTCCGAGAGAAGAGGGAGATTTGCTGTGTGGGTCACTGGATGATAGGAACCGTGAGCCAAGCTCTGGTGGAGGGCTGAGAGTTGGCTGAGTTAAAGAAACGCTTAGGAAACAGGCTCAAGGTTTGCTGTGGTTTGGATATGAGGTGTGGGAGGAGCCAGAGTGACTCCAAGGTCTTTCACCTGAGCAGCCGGAAGGATGGAGATGACATTTACAGAGATGGGAAGGATGGTGGGAGCAGAATTTAGGAGGAACACCCAGACTATTGTTTTGGGTGTGGCAATTTTAAAATGACAGATAGATAAGCAGGTGAAGACGTGGTGTGGTAATTTGGTCCACAAATCTGGAAGTAACAGGTGAAGGAGCAAATTTGGGAGTTCTGGGTAGTGGGTTGGAAGCTATGGCTTGGTTTATAATGCCCGGAGAGTGAGCTCTGTCAGAAAGGAGGACTCAGCTCGGAGCTGCAGTCTTCATGGGTTGAGGGAAGGATAGCAGGTAAGGGAGGCAGAAGAGAAGAATGAAGCACACATATCCATGCACCCAGGCAGAGTCAGGGAAATGCTTGAACAAAGGTGATATGGGCAGATGATGAAGACAGGAAATAACCAATCATCTGGCAATGGAAGCGTCATTGGTGACCTTCATAAGAGATGTTTTGATAGAACATTGGGGACAAACTCTAATAGTAGTGAACCAAAAGAAAATGCGAGGTGATGAATCAGAGACAAGGAGGAGAGGATGTTTATATTCAGTAGCTGCACTATAAAAGGAAACAAAAAATGAGAAATGCGGGAGTAAGTGGAGAGGGCTGTGGGGTCGAGGATATTATCACAGAATTTATATAATGCTGAAAATAATTTGCCAAACACCGATGGCTAGAATCGATGCAGGAGCTTAAAAAAAAGTCCAGTGTCTCCGTATGATGCAATAATTCTACTCTTAGACGTGTATCCAAGAAATCTTAAAATGTATATTCACACAAACATGAATGTTCATAGCAGCGTGGTTTAGAATAGCCCCAAAGCAGAAACAACCAAAATGTCAATCATCTGAGGAATGGACAAACAAAATGTGGTAGTTGCACAAAATGGAATGGTATCCAGCTGTAGAAAGGAAGGACGTTCCAGAGCTGTGATAATGGCACAGTCAGTAAAGCATGTGCTATCTGAATTTGATCCATAAAATAAAAGAGCCAGGCATGGTGGTGTGTATTTGTAATCCCCTCTCTGTGGATGCGGACCTGGGAAGATCCTTAGGACTTGGTGCTCAGCCAATTTAGCTTCTATTCTAGCCATTCATGTTCAATGGAAACCCATCTCGAAAATAAATGGTGGCAAGCAACTGAGGAAGAGATGCAAGGTTAATCTCTGACCTCCACTACTGTACACACAGATCTAGACAACCCTACACCTATGAACACGTGTGCAAAAACATAAGAATAAAGTACTGACATATGCCGTGGTATGGAAGACCCTGGAAAATATTAAGCAAATCAAAGCATTCAGACTTGAGAGGCCACATCGTGTGCAATTCCAAGCATAGGAAGTGTCCAGAATAGACGAATCCATAGAGACAGTGCACTAGTGGTCACTGAGGGCTGCACTTGAGGGGAGGCATGAGGAACAAATGTTAGCACAAACATGCTTCTCTTAAGGGCAAGGAAGAGGCTCCAAACTGATAGTGGTACAGATTGCTCAATACTGGTATGCTA
This sequence comes from Arvicola amphibius, assembly GCF_903992535.2. Classification (NCBI taxonomy): domain Eukaryota; kingdom Metazoa; phylum Chordata; class Mammalia; order Rodentia; family Cricetidae; genus Arvicola; species Arvicola amphibius. The sequence continues at coordinate 18,757,440 of NC_052060.1, read as the reverse complement.
AACGTTGTTGAACTGTACATGTTAAAAGATCCAGATGACATCAGGGAGAGGCCCAGTATATTTGGGGGAAGAGCTGCATCCATACAGACCAAGGGAGAGGGCAGCCCTTGGCACCGTGCTGGCAGGAAGAAGCTGTAGGGAGGGGTTCTAACGGTCCTCTTCCCATAGTGGCATCTTTCTCAGTGAGGCAGGAAACCAAGTGGCCAGCTTGGAGTAAAAATGAAGGAGGGACCCTGGAGGGCTAAGGAGGTGTGAGTGTGAAGTCACTGTCCATTTGGGAACAGTGGATAGGTATGACCCTAAAAGCCGTCTGGTAGATGAGGCTCCGGAGTGGGTGTGACCTCAGTAGCACGGGCCACCCCTAGCTCTCAGCAATCTGAGGTGCAGCTTTTTGCAAGCGAACATTCTGAGAGCACATTGCTTTCCATGTCAGTGAGGTGCTTAAACAGTTGTGTTACACTCATTGTATATATCAGTTCATTTAAGCCTTCTAATGCCTCTCTGGGTAAGTGTTCTGATTAGGGTTGCTTTCCAAAGAGGCGAATTAACTATGGAGTGAGACAGAGCAGAGCAGCGCGCTAGGCATTCTGGGGCTCTTTGGGATGCCAGTTCAGCACATTGAGGAAGTGTGGAGACCAAGAGCAAGATGGTTTGCTCCGAGAAAGGGGGAGCTCCGTGGAGTGTGGGAGAAAAACATACACACGCATGTCTGTACATATGTTGTAACATGAGATGTCTATCTCACATGCTGGTGTTTGTCTGAGCCCCACTGGAAGAACACTCAGAAAGCCAAAATCATAGTTACTTATTTCTGAGGAAGGAAACTAGACTTCTGAGATTAAGGGGTTAAAGAAAAGGACCCTGTAGCATGATTAATAAAAACCCAGAGACAGAAACTGGGTTTCAACCTGAAGGTTAGAAAAGCAAACAGCCACTGGGTCTTACCTCTACCTTAGTCTGAAATGGCAATTCTGCCTCCAGGAATCTCAGAATGAGACTGTATCTGAGAGCTGTCTCCTCCCATTTGATATTCCTCTCTAGTGTTGGGATTAAAGGCATGCACCACTACTGCCCGATTTCTATGGCAAACTAGCGTGGCTACTGGGATTAAAAGTGTGTATCACCACTGTCTGGTCTGTAAGGATGATCAGTGTGGCTGTTTTACTCTCTGAACTTCAGACACACTTTATCTATTAAAATACAAATGAAATATCACTACAGGAGCCCAGAGGACCAAGAATATATATTAAAACTCTCAAGGAAAAGCAGAGAGGTCCCTGGAGGTTCCAAGATCCCAGTCAAACAGTCTGGTTGTGGGACTTGTTGACTCCCGTTTGAGCAAAGACCTCTCGAAGAAGATGCCAAGCCTTGTGATCCCTGTGACCAGCTCACACCCAGTTTCCATTCGGGAGGTTCCTTGACTCTTGGGGACCACTTCTATAGCTGCAAGAGAGGGTACAAGTGATACCCCTCTGCAGAGCTGTCAACAGAGCTCATAGGGCTGCTCCTGGCAAGTGGGGTACACATGGCAAGCACAAGCTTTTATTGTCTCTGTCCCTTGTGAAGGTGACACCGTTCTTAGGCAGTGGGAACTGTGCACTCCAGTGCCATCTGGTGTCTTGTAGCTCAGTCTGGCTCTGCCGGGGCAGGTGCTAGAGAAGTACTGAGAAGCAAGGCTGTGTGCTTCCGTCACGCGTGTGCTGCTGTCACGTGTCACTCAGGCCGGTGCTCAGCAGCTGCTTGTGCATTCAGAAAACATCTTCTGTGCTGCAAAGTACCCCGCTCCCTTGGCAGGAAGTGACTTAGACGCTGTGTGAGAGAAACCGCAGGAAGCCAGTGCTCCGGGGAGGGAATGGGCTTCTCTCCAGAGCAGAAAATCCCTACCCACCTCTCCTCTTGTAGTCTCATCCCAATGTTTGGAAGGGACGTGGAGCATCCTGTCTCAACTGACCTACGCTGACACTTCCTGAAACTACATACTGTCATCCGTGGAGCCTGACAAGAGCCTCCTTTAAAATCAAGTAACGTCAGGCGTTCTGTCCCGAAGCCTCCTGACGCAGTCCATTTACAGATTAGCTTTGGGTATCTCCAGCAACAAAAGCGGGGTCAGGAGAGGGGTGTTTAAAGAGTCATTTCTCAGAAGCCAATGACTTCTCCTTTTCTCTAATCTCTGCTTTTCTATTAAACCCAGTACAGACCCCTTTTTCTTAATTAAAAAAAAAAAAAAAAAAAAAAAAAAGGTGCTTTGGTTCCTGTAGAACTCACTTGGAGGGCAAACAACCTGCACAGATGCGAGCCTATTTATAGTCTTTATTGATTCACTTGGTGTGAAAATTCCTATTGTGCTGCTGACATCCCGAAGTGTTTGATTACAGGGTCCCGCCCCAAATCTTGCTGGCTGTGTCTCACAGCACCATATTACTGTCCTAAATTAAAATCAGAAGCAAAGTCTCACTCAAGTCCCAAGGTTTTACATAGGAGCCCTGGACCTGGGTACTTCTGCAAAAACAAAACAAAAAAATCAAAACAAAGCAAAAGTCAAAACATTTCATCCTGTATCAAAAGCCAGACTTCTGCTCAGAAGCAGAACAGGATCCTGGCATACAGGAGACCCTACATTCCACCTCTTATAATGTACATTTACACACAAACACACATACACACGCTCACACACACATGCACGCACTTGCGCGCACACACATGCACTTATGCACACACACACACACACACACACACACACACACACAGTGAAAATGTGTTGGAAATAATGGTGTACACAGGAAAAGCATGAGTTCTTGCCATGTCTGAAGTACACAGTGAGGCCCTTTCTCATAAGACAAACATCAGCTTTTGCAGACCTTTGCCTATGCACACGCAGTGGCCCACAGCAGTGCAGGCGATCCCTTCCCTATTCCCGGGACCATTTGTCTCCCAGGCTCCTCCATGACCACTGATACAGCTTCCACCCTTCCACACCCTCCCCTCTTGCTTTTCAGGGAAAGCAGGGCTATCATATCACATCAAAAAAAAAAAAAAAAAAAAAAAACCCGAAAGGCAGGCAGAAACTGGAGGTACAGACCTGCTTGCAGCCTGTCCTGTCTTTCTCCCTCTTCCACTTCTAGTGAGGACTTCAAAGGGCTCTTGTAGAAGACAGCTCCACTCTCCATTCCTACATCCCTGGCCCTACCAAGTTTTTTATCCAGTCATCAAGTCATAGCACCTGAAACAAAAAAAAAATCACAATATAGAAAAGCAGCAACACCGATTTCACAGATGTTTCCTGATAATACCCTCTCTGATGCCCAAGGCTGGCCCTTCCAAGGACTAGCTTAAATGCCTGGACTCTACTCTTTCCCTGGGCTTCTTGCTTCCCTTCCCTCCAGCTGGCTCCAGGGCCTCTGGATCCCTGAGCAGCTAATTCTACCTGTGACCTCCTGCCGCTGGCACCCTTCCTGGGGATCTATCACTGGGAACACCTCCAGGTCCTCCTACCTCCCAGACCGCCCCCCCCCCCACCCCGTGTGGAACTCCTGCTGCCTTGGAGATGACTTCCTCTTCCCTGCATGAAACTTTAGAGATGGGTTTGGCCTGAGGACCTGTCCTCTTCTCGCTGACTGTCTACAGGGACAACCTCTCTCTCCAGCTGTGCTCCCTGCAGTAAACTGCACTGTCTACCTGTTCAACAGTTCCCAGACCATTAAACTCAACCTCTCTAAACTGCCGTCTAGACCTGCCCTAACCAGCGCCTTGGACCTCTCTTCCCTCAGCCCCCTCTCCAGGGAGACCACAAACATGGCCGTCCAGTCTAGCAAACCCAACTCCAGTTCATCTTTTTAAGGTCTTCATTTCTCCCTTTTAAATCTCTCCCTCAGCACCATCTGGCCACAGGCAAAGCCACTATCCCAGGCCACTTGGACCTTCAGAAGGTGCTTCCTTGCAGCTTCCTGGCTCCATACACCGAGGACTGTTGTGTATGCACATCTAATAGCAGCCTTCTTTCTTCAGCTCCTTAGTGTATCCTGGATCAAGTGTTTTCCTAGAATGAATACCAAGATCTCTACAGGCCTTTGCCTCTTTGGGTTTCCTAGCACCACTGTGCTAGCCTGCACTGCCCCTTCCCCAGTCTGCTTACCTGTAATGTCTCATAATACCCAACTCCCCTGCAGCACTGTTGCATGGCATCTTATACTTACATTATCCCAGCTGTACCCACCGCTCCATCCTACCTGTATCGCCTCTCCTGCCTACGTCATCCCAGCTGTACCCACAGCTCCACCCCACCTGTATCACCTCTACTGCTTACATCCATCCCAGCTGTACCCACTGCTCCATCCCACCTGTATCACCTCTCCTGCCTACGTCATCCCTGCTGTACCCACTGCTCCATCCCAGCTGAACCCACTGCTCCATCCCACCTGTATCACCTCTCCTGCCTGCGTCATCCCTGCTGTATCCACGGCTCCATCCCAGCTGTACCCACTGCTCCATCCCACCTGTATCACCTCTCCTGCCTGCGTCATCCCTGCTGTATCCACGGCTCCATCCCAGCTGTACCCACTGCTCCATCCCACCTGTATCACCTCTCCTGCCTACGTCATCCCTGCTGTTTACATCCATCCCAGCTGTACCCACGGCTCCATCCTAGCTGTACCCACCGCTCCATCCCACCTGTATCACCTCTCCTGCATATATCATCCCACCTGTACTACCTCACTTGTTTACCTCACCTGCACCCCTACCTGTGCCAACCCATTTATGTCACGTCACCAGTCCAGTCATTCCCCCCTCAGGCACTTCCATGTCCCTTTATTTGCCACCCCATGCTCACACTGATTCCTCTTCCTCAGTGTTCTTCTCGTCTCTGCTGTCCCTGGTCAGATGGCCAGCTTGAGGACTCCCTCCCTGGGCAGCATCCCGACCCTCTTGTTACAAGTGTTCTGAGTACCAAGTGCCGACTGTCCCAGCCATTTAGCATCTGTTGGTGGGATCAGTTTACCAATGTCCATCTCTCCAATTAGACCATAAACAACTCCAAGGATGCTGGAACCCTGCCTAGTTCATTCTCCTTGGCTCCTACCTTGAGGAATGAAGAGGGAAAGAAAATTTGAATCGAAAAAGACTTTGGAAATAGCTCCCCGCCACCCAAATGCTCTTATAGTTCAGCCTCCTATGTAAGCACTCAGCATTTTTAATTTTTGAGGTTGACACTTTTACCTGTCCTTCGCACTTGCGGAAGCTGAGGCGTGGAAGAGTTAGGGGAATTGCCCAGAATCTCCCGGCCACAGCTGCTTAATACAAGGCCATGTTGTATCAACTCTGGAGGCTGCGGAAAGGGTGGGGATGATGGGCACACGGGTAAAACCATCATCTCTTTGTTTCTGTCTTTGTCCCCATGGTCATCCCCATAGCTGGACAAGATGCTGGACCCCCAGGTGTGGCGGGAGGCAGCCACCCAGGTCTTCTTCGCCCTGGGGCTGGGCTTCGGAGGTGTCATCGCCTTTTCCAGCTACAACAAACAGGACAATAACTGCCACTTCGATGCTGCCTTGGTGTCCTTCATCAACTTCTTCACCTCGGTGTTGGCCACCCTCGTGGTGTTTGCTGTACTGGGCTTCAAAGCCAACATCATGAATGAGAAGTGTGTGGTCGAGTAGGTGCCATGGCCCCTCCAGCCCCTTCTTTGCCTGACTGACTCACCCAAGGGTAGCAGGCGGGCTGGGCAGGATGAGAGGTCCCCTTCATCCCATTATCTTCCTCAGCCCTGGCCCACAGGAACAGGCTCCTGGATGTCTCTGTCAGTGGCCTATGGGTGCCCTGCCTGGGTTTCTGGGAGGGGCCTCTCGGGTCTCACACCTCCCTTCTTACCCGGTCCTGCCCTCTTTGCAATGCAGGAATGCTGAGAAAATCCTAGGGTACCTCAACTCCAATGTCTTGAGCCGGGACCTCATTCCACCCCACGTCAACTTCTCACACCTGACCACCAAGGACTACTCCGAGATGTACAACGTCATCATGACCGTTAAGGAAAAACAGTTCTCAGCCCTGGGCCTGGATCCCTGCCTCCTGGAGGATGAACTTGACAAGGTACCGGAACAGACTGCCCTTCCCAGGACAAGCAGGAACCCGAAGATAGGCTTAGTGGCTGGAGCTTGGGAACAGGCCTTGAGAGCCCATAGAGTAATGGTTCTCAACCTTCCTAATGCTGTGACCCTTTAATACAGTTCCTGATTTTGTGGTGAGCCCCAGCCATAAAATTATTTCATTGCTACACCGTAACTGCAGTTTTGTTACATTTGTGAATTATAATGTAAATATCTGATATGCAGGGTATCTTATATGTGACCCCTGTGAAAAGAATGTTTGACCTCCAAAGGGGTCACGCCCCACAGGTTGAGAACCATGGCCGTAGCGTCATGCATTTACTAACATGTGAAGACTCACTACACACACAGAAGGAGAAAGGCTGGAGGTGTCAAGCTGCCCAGAGGGAAGCTTATGCTTAGATGGAGGGCCAAAGGAAACGCTGAAATCTCAGGAGCCCTTGTTAGTTTGAGTCAGGATCCCCATTTATTGAACAGGCTTCTTCTACGCAGGACCCTGTGTAAATAATCCACTTAGAAGAGCAGCTGTGGACCAAGTAAATGCTAATTCCCTCCAGTTCTCATTTCCTTTGACCCCCGCGACAGCTCTATGAGTTGAGTATGAATATTGTTCCCAGTTTTATCAATAAGCAGCCTGTAGGTTGGGGGAGAGCATTGATAGAGGTCTCACAGCTAGTTAGTAAGCAAGAAAACAAATTGGTGCTCTTGTTCCAGAGTCCTTGTTCCACCTCATCCCTTGAGAGGCCTGTCCTCGCCAGTGCCCCCAGTTCCACTGTCACGATGAGACTTAGCTCCTGGGCTAGAGCGGAGGTGCTCCTCCGCATTAGTGCTCGGGCTGAAGTGGGGATAACTTTCTCACGTTTGCATTTGCACCTCTTAGCACTTTCAAAATGACTGTTCTGCTACAGTGGTACCAGCAAACCAATCAGACAAATCCACAGACCCCAGGTTTCTGGCTAGAGCCAAGGCTCATGTTGGGGATAGCAAGCCCCATTAGCCCCTGAGTTTCTTCGCGAGACCAGAAGCTTCCCATAGAGGTGTCTGAGAACTGTGCCAAAGGCTGCTCCATGGCTTGGAGCTATAGTTTTGTTGGTAGAATACTTGTCTAGCATCCTGGGTTTGATTCTGTGCCCTTAAATAAAAAGGATTAACAGAAGAAAAGCAAAAAGACAGCTTCACTAGTCCGTGGGCGCTGCATCCTACTATCTCTGGCTTCTCTCCCGTGCTCAAGAGCAAAGGAGCCCAACTGGAGGCATCCTCTCCTTCCACCCCTTCTCCAGGCCATGACCTGATCTTCTGACAATGCTAGGAATACAGCAGGCTTTTTCACACTAGGCAGCCTCAAGAGTAGCTAAATGACAACTGAGAACTCAGGTGGGGTCGTAAGTTCCCTCCAGGTAACAGGGCACTTGTAAGTGAGTGGCATGAGCAGGCAGTGTGGCCCTGTATTAAAGCAATGGCTCCGTACTTGGGCTGTCCACGAGACCCAAGATAGCTTTAGAAAACGTCATACCACCTTAATCTTCACCCAGTGAAATCGTGGTCTCTGAAGGAGAACCTGACAGGGGTGGATATTTAAAGACTCCAGTTGCTTCCATTGGACAGCTGAGCCTGGGTGTCTGGAATTCAGCAGTTCAGAACTGGAGTGGTCATCGTGGTTGCAGCAAAGATGAAGTCTTAGAGGAGCAGGGTCCTACATTGTGTGTGTTTCTAGATGGGAGCATCTTCACCTGGACCACTGGGGTCCTGAAACAACCTGTAGAATCTAGGTCCCCTAGGGAAACTCTCAGGGACTTTTTATTTTTTTTTTTTTTTAACAATTTAGTTTAGTGTGGTTGCTTTGAGACAATCCTAATCTGTAGTCCAGGTAAGCCTGAACCTCAATGTGAAGTCCAGCTGGCCTTGAACTCTTGGCAGTCCTCCTGCTTCAGCCCTCTGAATGCTGGGATTATAGGTGTGAGTCACTATATAGCTAACTTGCTCCAGAGACTCTGATGTTCACCATGGTTTGAGATCCTCACTTTCAAGCTGAAAGGGTTCAAGTAGCAGTGGGGAGCCCTATGAAAGAGGGAACCGTGATTCCTGTTCCTCCAGAGGACTTCTGGAGTAAGAGTAGCCCCCACTCTCTGCCCCACCCTCAGTCTGTGCAGGGCACAGGCCTGGCCTTCATCGCCTTCACTGAGGCCATGACACATTTCCCGGCCTCCCCCTTCTGGTCTGTCATGTTCTTCCTGATGCTCATCAACCTGGGCCTGGGCAGCATGATCGGGACGATGGCGGGAATCACCACACCTATCATCGACACCTTCAAGGTGCCCAAGGAGATCTTCACAGGTAACTAACTCCCTGTCACCCTGCCAGACACCAGCCCAGCACGCGCATGACAATTAGGTTCTGAATTGATTGGGTAGTTTGTCACCCCATCTGCAGAAGGCTCTTCTCCCTGATGATAGACCCAGATGTGGGATGTGCCATTCAGGATCCCCGCTTCCCTGCATCCCTGGGGAGGAGGAGTGGGGTAGTGTCTTCCTCCACTCAAATGGGAAAACCAAGGTTTCCTGGGAAAGGATCCTAGGACTAATCAGCTGAATCATCTCAATCAATTCAGTATTTAAGTGGAGCAGCTGCCTTGGGCTTGGTGCTGTGCCCGGAGCAGGGAGCATGGGGGGGAAAAGAATGCAGAGTTGATGCCTCCCTCAAGAGTCTTGTAGGGGGAGCTCAGAACCTCAGCTTCCAGCGCTCTCCTGCAGGGCCGTGCCTGTGAATCGTAGAGGGGGCAGGCTGCAGGCCTGCTTGGGAGCGGCGTGCTGGGAGGTAGCCGGGTCGTCCCCCCCACCCCGAGTCCCCGAGGTCCCACCCACCCTGCACCTTTGCCCCCACACCGGCCTCTCGGCTCTCTGTAGTGGGCTGCTGTGTCTTTGCATTCTTCGTGGGGCTGTTGTTCGTCCAGCGCTCCGGAAACTATTTCGTCACCATGTTCGATGACTACTCGGCCACGCTGCCACTCACCGTCATTGTCATCCTTGAGAACATCGCTGTGGCCTGGATTTATGGGACCAAGAAGTAAGGAGGTCATAGAGGAGTGATGGGGACAGGTGGAGGAGGGGGGTTCTTCCCCATGAGGACTTTCGGGGGAGACCTGTGTTCTCAAGGCTGCTTTTGAAAGGGGCAAGAGATTACAGACTATGGGAGCTAAAGGGCCCCTTGGCACCAGAAAACTGGGGCCTCTAAAGAGGACAAGAATATTGGAGGCTGCTTGGTTAGTAAGAGACAGAGCCAAGCTAAGGACCTTGGGACCCTAGGTTCGGGTCCTGACGCCAGCCTAAACAATTAACTACCGTAGCCCCTTTGCCGAAGACCAGTCCGGAGATGGCCGCTTAGCTTGTGTAGCACTTGGCTGGGATTCCAAGGCCCCCCGCCCTCCAAGAAGACTCCAGCAGCATGATTTATAATGTTAAGGAATGGGTTTTGGCCTCAAGCTTAGGTTTTGCGGGGAAAGAGGGTTTAGCAGTAAGGTCAGATCGGTTTCATGGCCTGACCCCAAGGCAGATCTCCACTTACAGCCAGACTTACAGCCAGTTCTTATTTACAGTCAAACCTTCATTCCCGGGGACTCCCAGGACTGCCACCTTTCTACCCTCTTGGTGTTGACTGTGTCCACTGTCCTTGTCCTCAGAGAGGCCCAGGCCTTCCACTGCGTAGCTCAGCCTGAGCCTCCTTGGTGTCCAGATGGGTTTGGAATCCAGTGTGTCTCACAGGGGACATCTGCTTCCTCGGAGGGCACAGGGGGAGGAAGGGCAGAAAGCGTAAGAGAAGGAGCGCCCAGGACAGGTGTGAAGACAAATGCCTATTATTCTTTCACATGTGAGACCGAGGCAGGATTGCCATGAGTCTGAGGCCAGCCTGGGCTACACAGTAAACCCCTGTCTTGAAAGACAACAGAAGGGAAGGAAGGAGGAGCGAATTGACGGCAGGGTGAGAAAAGGAAGGGACGGCGGACTCTGTGTCCACCCCACACGCCGGGGCTGGAAGGCTCTGCCGGAAGGACTCTGACTGTTTCGCAGTGGACTTCTGTGCAGCTTGTGGGAGCCCCTGTGTCTGTTCTCACAGTGTCCCTTTCAAATGCCTGCAATCAGCTATCCATAATTATATAGGAAACCAACGGTACTGAAAACAGACTGAGCATCGTTTAGTGTGGTTTAGTGTGTACTCTATTTGTACCACAACAAGTCTGGAGATCTGGTTGTGGGTCTAGTAATGGCTGTCACTTAAAAGCAGTGGTGGACATAGGTGTTTCTGGTATCTTCCATAGCAGGCTATGGTAAGAAAATGTCTGATTCAGTCACAAGTAGCGCTAACACTCTTAAGGTTGCTTGCAGGAATGTCCACGTTTAGTTAGTGTGATTGAGGTAAAGGTGCATTTTGTATACCACCCAAAACTGTAGCCTGCCTACCTCCTTGAATTCTAGCACACCGTCTAGTTTAGAGACCTCAGGATTTTTTAGAAGCTTCTTCCTTCCCTTGCTAGGTAGGTGCATTACTGCCTCTTCTCCAGCAGGGGGAAGCGTGAGCACGGCAGGTGGGAGGCTGCAGCGCCCTGAGAACTCAGCTTTCTATCTCCATTCACTGGTCCTGGGCCTGCCTAGTGTATCAAATCTCTAGTGTGAAGTAGGCCGAGCAGAGCCTTCTGGAGACCACTGGGGCTTCAAACTGTGAACCCCGAAGGCAAAGTCTAGCAGAGCCCAGAAGGGATTAGTCAGAAGCAAGTGACCGTAGGGTAAAGGAAAGACTGGGTGGCGAAGGTGCCTACTGCTCTTGTCTTCGGCTCTGCCTGGCAGGTTCATGCAGGAGCTAACAGAGATGCTGGGCTTCCGACCCTACCGCTTCTATTTCTACATGTGGAAGTTCGTGTCCCCATTGTTCATGGCTGTTCTCACCACAGCCAGCATCATCCAGCTGGGGGTGTCGCCCCCAGGCTACAGTGCCTGGATCAAAGAGGAGGTGAGTGGTGGCCCCACAAACCCCAGAACCACTTGCAGCTTCTCAGGCCTTTACCATAGCAGATAATCGGAACGAACCTTTCTAGGCCAGCAACTCCATGACAGGTCTGCCAGGTGCCCTGTATTCCTAACGTACAGTCTGTATGACAACCCTAAGGAGTGGCGTTATTCCTCTGGCGTAAACAGAGAAACTGGAGCTGGGAAAAATTGGCATACTCCTTGGGTGTTCTAAGGCAGTGTCTTTTCGTGTCTATGGCGTGGAATCGCCTGCCCTTTCTACGTATGTAGACACTGAGCTCCCCTTTAACCAAGGTGATCTACTGAACTCCAGTAGCGCTCCCTGGGGACACCATCTCTACTGCTACTTGGTCAAGGTGGAGGGAGGAGAGGAGGGGAGGCCATAGGCAAGGGTGAGAAAAGATCAGCCTGTAGGCTTGGGAGGGCATTGCCTAGTGCCCTGCAGCACCCTTCCTGCTCTCAACCCTTAGGCTGCTGAACGCTACTTATACTTCCCCAACTGGGCCATGGCACTGCTGATCACCCTCATTGCCGTGGCAACTCTGCCCATCCCTGTGGTGTTCATCTTGCGGCACTTCCACCTGCTCTCCGACGGTTCCAACACCCTCTCTGTGTCCTACAAGAAGGGACGCATGATGAAGGACATCTCCAATCTGGAGGAGAATGATGAGACCCGCTTCATCCTCAGCAAGGTGCCCAGCGAGGCACCCTCCCCCATGCCCACCCACCGCTCCTATCTGGGGCCTGGCAGCACATCGCCCCTGGAGAGCAGCGGCAATCCCAACGGACGTTATGGAAGCGGCTACCTCCTGGCCAGCACCCCTGAGTCAGAGCTGTGACCACTGCTCCATTCTGCCCACCTCCCCTCAATATCCAACCTGCCCACTTGGCTGGGCCTTGTCTCTTCCTCCATGGTAGCCGCCAGACCCAGGCCAGTCCACGGAGAGAGGATCTGCCCGGCCTTGTTCCCCACCCAAGTCCCAGCAGACTCCCTACCTATGAGCAGGGGACTGGGGACAATTCCATCCCTTGTTCCAGGCCTCCAACCCATGTAACTTTTTGAAAACTCTTGCCAAGTTGCAGCCATGTAACCACAACAATCCCAGTATGGGGGAACTTCAAGTGGGCACGTTAGGAGTCACTACCCCCTCTCCCTGTGAAACCCACCACTTGCAGTTCTCAGGTCTTGGAGAGGCTCGCTTTGTGCTGTTGGTATTGGTGGTAGTGGGCAGAGGCTTCAGGGCCGAGGGCACAGGAGGTAGACTTTAGCCCAGTCTGCTGTAAGAACAGAACGCATCATCCTGTCAACCCAGCATGGCTGCTCCTGAGCTAAGATGGGGACAGGGACACGTGTGTCAGGACTTGGGCTTGTGAGGAAACTCCTCAGTTCTGTCTAACGAGACAGGCGGTACTGGAGCGAGAACCTGAGCATTGAAAGGAATGACTCTGCAGCCAGCTCATGGAATCTTTGAAATGACTCTGTTTCTCCTGCCAGGGGCAGAAGGGGTATGTTCCCGATTCTGCCTGGAAGCATGGTGAAGGGAGGGGTCACCTTAACTAGGGTTTAGCCATTTTTCGATCTCCACTGTCCAGCCTGGAGCCAGGGCCGGTGGTCTTTGCCTCTGTCCCAGGGAGAAAAGGTGCAGCGTCAGGCGAGGTTTGCAGAGCACAACCTGAAAGGGTCCCAGCACAACCAAGGTTTGGAGCACAAGTGAAACACTCTCTTTCACTCTCCTCTTTCGTGGCAGCTTCTCTCCTGGAATGGGGGTTCCTGGAGTTCAGGGCTGGGTCACCAGGAACCCTCATTTCTAGGGAAAGACAGGTCATTTCACTGCCCCCTCGGGCTGCCACTTGCTCTCCCTGTTGCACAAGCACAGCCACAGTGTGCACCTCGTGTGAAGATGCCTTGGACACTTCCCCAAACTCCCCCAACATGTTCAGAGACATGGCACAGGTAATTCTGGGCAGGATGGAGGCTGCGGGGGGGGGGGGGGAGGGAGGGGTGGCGGCAAAGCAAAGAGCCTCTGGTTTTAGGCCCTGAAGGAAGGTACAGCCTCTAGCAGTGTTCCTGTCCTTTCAAAGCTCCCCTGGGAGAGGGACTGTTTCAGAGCAGCCTGTAAGGACTCAGAAACTGACCTGAGAATCAGGGTATCTCTCTGCAGTGTGACCTCAGAGAGATGGTGTATGGATATATATATCCATATATATATGTGTGTGTGTGTGTGTCTGTGTATATATATGTATGACTGGCAGACTAGGATGGATGGATGGATGGATGGGTGGGAGGGAATATATACACACATACATACATGCATATATATGTATGTATGTGTGTATATGTATGTGTATATGTATATATATATATATATTTCAAAGTTTTGGTGTACAGGAACTGACCTGGGCAACTTCCAGAGGTTCCTGGGGTCATTTTCGTGGCCCTGACTTCCCTCAGTACTGAGAGGGGCAGACTAGGCCCAAGTGCCCACCTTCTACTCTTATGCCTACTGGTTACCTCCCTTCCTAGCCTGAGAGTCCATCCCCTCAGCCTGCCATCTCTCTCTCTCTCTCTTTCCTCAGTTCCTCACACCTTCTCTCACTTCTAGCCTTCTCCGTTCCACCTGTCCTAGTATTTGAGGTGAGAGGGAGTCCGAATCTCCCTGAAGAGATGCGCTTTGGGGGCGCGGCATCCCGTCATTGGGCCCCCTCACCTGACAACACCTCCTCCCTGGCCCCATGCCTAGTCCCGAGCAGAATTAGAAGACAGGAAGAGCAGGCCCCAGCGGACTCCACGATCTGCACTCCTCTCTATGCTATTTCTATTGTACATTCAATCTGTACATGTGGGTGTACACGCTGCGAAATGACAAGCCCCATATTATCCCGTGGCTGGTGGGCTATTTTCATCCTCAGTGCTGTACAGATCTATTTTCATTGTATATTTGATATATTTTTAATTTTGTAGCGTGGCTGGGCCAGGCCCCAGCCTGTGAGCCTGCAGTGAGTGGGGGGAAGGGAAACCAAGCCGAGGATGTTTGCTTATGCGTTTGTGGGCTCTGTAGTGTCTGTCGTAGCCTTTTAGCCGTAGGCCGGAACTTGTCCTGGTTGTGTCTTTGCTATGAGTTGGACATAGGTCCTGGAGGACATGCTCTCTTTCTCCGTGAGTGTGTGTGAGTGTGTGCGTGTGTGTGTGTGTGTGTGTCACATTGGTAGGTGTGAGTGCATAAGGTGCTGATCTGTGACCCCCACCCACCCACTCAGTGTTCACCACCTTCTGAAGACCTGGGTCTTCCTCTCAGCTCTATGGGGAGGCCTCAGGACAGACACTTCAGAGAGTACTAGCTATGGGGAAAGGCATGCTTCCCACAGGTGACTCATGTCTCATGTCCTTACCCGGAAGGAGGGCTTTGGGTGGCGGGGGAGCCCCATTTATTTTCCAGTCAACCTTCTGTTGTTCACCCTGGAGGCACTCAGTCTTCAGCAGACAGCACTGGGTTTCTTAGGACAGCTGTCCGAGGGAGGCATCTCTCTGCCTTTCTGTCCTGCGTTTGACCTTGAAAGAGTCCTGAGTACCCAGAAAGCAGCAGCTGCTCCTTAGACCTCTGCTGGCTCCTCAGGAGAGATGAGGTGAAGTCTCCTGACACTGAAGATCCAGCCCCAGCTTCCTTGGAGGAACTGGCAGTGAGGGCCAGGGTCCCCACTGCAGCTGGTTAGTGCTGCCCATACATACAATGCCCACCAGGAGACAAGGGGTTTCGGGGGGCTGTGAGTCAACTGAGTTGGGGCAGGGCAGAGGTACACACCTAAGGGTTCCCTGTTCTGCCTGTCCTCCAGCCCCAATCACCAGCCTCTTGCTCAGGGAGCGTGAAGCCTGAGGCCCAGTTTGGGTGGTGGGGGAGACTGTGAGGCACGGAAGGTAATGCAGGTGAGGTTGGTGTCTGCCGTCAAGCAATAAATCTTCAGGGGCTGCCGCTTTTTAAGTGCCAGGAAATGCCCTCCAGAGGCAGCCTGTGTGAGCCCTGAGGCTGTGAGCCAGCCCAACACAGGCCTGCAAGTATTAACAGGTAGGGACTGCCCTTCTTCCTTTCCTTATCATACCCCTCCCCCAACCAGAGTAGGCCCCACTGTGAAAAAGGAATGAGAGCAAGGAGGTCACAATACACCTGTGACCCTGTGCACTGCTGGTCCCTCCCCTTAAGTCTGAAAGGGCAGGGAACTGGGGGAGGAGGGCCCAGGGTCATTTCTCATGAGAAGTCCTAAACACATATCAGGCAGTCACTTCAAGTCCTGGCACAGGTTCAGAACAGTTAGAGTCCATGTGTCCCGGACTGGTCAGAGCCCTGAGTCAGGATACTCAGCCCAGGAGAGGGGATAAGGCATTGCCACCCCAGGGCCCCTCCTTCGTTTCCCCTACCCTGGTGTACAATAAAGTGTCTGTTCTTACCACTCTCTCTTGCCTTTCTTACACTTACAGGGGCATGAGGAGCTGAGGGGAGCTTTGGGACAAAAGTGTGTTTTTATTCTCACGGATGCAGGCTGAGAGATTTGAGGATGAATATCCAGTCAGTTTCCTGGGCGCTTCCCTAGGTATTAACGATGTGCACACTGTTCTTGGCCTTGCTATGTCTCAGCGACTGCACAGCTAAGGGCTTTCCTCTGGGGGAAATGCTTGGAACCTACATTTTTTTTTCTGGGCGAGGAAAATGAGGCTCTGTCTAATATGAGGATGGTGCTCAGTGTCTTCTTCCAGGACTTTCCAGGGGTCATGCCTCTGCCTGGCTTCAGGGAAAAGCTACATATGTACACTCTGCAAGGGTGCAGTACCAGAGGTCTGTGGGGAACACAAAAGGCAGAGGCCTGACTTGGTCCCTAGGGAAGTGGGCTGGTTCCAGCAAGCCAGCCTCTAAGTGCTGAGAGACCCCCCCCCCCACTGCAGATGCCGTCCTTTGGAATCTTCAGAGGAAGCTACAGGTCAAGTCTAAGGTGTGATACCCCAAGTTTTGTTATATAAGCACCCACTGAATGCAGGAGTGTGAAGAACAGAGAGCTGGAGGCGGAGAAGCCCCTTTCTTGCCTCCGCTAGGAGCACAGTCTCCAGAAGAACCTTCACTCTCATCCAGCCCCATCCTGGTCTGGATCAACGCTGGGCCCTCTCTGTCTCATTCCAGCAGGGCCCTCCAAAGGGACCTTCCATTTCCTGTCCCTGTCACCCATTGTTCCACGAGCAGCCACCAGGTGGCAGGAACCCCTTTCTGTCCATGTTTTAGCCTGAGAAACCTCCTCTTCAACTGTCACTGACTCTGCAGGGTATTCATTAAATAAACATTAAGAACGCACCACGGGGCAGACTCCATGTTAGCCAGAGACACCCCCCCAACAGGCAAATCAGCACCCAGTGCCCTGATTTGACCAAGGGAGGCACCTCTTTTGTCCCATCTAATCCCCCTAGTTATCTCTCAGACAAGGGAATGTCTCAGTGTTAGACAAATCATTCCATATACAGCTACTCAGACTTCTGGGAAATTTGGTTGAGATGGCAGCTATCCCTCCAGGAGGGGTACACAGACCCTAAGACACTATATAAGGGCCTCACGGCAGTGGAGCTCTGAAGCCAAGTCCTCAAAGTCAACTTTAAGTGTCAGGATAGTCTTGCCTTTCCTGAGAGACCTTAGGCAAGTTACTTAATCTCTCTGAGCCTACCTTTTCTAACTTGGAAGAGGGGAGGGGGAAGTGGAGGAGGGGGAGAGAAAAGTTTGAAGGAGATAATACACCCTGAATCAATAATCTTTTGCTGTGCTCTTGAGTCAGTCCAAATTTTAAAACAACCATCATACCATACCTCATGATTTTGTGAATGAGGAATTCCAGTAGGGATTGGGCCAGCGGATCAGTGGGAACTAAGGGGTATTCAGTTGGTGGAAGAGCTGGTCTGGAAGTCCCAAGGGAGCCTTTCTCACATTCACTCAAATATCTAATTCTTGGGTAGAAATGGGTAGGAGTGGGGTTCAGCTGGGCTTGCTGGCCACAGTGACTTTCTGCAACTCACCTTTCTGACACAGCTCATTTCTAGGGACCAGATTCTCACCTGATGGCTCACAGTGCCCGGGGAGACCATTTCAAGAGCAGAAAAATGGAAGCTCAGCTGGAAGCTGCCTATTTCTCGAGGCCTGGGCTTGGGGATATATCACCTCCACCATGGTCTATGGGCCTTGGCATCTGTTCATAGGGCACCCAGACCTCACTGTAGATTAGAAATGGGAGGATGCCCATATAACAAGCCCATTCTCTCTGGCATGTCTGTGGATGCTTTTCCTGAGAGGGTATCAGTATGAAACACAGAACCGAGACACACAGGGAATCTCTCCTAATGAGGAGGTGAGCAGCTAAATTCGGGGCCTGAATGGAGGCAGTGAGCAGGAAGAAGATGATAAGGGCATGCTGAAGAACACGAGAGAGTTTCTGCTCCATTTTCACCCCAGGGGCAGGCAGTGAGGTTGTTCCAATCATGAGTCTCTCACTAACCTTGAGCAGGCCACTTAACCGTCTGAACCCTGTAGGACAATAAAATCTCTTCCTTGAGATGCTGGAAGAAATAAAGGAACTCCTGAGGTACCAGGTGGAACCTAGCAGAGTTTTTCCATAGGGGGCTCTAACATATGATAAGTAAGCATTGCTCTCTTCTCTCTCCCAAACCTGGGTGAGTGCATCTACCCTGTTTCCCCCTGCAACAAACCAGCATCCTAGGACCATTGTTAAAAGACAGTTTCAGCCTAACCCTGGAAGAAGCCAAGGAAGGAGAAAAGAGAACGTCCCTTTCCAGGGAAGTGGGTGCTCACTAATCCCTTCAGGGTTGTGTTTGCTCCTTAGCCACAGCCCGACACAGAGCCTCATCCATCTTTAGGCATGGGCTAAAGAATGCTATAAGCTCCAGGAATGTGGCGGCTCATTTGTTGGTGAAATTTCAAAGGATTCTTTAACCCTTCTCCCATCAAGAAGATTCTCTACCTTTCCTCTTGAATTTGAGCAAGCAAATCCCTCCTCTGACCAGCAGAAAATGGAAGAAATAATACTATGTGACTTGCAAGGAAGGCTGCATCGACAAGGAGAGTTCCACTTCCTCGCAGTGTTCTAGGGATAATGGTTCCTGGGGGAGCTCACTTTGTGAGGTTAGCCCTGGTACTAGAGACTATAGGGCTAGAAGCCATGAGGGATAATGGTTCCTGGGGGAGCTCGCTGCTTTGTGAGGTTAGCCCTGGTACCTCACAGAGACTACAGGGCTAGAAGCCGCGTGTTTATGCTTCTATTGACAGCTTCAGCTGAGCTCTTAGCGGATGGCCGTGTCAACCACCAGCCATGGGAGTGTGTTGTATTGAACGTTCAGCTCAGGAGCCTCATGTATTTGCAGTACCAGTGGATGTGTGGTTGCAGTCGCATGAGTTCCAAGTACTGCTCAGCTGAGCCCTTCCTAACTTTCTGGCCCATAAACAAGAATGAATGAAAGAAAATGACTGTTAAACTTACATTTTAGGCCAATTTGTTTCACAGTGAAAATAACCAGGAAGTGACTCTGAGGGCTTCTCTGACCTAGTCACCTCATGTAACAGTTGAGGACATAGAGGCCAGGGGTAAGAATTCCTACAACCAAGCAGAGGGGAAACCGTGGCCAAAGCCTGCTTTCCCGACTTCCAACCCAGTGGATTGTCTACCACGCTGCAAGGCCCTGATGGGAGGGACCCCAACTGTCTCATATTTCTAACCTTCCTCCACTGATCCCTTGCATCGGGCATGGCACAGGTATTCAGTGTGCCTAGAACTGTACTAACCACTGAGAATCTGCACAAAGGCTCAGCTCAGGCAGGGTTCCTTGTCTTGTGCAATCACAATGAGACTTGGTGTGTCCACCTCTAGCAGTGCCGGGCACACTAGCTTAGGTGGGAAGGAACCTGGGAGCTGGGGAGAAGACAAGCAAGTCAACAGAAAACCTATCATGAATAAGATCACCCCATGTAGGCCAAGTGCTGGCTGCACAGCAGAAGGACCTGGTAGGGGGCCACTCCTGGGCTCCCAGGGTCTTCCCTCATGTCCAGGGCTAAGCTCAGAAGGGCTCCATCTGGGCACTTTTATGATTGACCTAACAAGAGCCTGGGTTTGAGTTGCCTCTCCAGACAGCTGCTCCCGTTTCTCCAGGATCCTGCTGGAGGGGATCCGGCCCATCAGTACTAATTAGCTACTCTACTGGAATGAACCTGCTCCTTTGGAACTTAGCCCAGGTAGGAGGAATCTGTACTTTTCTGGATGGAGAGATGTTGGGTGCCAGGGAATCATGCCAGCTGGGCCCTGCACTGGTGTGTGTGTGTGTGTGTGTGTGTGTGTGTGTGTGTGTGTGTGTGTGTGTTATGTACACTCCTCAATCCCAGCTGCCTCCCAGAGCCCAATAGCCTTGAAGGAAAAATGTCTGGAGGGTCCCTTAAGCTGCCTCTGTGATTTTCATTTATACTGTCCTACATGTGGAGACCACACAAGCCTCCGTGCTTTCTCTGTTTTGGGCCCAAACCCAGCTGTGTAGCTCCATCTCCAAGGTTCATGGCTGTTGCATAGACCTGAAATCCCTTAACAGGAACTTGCCTCTGAGGTAGCACTGGGTCCCTCCCAGGATGCCCTGCTTCCTCCCAGCCCAGCCCTATGACACTAAGCCACTGTTTCTGAAGCCCTGAGGTCTGACCCAGCCTGAGCTTAATGATCTGCACCTTTCTGGTCTCTTCCTTTTAAGAGATGGAAGAGCATCAAAGGGCGTCTGGAGTTCCCTGAGATTTTTTAAGCAATACAACCCTGCCTGCAGCTCTTGTCAGAATCAGTGTAGGTGTAGCTGGCTTCCACATGGCCCACAGTGCTCTGGGCCATTGTCTTAGGTACGTTCTTTCTAGACCCTTCCTGAGACAGCTCTCCCATGTGATTTGGAGCCCAAGAGCTTGGGGGTGGGAGTGGAAGAATTAAATGAGCTGTTGAGCAAATAGGTTTGCAGTCTCCTCTTGCCCGCCCTCCTCACCCTGCACAGAATAAAGGCCTGCCACATGTGCCTGGTGATGGGCTCCGATAAAGCAATTCAATTTGCTGGGCCGAGAGAGAGCAGGGCATGCTGGGAAAGGATGCTGGCTCCTTGGCCTGGATCTGAAAAAGGAGGGGTTGGTCCCTGGCAGGAGCTGGAATGCTAAGGGAGAGACGTGAGCACCAAAGGATTATGACTTTGCCCTGATAGCCATAGGCCAGTTCCTTGGCCTGGAACCTCTCAGAAAAGGGGGTTCCCAAAGGACGGTGGAAAACAGGTCAGATAGCACCTGTTACCCTAACGAGGGAGACCATATACATGTTCTTAATGGGGGAAAGACTTTGATTTTAGCCTTTCGGTTTCCCTTTGGCCTCTGTAAGGAGGGGAGAGCTTCTTCGAGAGCCCTACAAAGGATACAGGAGCTCGAGAGCATGTACTGGCATCACTTGAGATTTCAGCTTTGCCTTCTGCCCTTATTCTTTGGCTAACCCCTTAATTCTAGCTAGGGACTTACTTGGTCTGATATCGGATTCCACGGTGTGAACTGGCTCTAGATGCTCTTGTCTACAGCCAAAAAGAAAAACCCCAGGTGAGAAAAGTAGAGGAAAGACTAAGATGCAGAGAGCCGCAGGGTGAAGCCGCAGGGTGAAGCTGGGGAGAGGATGGGGTGAAGCCGGGGTTGGGAGTAGGCTTGCTTGCTTTTGTACGGTGTCAGGATCTTAGGAAATGAAGAACAGAGAGAGTGGGCATTTTCCTGGGTATGTTAGGGTGGGGCTAAGCCTTGAGGTCTTGGAATCAGCAGGAATCCATGGACCAGCAGCTATTAGCAGCCCGTTTCCTACACACCTAACAGCTTGGAGCAGAGGACAAGCTAGTTAAGCACCACCAGGGGGCAGCACCCACCCACTCACAGTAGGGCAGGGGGCTCACATTTTTCCGGAGTGTAGGTTTTGGAAGAGAATAATAGCATTACCTCACACAGAGAGATGAGAGCAATAGGTCTTGGAGTGCCAACCTTACTATCCCAGAGAAAAAGGCCCACGAAATGGGTTAATTCAGAGCTTTAGAATAAACTGTCAGTAGGAGCTGGCCCTCCTCCTAGAACACCTTTACCATTTTTTTGTTTCTTGAGCTCTTCTTGGGACCTCCTAGCTCCAGACCAGCTTTTTCATCTCCCTCTCTTCTTTTGTGGCCTCTTTTTCTTCCTGGCTGGGTTCTTCCTGCATTCTCCTCAGACACTTGTCACCACCCCACTAGGATTGCAGATGGACGCACAAACTGGACAGCGGTTTCCCAGGGCTAGAGACGGGGCCTGATTTATCGACAGATGTATGTTCAGTGCCTGGAATAACTCCTGGAAGGTAATGTGTGTTCAGTGAATAAATGAATCAAATCTGGGATACTGTGATATGTTTTCTTTCTTCCTCCCACCAGTCCCATCCGCTTGCCCCTTTTCTCACGGTGAAGAATGGGAAATGAAGAGAGGGTCCAAGAAGTTTGCCAGGACACCATCCTGAGAGGACGTCAAAGTAATCATTACCATCAGTTCTTTGATATTCTCTTGGGAGTTCTTCCTTTCTCACTCTAGCCCTGGCCAGCCCTGGATTTTCTCAATCATGTTGCAATATTTGTTTTTGCTGCAGCCAAATTCTGTAATCCCAACAGCGTGTCTAAGGAGTCAGGGGGTGCACAAAGAGGATCTCCACAAATGAGCGCTTCTGACTGTAGTGAAGATGAGGGTGTGGCCCTCGCCTGCGTGCTAGTACAAGTCATCAAAGATTATTATTATTATTTACTTCATTCGTGATGAGACTCTTGCTTATAAAAACCCCTTGCATTTATGTTGGACTTTTAACCTCTCTCTGAAGAACAGGAAAGCCCCAGGCTTGTGGACAGTTTGTTGTTTTGTTTGTCTCATCCAGAAATCAGATGGTACACAAGTAGTATGAGGTATGGTGTGTCAATCACCTTGCACTCTGTTTAAACCTCCTCTTCATATCACGCAGAGTGCCTGCAGCAGAGAGAGGCAAAGGAGATGGAGAGGGAGGGTAGTAAAGACATAGGTGTGGTTCTGGGCTTAAAAAAAAACAAAACTAAAAAACCAATGAATCTGGAAATTGCTCTTGGGACACGGCCAGCAAGATCCAATGCTTCGTGTTTTGGATATGGCAGCTTCTCAATTACTTAGCAAATGGGTCCTCAGAGGCAATATGAAAAAAACAGTGCAGCCTAGAGGAACGCAGAGACAGGGAGAGAAGACGAACCACAGGAAAAGACAAACTGCGAGGAATGGGACAGTAATAGGATCCTAAGATGGCATAAGGCAGAGTGTGGCACTTCCGGTGGTCCCTTCATAGCAACAGGGAGCAGGGCCTTCAACCTGACGATCCTCAGGGCCACAGGGCCACACTCATCATTTCTTTAAGGAGAGCCTCAGGTTTAGGACTTCCCTCCACCTAGACCAAAGCATTTCCCTGCTCAGGGCCATGCTGTCCTGGCTCCAAGGTGGAGGCTGTGATGACTATGGCAGAGATCATGACTATCAAGATCTAGAGCACCCAAGATAAGGGTCATGGTGGTCAGAAGGCCCTAACAGTGTTTCCGGAGGAGGAGAGGGCAGCTTCGTTGAAGTACAGCCTTACCGCTCTTATTCCATCCTGGATTCCACTCAGCCACAATGAAGCGTTGAAACCGCAACAATACGACCGGGTTACTGCAAGCGAGACACAGGTTAGGTTCTGTGTGAAGAGGCTCAGAGAAAGAGAGAGGTTAGAGGTCAGGAGTCGAGAGCGCTTGGGTGTCACCAAGGGCTGCAGTGGGTGGAGCTGAGGGCTAGGGAGAGGCGGGGAGAGGGGCGAGAGGGGATGGCGGCGGAGGCGCGCAGGGGCGGCGCGCGGCGCTGGGCACTAGCTGTGAGCGGGGTACGCGCCTCGGTTGGTTTGGAATGCGCGGAGGAAGGCTGAGCTCCGCCGCCCGAGCTCCGCAACGCACCTAATCGCCCATCCCTCCCCGCGGAGGGTGCGCTGGGGTCAGGCGGGGCCGCGAGGAAAAGGCGCCACTTGGAGCGCCGTAACCGCTGCCATCGCGGGAGGGAGAAGCAGAACCCTCGGAGCCCCATTCTTCTGGCGCCCAGGCGCTCCCTCCCTTAGACCACCTCGCGCCCGCCCCTAACAGCGAGCCAAGGCCGGCGCCCCGCCCGGAGATGGGCAGACGCGTAGATGGCGCGGCTCCCGGCGCCGCCAGATCGCAGGAACCCGGCGCCGGGGCGCTGCGCTGAGGCTCCCTTTTGGCGCGGCCCTGGAAGCCTGCAGGTGTCCTTGGCCATTCGGCCGCCGCCCGGGATACTCCTTCGCCAGCGCCGGGTGCCAGATTCTTCAGAGCAGCCCCGCCCTCCAGGCTCTGCGCCGCGCAGGACGCCCCGTCTGAGCCCCCCCTCGTCCCGCTGCGGCCCCCGCAGCGCGGCATCCAGCCCGGCGCAGATCCCGGCCGCGGACGCAGGACCCGGGCTCTCTGCTGCGGGCGCGCTTGTTTTCCTGCTGCCGCCTGGTCCGTCACAGCCCCCGCCCGCCGGTCCCTCTCGCTCGGTTCAGCCCCGCCCGCCATCGGTGCCCCGCGCTGGATTTATGAATGGGGGGAAGAGGCCACATGCAGTCACCGCCGCCTCGAGTTGACCGCACACTGCCCGGCCCCGCAGAGATCCGGCTACCCTAAGAGCATCCGCCTGGCCCCGGTTGCCGCTCGGAGGACTTGTTGCTGTTACGCTGCTGCCGTTGCCGCCGCCGCCGTTGCCACCCGGAGAAAACCAGCAGCCTTCAGGCTCGACGCGGTCTGGGAGCCAAAAGGTGGCCCGCGTGAGTGTGAGCGCGCGCGTCGCGGACCCTCGCAGTGTTCCGGGACTGTGCGCTTCTCCGTCTTTCTGGGGTTGGGGGGCGTGTCCCCGGCCCCGAGCATCCTTGGGTTTGCCCCTACCTCTCGTGACCCCTGGCTTGAGTCCTCGACCCTGATCTCCACTTGCTGCCTCCCTAGGCTCTGCCTGCCCAAATCCCAACCACCTGTACACCAGAGAAACCCAACTCCTCCTGCTCCGCGCCCTGGGGGGGAGGGGGGAGAGGGAGGGAGGCAGGGGCAGAGCCACGCCGCAGAAGGGGCCGCCACTGCCTCCTGCCTCCTCCTCCACCTCCTCCTCCTCCACCTCCTCCTCGTCTCCTCCCCCTCCCCGGTCTGACGCTGCCTCCTTGGGAAGGGTGTTTGGAGGGCAGCGGCCGCCCCAAACCGGAGCCCCGCAGCGCTTCTTATGATCAGCTCGGTGTGTGTCTCCTCCTACCGCGGGCGCAAGTCGGGGAACAAGCCTCCGTCCAAAACATGTCTGAAGGAGGAGATGGCCAAGGGCGAGGCGTCGGAGAAGATCATCATCAACGTGGGCGGCACGCGACATGAGACCTACCGCAGCACCCTGCGCACTCTACCGGGCACCCGCCTTGCCTGGCTGGCGGATCCCGACGGCGGGGGTCGGCAGGAGTCGGATGGCGGCGGTGCAGGCAGCAGCGGCAGCAACGGTGGCGGGGGCTGTGAGTTCTTCTTTGATCGGCACCCGGGTGTTTTTGCCTATGTGCTCAACTACTACCGTACCGGTAAGCTGCACTGCCCCGCCGACGTCTGTGGGCCTCTCTTCGAGGAAGAGCTCACCTTCTGGGGTATTGATGAAACTGATGTGGAGCCTTGCTGCTGGATGACCTATAGGCAGCACCGCGATGCTGAGGAGGCACTGGACATCTTCGAGAGCCCGGACGGGGGCGGGGGTGGCGCAGGGCCCAGCGATGAGGCTGGCGACGATGAGCGGGAGTTGGCCTTGCAGCGTCTGGGCCCCCATGAGGGAGGCGCGGGCTCTGGTGCTGGATCCGGGGGCTGCCGTGGCTGGCAGCCCCGAATGTGGGCGCTCTTCGAGGATCCCTACTCATCCCGGGCAGCCAGGGTGAGTGGCAGAAGCCAGGGTCCCCCCATCTCGGTGTCCAATGGGCTCTTGGTGCTGGTGTTGGTGGGTCCGATGGGGGCGGGGAGGTGGAGGGAGAATGACATACCTGGCAGACTGACTGTACCTGCCTGCCTCCCAACTCCCTCATGGGCCCTTGGAAGTCACCCCCTCCCTCCTGCATGCTCCATTAGGAGATTGCACACACTTGACTTTCTACTTGGACCTAGTCCCAGCTGTCTGCCTTGCCACATGCCCCTCAGTGAGTGGCATGCCTTCAACTTGGCTTTTCTCGTTCCTCTTTGGTCAGCATAGTTGCCCTGAACAGGATCACAGTCCTGGAGTGTTTGAATTTGGCCTTTTGCAGGGAGTAAGGCAGGATCAAGAGAAGGAAATCATGAATTGGGTTGGACACTTACCTGTTTCCATCTTGCCAGCAGCTCCCGGTGCAGGCAGCTAAGCATTGCAGAGAAGGGGGCATGGTTTCCAGAATGCCTAGCTCCTAAGAAGCAGAGATCCTCAGAGTCCAAACCTTTCCCCATTGAGGACCTTTCTTCCAGGGAGCAGGCCCTGTCCCAAGGCTTTCTGTACCTCTGTCATAGCCTGGCCTCTCTGAGGTGGAGTGGAGGACTAGACAGGATAAAGCCACTGCTTTGGGGCTCTTCAGGGTCCCAGGACATTGGATAGCCACACGCTTCCTAGTGATGGTACCAGGCTTGTCACTGCTCTAGCACAAAGTGGCTTCCCAGAAAGCCCTGGTTCAGGTTGCACTGGAAATGGCTGTGTGAGGAAAAGGGGAAACAGTTTGATTTAGACAAGACCTAGTCCCTGCTCTGAAGAAGGTGGTGGTGGTAGGGTGCTAGAAAGATATGTGTTCATTCACTCCGTCATGCTTGGGCAGCTAAAACCATGAAGAAGGCTTTAGAAATTTAAAAACAGAAAAGCCTGCAGGCTGGTATCTGCTCTCGTGGCCTTAGCCTCAAAGCTGGCTGAGATCTGTTTAGGAGACAGGAGAAAGAAAAGAGAGAGACAGGGTGGTGATCTGTGTTTGAGGTCTGTTTCTGTGAGCTGGTCTGATTGGTTCCTTTGGCGTCCCAGGTTGTCATGTTAATGAGTCTCAGAGCCTTGCTCTCCATCTCTCCTCAACACCCCACGGACTGGTCCTCACCCTAGTCATGGGAGAAAAAGTTCCACTTCCTACCCAGGGGAGACTGGAGGCTTGAAGAACGCAGCTAAAGGGATGGGTTAGGCTGGTATAAATACCAAGCCAGGGCAACGCATCTCCTCCCTGGGAGAGAGAGGAGGTGGAGATCCTAGCAAGAGGTTCCACGCAGGGCTGGGACTTGAAGTAGCCACTGGAAATCTGGACTCTTTTCCAGGCCCTGTCTATTCTAGCTGCTTTGGTTTTATAGCTTTGTGGTCCTGAAAACCAGCTAAGAAGTAGGGAGCACAGCAATGCCTCTGGCCAGTACACCCCTGCTGGGAGTTTATTAGCCCTAATGGCCCTTAGTTTGTCTTTGCTGGGAGAGAGAGACAGTCTGCAAGTCATTGAGACTTTTTCAAAGTCATGGGGGAGGGAGGAGGCAGAAAGGGGCCAAAACCAGGGAAGCCTTTATGGAAAGAGATGACTAAGGGAACTGGGCCCTATTTCTGAGCATTCTGGGTCCCCTGCTTCCTTTTTCTCTCTGTTATTACGAGAGACTCTACCATCAAGTAGAGGGTTAGTTCTCCCATTTAAGTAGGTGAAGGACCAGGATTCGAACACATTAACTGTCTGCCCAAAGCCATCCTTAGTTTCTAACCTTCAGATCATTAGCACGGATGGGAATAACGCTGTGGAGCTCTGGCTGACCCGGGTCAAAAGACTTGCCCACAGCTGAGGAGCACAGGCAGAGACCAATTCTGAACTGTTCTGGTCACACACGTGAGAATACACAATTTATTAAAAAATGAATAACAACTCTTTATTGAGCATCCTGTACCAATACTTTGAAATGCTGTGAAAGACATTACATTAATCTCTACTCTTCCTAAAGAACTTTAAACAATGGCCAGTTAACAGATGGAGGCTGGGAGCAAGTAAACCACTGGCCTAGGATTACAGCACTCCTGCAGGGCTTTGAATCAAAGCTGGGGCTCCTTACTCTGTAACTACCACAAGCCTTCCCTACTGGGTGAGGCTGTTTGCTGGCTGGAGAAGTGGCTAGCTCCTTGCTCCAGCCTGCTTGGAGTCCAGAGCCTCTTCTCTACTGTGAATAAACATCAGAAGCCCAGGAACCAAGGGCACTCAGAAGTCCGAGGGGACGTTAGAAGGGCTACTTACCTGTTACTCCTTAAGACTTGAGGGCCCAGTGATAAGAGAGTTCTGTGCTGCATTTGTTTTCTCCACTGACCCCCAAGTTGGCAGAACTGTCCCCACAGGAGCTCTATACTGTTGGATATGTATACATCCCATCCCAATCAGCTGCTGTTTCCCCGGAAGGAGTTTGCAACACTAGGGATTTTGTAGACTCACAATGTCACCTAGGAGGGCACGTGAGGGCAGAGGAGCTGTGCTCTCGGCCTTGAGGCATCTCTTCACGTACAACAGTCCAGCCATTTGAATAGTATGTTATGACAGGAGCAAAACAGACGCAAACACAAAGTGAACTGAGCTAATTAGGAGAGCCTGTTGCCTAGCTACTGGCCAGGCTATCGGCTGGGTCCATTCAGGAAGGCTCCGAGGCAGGATCATCACCCCTATAGCCTCCATTGTCTTCAGGCCGCTCCTGCGGTTCTGTTTCTGTGGCTTGAGCTGAGGGCAGGCTGGTTCTGTCTTCAGCCTCTCATGGACACTGCCCTGGGGCAAAGCAAAGGCTTCCTTAGGCTGTTGTATAACCCAGGAGAGGCCAGGAGGGGTTTGCGCAGCACTCAGAGCTATAGAATCTTGCCTTGTTCCTTCTGAGAACAGACTAGAGACCTACCTCAGGGACCCTGGGATACCTTGCTTCCTTGTTCTGTTCTTTAGAGGATCCAAGCTACAGTGGATTTAATTCAGCTAACAGCTGTATAAAGGGCCACGGCCCTTCTCTTTTGGCTAAGGTCCTTGGTTGGATCTTTTTTCTTTCCATGTTTCCCTTCAGAATAGAAGGGGCTAATCACAGGATCCCCAAATGCCTCAGGAGGGCAGCTAGACATGAATGTTTCTCTTTCTCAGGCCGTAGGACAGAAGCTCGGCCTGGGCTTTCTTCTGCTACCTCCTCTGGCTCAGGAGAGGCTGGAATCGTTCACCACAGTGAACGGATAAGAACACGGAGTCACGGTGACACCTGTCCAGACAGCACAGCCCCTAGCATTAGAATCCAATCTCAGCTCTCAAGAGTCCACTCTGCTGCTACTCCTTCCTCTCAGCTCCAGCCCAGAAAGGGTCTCTGGCTTTTGGAGGGCTTGGGGGTGGCCCTCACTGGAGAGCGCCCTCCTCCACTCCACTACCAGCCCCTTCTTTGTTTCTTATCATTTCTAGAATTGCCTGGGTCTGACCCTTCGCTCTCACTTTCTCACCAGGTAACTTTGGTAAGAATAGAGGCCAGACTTGGTTACAAATAAATATTAGGTTGTGGGGCAGGGGGTCAAAACTCGTGCCCCTTTAGAGGTCTGACATTGTTGGCAGCCACAGTGGTCATGACGGGCTTCAGAGTGGGGGCCGGCACCGCTGATGCTGTGCCCTCTGAGCTTGGGTACAGGGTGAACATGAAGCATGAGTCCAGAAGGGGAGTGCCAGCCCACCCTGGGCGGCCAAAGGCTGCAGACTCCCCGCGGATCCTGCCTTAGGCAGCCTCTCGGGTTCCGTTCTTCCGAGTGTTGGTTCTCTTTCTCACTCTGAAGAGATCAACATTTGCCTCAGAGCATCTTGTCTATGGATGATGAGTTGTTTCCGTTTGTCACCATTTTTGTGAGAATGTGGAGTGGGGGGGGGAGTGAAATTAAACAGCCTCTTTTGGAGACCTGAGGAAAAAGCAGAGAGGAGCAGAGCTAGGTAACTGGGCCCTGGGGAGAGCTAACTCCTTGATCCTTCACCTCCACAGTGGATATTGTTAGTCTAAATGCTGGGTACCAGCCACTGCCAACAGCCTGGGTACTACCAACCCGCCACGATGGCCCACCTCCCTGCTGATTTTCCTTCCGGCCATGAAGTAGTCACCCAGTGCTTAGCGAGGAGTCCCGTCAGAAGTAAGTTTGGCCCACTCTAGAGCGCTGTCAAGGTGCTAGGTCCCTGGAATCTGGAGGTACTCCTGGGTATACCTTTGTCACCTCTAGCTCCAGTCCTGTAGCTAATGATCCCTTCTCCTGACAGCTTGCCAGTCCTGTGAGAAGAGGCCACAGTTACCTCGGTTCTAGGCATCTCGAAGACACTGACTGTGCACTTGCTGCATGGTAGCTACATGCGGCTGGGTTCTGTAAAGAAGAGGCCAGTGGTCTGGGGAGAGCTAGGGCAGGTAGAGCGGCATTAGTGACAAGGACCGGCAACAGTAATAGCAGATGTGTTGTGATGGGTGATGTAGTTGTAAAAGATAAAGCCCGATAGGCAGAGAGGAGTGACAAGCCCCACCTCTAAATGGGGTGATGACTTATCTCCTTGAATAATGGCTAAAAGGTGGCATTGCTATAAAAACACATGGTGCCCGACTCTGCAGAGTCAGGGACAGGATTGTCTGGCCAGGCAAGGCCAGTCTGCCTGGGACGTGGCAGAATGAAACTTGACCAAGGAGAGGCTCTTGGACAGTGACTTGGGTTGGATCAGGTCCCATTTGGTTGAGGACTCACAGGAAGGGTGAACACAGGGGAAGGGCAGCACTGGTTGCTGGAACTAGGGATTGCTGGCTCACAGCCAGGTTTGATAAAAAGAGAAAGGAGGAGTGGCCCTCAGCTAGGATAGGGCCTCATGTATGTCTCACTTAGGAGCCAGGAGCCTCTTGGAGCTGCCTTTCTTAGCAGGCCTTGTTCCTTCCTTCCTTTTAACCCCAGGGCTCCCCACTTCCTATCCAGCACTGCCTGGGTACTAAGGTCTGACTTAGCTAGGAGACTCAGCCCCTCACCCTGTCTCCACAGATCTTCTTCCTCTGCAAGCGTCTTTGGCTGTGTTCTCAATTTTTCCTTCTCCTACACGTCTTCCTTAATATAGGTTTTGGGCATGAGTCTCCTTATGTTTATCTGTCCATCTGTCTCCCTGGTCCTCCTTCCTTGGACTCCCCTGCCCAGCCCCCACTGGTTGTATTCAGTTCCCATTGACTAGTGTCTGTCACCTCTCTACTCGCCCAGCCTCTGCCGGATTCCGGGCCCTCCGGGCCCTGTGCTAAGTCTCATTTCTTTTAGTATCATTTCTTTTAGTTCTCAAACAACCGCATTAGGTAGATTCTGCTCTCATCCCCTCTAAGACTTGGGGTCTTTGCACGGTTGTTCCCGCTGCCTCAGGCGCTCTTTTCTTTAGTGCTCCAGTCAGATGTCATCTTGTCCTTGTGATCTGGCCTGACCATCCGGTTTGAACTAGCCCTCTTTCTCTCTTAGCCTCCTCTTCTCTTTTCCTCCATAATGCTCATACCATTGGATATGCTTTGTAAGATGTCTCTCAGCAGTTTCTACCCACTAGGATGCAAGATCCAAAAGTCGGAAGTGTTGCTCTAGATTCTTCCTGCTGTTCCCAGCATAGTGGCACATAGTAGGTATTCAAGTTTCCTCTTTATAAATGACGATTCTGAGTCTACTTGGGGCTAAGAATGTCACAGAGGTCTCATAGGCATTTGATAACGGAACCCAATTTGAACCCAAAAGTGTGACCTTTCGTTTGTTCCAAGACAGTGGAGCAGAAGGAAAAGCTGGTAACTGGGTTGTTAGTTGCAACACTTGGGCCTTTAGTGATGGGCAGGTCCCTTGAAGGCCATTATGGCCAGCACGTGTGTGAGGCTGTCTCAGGGGAACAGGGAGCTGGAAGGAGTGTTGTCCTGACAGCCAGGGTCTCCTGTCCCTGGTACTGAGGCCCAGCTACCTCCCCTAGCAGGCACAGCCAATTCACACCAACAGTCTTCTGCCTGGGCAGTTTCGACTGCCATTAGAATCCACAGCCTGTGTCCTCTTGCCAAGGAGAGAGCAGCCAGTTTCACCCATGGCCTCCGGAACAAAACCGCCTCTAGCCTTCAGGTTTCCTTGTCCCCAAAAGCAGAAAGGGAGCTGACTTGTATAAACTTCTGAGGACCTGGTGGCTTGTCAGTTTTAGACGCGGGAGGGGGGCTCCCCCAGAGACTATCTCCACCTCAGCTCGGCACTTAGCAGATTTTAGGCACGTGCTGTGGTGAGGCTCACACATCCTCCAGGGAGAGTGTGAGGTGAGCACTTGTACTGTCCCAGCATACAAGGAGAGAATGGCACGGAGGGTACACACTTACCTGACTGATTGTAAGAGACGGCAGACACCCAGCTGACGCCACCAGCCCAGTGCTCTTCAGCTCTGCTTTGCCCTCAGGCTGGCAGTGCAAGGCCTGATGAGAGGGAGGCTCAGGCACAACTGACAGACCTACAGAACTGCTCATGGGGGCTGAAGTTTAAACACAGGCCATGACCCCTTGCAGGTTGCTATTGCTGTAGCTGCTGTCTCTTGGGATCCCTTTTGTCCTGGGCAGCCTGAGTCAAGGGCCTTGTGGGAAATGAAACAGTATCCCTCCCTCAAGGATGAGGCCTGGCAAAAAGCTCTAATTACACCAGCCAACCACTTAGGAAGCAATTGCCTGAGAGTAATGTAGAGGAGAGGAATACTGGAGGTCACTGGAGGCCCTAAAGGACCTGTACCACCTTATGGCAATCTTGGGACGGCTCTGTACAAAAAAAAAAAAAAAGCCAAAGAGACCACAGGAGTTGGGGATGTTTCTGCCTCACTGAAGGTGGTCTGGGCCTTCCGTCAGTACCTGCGGCAGAGGCAGCTGAGGAATGTAGGCTGTGGCAAAGGCTGGGAACCTCCCTTCTGCCTCTGTTCCTTGTACTCAGCCCCTTGGCAGCTCTGCCTGACCTTGTTTTTCCACATCACTAATTAACCTCACAGTCAGGATCCCAGGTGGGCAGACTCTGTTGGCTAACGGTCCCTCAGAGAGAGAGAGAAAGAGAGAGAGAGAGAGAGAGAGAGAGAGAGAGAGAGAGAGAGAGTGCGTGCTTGGGCTTCCATGCCTCCTGGCAAAACCAGGAAGTGTTGTCCTAACCCCACAGGGTAGAGCCAGGACCCTGGATTCCACAGTCACGGGCAGGCACTGTCACCAGCTCCTAATGGATGGCCATGGAGAGCCTGCAGTAGCCTGCGTTGTCTTGGCAGCCCATGTCTCAGGGGAGAAAAAGTGAGGCCAGCAAAAGCACTTGAAATTTACTTTCCCGAGGAGAAGTAGGTAGATGGACCCTCTTCCCCAGCCTGTTCCTCTCCCTGCTGTCTATGTTCAGCCCATCTAAAGGGTAAGGGAAATAACATTGTCTTATGATGGGGACCTGTCCTGTGAAGGCACACATCCTCATGCTGGAATAGCAGGCACCAGGGAAGTGATGGCGCAGGCTGCATCGGGGCCTGCATTCCTGGGCCTGTGAAGCAACTCTGCTCAGGGGATAGTAAAGATGGTGTGGTATAAAGGAATGTAAAGACCGCACAGTTTTAGGGCCATACCTGGTTCTTACGTGCTCTGGGCAGTATGGTCCCAGAATAGACATGCAACCTCTCTGACCATCAGTTCTTTCTATGTGAAATGGAGACTTGCGGTCTGTCTGGCCTTGTCACTAAGGAGATGGAGGGCAGAGACACAGGTAGGGTGCCTAATAGTTCCGGGGAGAGAATAGATGGTGAATGTCACGGCCAAAGTTCCTTCCTTGACTTCTTCTATCCCAGAGGGCTCTGGGGATGTGGTTTCTTGCTTGGCTTTCCATATCTTCCTTGTTTTCTGTTAGTGTCTTGTATTGCTTACTCCCTCTCAGTGTGGGCACACTATGAGGAAACCCCCGACAGGCAGAGCTGAGTGCTCGCTGCACAGGCATAAGGAAAAGGCCGGGTAGAAATTGGGGCAGGGCAGGCACGGAGTCGTCAGATGTTGTACAGCCACGAAACTCCCTCAGTTACCTGTGTAGGTTCGGTTCTCTACCCAGCGGGGGAAGCCAAGTCCGATCCAACAAGCAGGACCAGTAGCAGGAGAGCGGACCCTGACAGTGAGTGTCTTGACAGTGCCACCGAATGGCATGGCATGAATAACGGATGAAGGCTCTGTAATTGGTGTTATTACACATGAATCTCATCTCCATTCGTAATGACTGGACACTTAGTCCAGCCGTTCCTCTGTCTAATGCTGCTGTCATCATTCTAGCTGAGATCCCCATGGCTGTCAGGTCAGCTGCCACCATCCTGGTCCTGATAAGTACAGTTCATTTGACTTGGAAGCTCAGGGTCAGTTTGCAGAAAAGGAGACAGTGGTTGTTCTGAGAGCCTCTCTCCTCAACCTCCTGTTTTAGGCCATGGCTTAAGAGTTTCTGTTGCTGTGAAGAGATTCCATGACCACCGCAGCTCTTATAAAGGAAGCATTTCATTGGTGTAGCTTACATTTCCGGCGGTTTAGTCCATTATCATTATTATGCGACGCGGCGGCTTGCAGGCAGACATAGTGCTGGAGAAGTAGCTGAGAGTTCTACATCTTTACTTGTGGGCAACAGGAAGTGATCTGGGATTCTCAAGCATATGTGAGACCTCAAAGCCTGCTTCCTCAGTGACACACTTCCTCCAACAAAGTCACACCTCCTAAGAGTACTACTCCCTCTGGGGACCATTTTCCTTTGAATCACCACAGCACATGTTTATCTTCATTCCTGGATTTACCACCGAGGTGATAGGTGGCAGGGCGGGGTCATGGAGGCAGGTCATGTTAAAGGGGTCAGTTGGCAGAAAGTGGATATTCCTTACAGCCCTTGTCTCTGGACATCCCCTAAAGCAACACACCTTTATCTTGATGTATATCAGGGTTACCTAGATGGTTTCTTCACGTTCTTCTTAGGTTCTGTGTCCTCCAATTTTCTTTTTCAGTAGGTCTGTGTTGCTGAAATTTGTGTGTCTAACCCGTTTCCACACTTGATGCTTCTGGTGTAGGCCCCCACTTTGGGAGCCTGATTATTCTGGAGGTGGTATGTGGACTACACTTCCCCTGGGAGCCTGTTAGAAAGGGAGGGATATAGACCCTTCCCTAAACCTCCTGAGTTAGCCACACTGGAACAGGTCTCAACTGATTTGTCCATACACCACAATTTGAGAAGCCTTAAAGCACAAATTGGGCAGAGCTGTAGTAGTCAGGACCAGGAAGCTATGGTACCCTGACTTGTGGTTTCCAGGCAAAGCAGCCTCTGTCTTCTGAGCACCCTGGCAAAGATTAGGGGAAGCATTGCCCCGGAGCATCAGTGCATGCAGATAGATCCTCTCATGTCTCTACCTTACTCCCACCCCTTGACTAGCAATGGGCTAGTAACCTATATGCTCTTGTTCCATGAATAGAAGTCACTGTTTCCAATGAGGCCAGTTGCTGACTTGACAACCACTCCCTGTTCTCATGACCTACAGGTGGTAGCCTTTGCCTCTCTCTTCTTCATCCTGGTCTCCATTACCACCTTCTGCCTGGAGACCCACGAGGCCTTCAACATTGACCGCAACGTGACAGAGATCCACCGGGTAGGGAACATCACCAGCGTGCGCTTCCGGCGGGAGGTAGAAACAGAGCCCATCCTTACTTACATCGAGGGTGTGTGCGTGATGTGGTTCACTCTAGAGTTCCTGGTTCGCATTGTGTGCTGCCCAGACACACTGGACTTTGTCAAGAACCTGCTCAACATCATCGACTTTGTGGCCATCTTGCCCTTCTACCTGGAGGTGGGACTGAGTGGCCTGTCATCCAAGGCAGCTCGGGATGTGCTGGGTTTCCTGCGCGTGGTGCGCTTTGTACGCATCCTGCGCATCTTCAAGCTCACGCGCCACTTTGTGGGGCTGCGTGTGCTGGGCCACACACTCCGAGCCAGCACCAATGAGTTCCTGTTGCTTATCATCTTCCTGGCCCTGGGTGTGCTCATCTTTGCTACCATGATCTATTATGCTGAACGAATTGGGGCCAGGCCATCTGACCCACGGGGCAACGACCACACCGACTTCAAGAACATCCCCATTGGCTTCTGGTGGGCCGTGGTCACCATGACAACACTTGGCTATGGGGACATGTACCCGAAGACGTGGTCAGGAATGCTGGTCGGGGCCCTGTGCGCACTGGCTGGTGTGCTAACCATTGCCATGCCCGTGCCTGTCATCGTCAACAATTTTGGTATGTACTACTCCCTGGCTATGGCCAAGCAGAAGCTGCCCAAGAAGCGAAAGAAGCACGTACCGCGGCCAGCCCAGCTCGAGTCACCCATGTACTGCAAGTCTGAGGAAACTTCGCCCCGGGACAGCACCTATAGTGACACCAGCCCCCCTGCCCGGGAAGAGGGTATGGTTGAGAGGAAACGGGCAGGTAAGTCGAACTTAGGCACAGGACTCCTTTTCCCCAAGTAGTCAGGGAGTTCCCTTAGCCCTTGAAATTTGCATCCGTGCTATATTGTGCAAACTGTGCTGTGTGTCAGGCATGCCTCTAGGAGGGCAACGTATTAAGATCAATTGTTTTGTCCCATGGTTTAATGATCGTGGTGAACACCAGGGTCTGTGGAGTGAATTGTCCTTCCAGTGTAGGATGTGATGGCGGTACATAGGACTTTGTGTTATAAGGAGTGGTTTCTAGTTCCTTCTTGGCCCCCTTGTTTTGTTTGAAAGTCCCTCCCTTCTAGGCACAACATATCAATAGAAATGACGTATCAGGATCCTGCCCCCAGATGAGGGGTGGATGTGCCACACTCTGAGAAGTCAGAGCAAATGCCGGCACTGATCCGATTAGCCAGAGACCAGGGCAGCTGTTCCTCCAAGGTGCATCAACACATGACTCACTTCTTTCCCAACATGCACGTCTGCTGTCTCTTGGCCTAATAGATGTGATAACGTAACCACGTGGGAGGCTGCCTTCTGTTCAGCTAAAGCTGGACTGAGTCCTGGGCTCAGGGTTTGACATGGGTAGAAGGGAACCAGGGAAAAAGTAGCCCAGGGTCTTGGAAAAGCATGGCGGGGGCCGGGGGGGGGGGGGGTAGGGACATGGAAGATGCTAGTTTTTGTGTCCTGACAGGAGTAAGACTGGGCATCAAATTCTGACCTTCCATGGAAGGGCCACTCCAGAAAGCTCACCTGCCCTGGGTCAGGAGACAAGAAGGGAACTCAGCCTGGTCCCCAAGAACATGGAAAGGGATTAGAAGACAGGCAAAGCACTATCAGATTCAATGGGCAGAGCTCCCAGGAATGGTACAAGCCCAGGTCTGGGGGG
Source organism: Arvicola amphibius (assembly GCF_903992535.2). Lineage (NCBI taxonomy): Eukaryota > Metazoa > Chordata > Mammalia > Rodentia > Cricetidae > Arvicola > Arvicola amphibius. The sequence goes on along the minus strand of NC_052060.1, from coordinate 18,720,880 downwards.
TGACTGGGTGTCAGGTCACCGAGGCTGGGCTGGGTAGACCTGGGAGACTGAAGCAGCAGATCCTGATTAGACTCTAGAAGTGCGGCTGGTCCTCCAGAGAGGTGCCTGAGTTGAGACCTTTACTTGTGACCCCTTGGCATGCAGCCATCACGTGTGTTGGGGCTAGGTGCTCTCTGGGATTAACTGGGGTCTGGATCTTCCTTGATAAAGACCTTAATAGGAAAGCTTCCTTCTGCTCCTTACCACAGTGGTGCCCCTGATCCTGTTGGAATCAGAGATGTGTTCTGAGGCCCAGGCAGAGCTCAGAGAGGAGCCGTATGTCCCAATATGGAGGACCTTAGGCAGCTTCCTTAGATGCACGCAGCCCTGAGGCTTGGCTGGCCACATTGAGGTGTTGCATGGCCAATGCCAGCGTCTTCAGGCTAAGTTAACCCCACCACATACAGTCAGGGACCATGGTAACTGTGCCCCTCTTTGACGAAGACAAGGTGTTCCCACAGAGAAGAGTTGAATTGGAGCCTCTTCCCTATACCTTCCCAGACAGAAGAGAGCTCTGCCCAAGCCCTTCAGCACTGGCCTGGGTGCCCGAGGAACAGAATAACTGCCTTAATGGTGCAGGGAGAAAGCCAGCGACGCTACAGAGTACGCCTGGCACACGAACCACCACCCATTATCCCTACTAGTCAGGCCTCCTCTGAGGAATGCAGACTCATCAAGAGCCTACCTGAGCCAGACCAGAGGGGAAATAAGAATCTGTGCCTGCAGGGGTTGATCTCCTGGGACGTCCTTAGAAGCCCACCAGGGGAATACTGCGACTGTAGAATGTCTGTGTTGTGTTCCAGCCCACAAGGGAGGCTGTAAGCCAAATCTGAGAGAAGAGTCTTCAGACCAGGCACCGTCATTTTGCCTTTGCTTCCTGGACCTGGAGTCTGAGAGGCTCCCTTAAGAAGGCCCCAGCAACTGTCTTAGCTTCTTTTCTCTCTGCCCCCTCCAGACTCTAAGCAGAATGGTGACGCTAATGCGGTGCTGTCTGATGAGGAGGGAGCTGGCCTCACCCAGCCCCTGGCCTCGGCCCCCACCCCTGAAGAGCGTCGGGCCCTGCGACGCTCGGGCACACGAGACAGAAACAAGAAAGCAGCTGCCTGCTTCCTGCTCAGTGCTGGGGACTATGCCTGTGCCGATGGCAGTGTCCGAAAAGGTACGGTGGCTCCCTGGGCTGGGCAGGTTGGGAGCCCCTCCAGAGCCGAGTCTCCCCAGCCCTCCCCACAGAGCTTGAGGTCTCCCCCTCCCCTAAGCCCATGGCCACCATCTCCTCTGCCTTGGATGCGCCCTCGCATTTAGAATGCGCATCTGGATTAGAAAGGCCTTTAGTGTTCCCTAGGAGTCTATGGAGCTCCTCCCTCTCAGGTCCCCACCTGGAGGAGCAGTGCTAGGCATTTTAGGGAATGCTCTGTTGCCTCCCGGGCTCTGGTCCTGCAGGCCTAGCCCGCAGGGTCATACCCAGCCATGTCCCTAGTCCCAAACACTACCAAAGCTTCCCCAAGGAAGCAGACTCAGGAATTCCAGGTTCTAGGTCTTCAGAACACACAGGTCCTGTTATCTCCAATTCTTCACTGCAGGCCTGGATCCCATGTCTGGCAGCTGCTGGGGTGTGATGGTCATGGGACCAGTCTGGGAGTGGCTAGGAGTAGGTGGGCAGGGAGCATGATTCTCTCTTAGGAGTTAGCAGAAAGATTCTCGAAGTTAGTGGAGCAGCCCCTTACCTGTCTGTCAAGGAAGTCTGGAATTCTATCACCAGGCTTCCCAGCGTGTGGCAGGGACAGAGCTGAAGTCGGACTGTGCAGCTAGGGAGTCTTAACCTTAAAGGAGAGGGAAACAGAGACCATTGGAGTGACAAGGGCCAGTGATGATAAGAGAACCAGGAGGCTCAAGGCCAGAGCCTTGTCCTGCCTGTCTCCTGGTCCCACTTCTCCTTGACTGTCCTGTGTCCTGACCTCCCTAACATCCTGCCTATTTCCAGAAGAAGCTGTGTTTCTCCCTAAACAAACATCATCTGCAATCTTCCTTTTGACTAGCACCTCTTAACTAGCAAGGTTCCCCATCTCAACTTCCCAGGGTCCCAAATCCCAGACTGTGACTGGTTTGAACCAGACAAGGGTAGTGGTTGCTGCAATGTCCCTGGGCCCTAAAGATGGCTTCTAGCTACTAGGTCCAGGCAGTTCTCCGGGGCACCTTCCCCTGTGCTTCTTAGGCATCCTGATCTGATAAGCCGTGAAAAGTGGCCATTCAGCTCAGTCTGGCACCTGGAAGGAGATGGTCCAGAGGTGGAGAGTGCTTAGAGCTCATGAACCCTCCCCTGTGACTTCCATGCTCCAGCCCTCAGGCCTTGGACATGTCTTTCTCTCTTGCACCTCAAGAATACAATAGTACCACTGTATTCTCTCACACACCTAGAAAGCCTTGCTCAGGCTGCAGCCTGCTAAGCCACGGTGTAGAATGTATCCCCCACTCTTGTGGAGGACTTGAGAACACAGAGCTGAAGGAGGAACACCCTGGCGTCCCTTCTCAGGCTGTGAAATGCTTGGTGGCAGTAGAATTGTGGAAGAGACCGTGAGAATACATGTCAGGAAAGCCCTGAGGGCAGGTACTCCCGTATATGTACAGGCACGATACAGAAGAACCTCTATCCTTCCACTTTGCCTCCCTGGGGTGCCTTTGGGGGCCCATCTGCTCTATTTTCAAGATGCCTCCACACTGCTTCTTGGCAACAAGCATGTAGCTCAGCCAATTAGAGTGACCTTCGAGAGGGAACAGGTGGGTTGCTGGGAAACAGGCCCTGCTAAGCAAGTGTGGCAATTAATATCACCAGACTCCCAGCCCGCACTTCACAACTTTCCCCACGCCACAGTTCTCCACAGTCATGTAGACCTAGGACAAGGGGAGGCTGAGTGCAGGCCTGTTGCAGTCGTCACGCTGACCCCATCACTAACCAGTAGTTCCCAATGAGCCCGGAGTGTATGCGGCACGACACGGGTGCTCACGGGGGAAGGCAGGTGCTGGAAGCTGTGCAGTCTGTGCAGCTGGGGCAGCGAGAGCAGGACAGGACACAGGTTAGCTGTGTGGAGGTCCTATGGTCTGCCCTCGGGAGCCCAGGAGACTGTTGGCAGGGAGTGGCAGGAAGCCACTCACAACAAGGAGAGAACCCTTCACCCCAGTCCGGGGCTACCCACCCTATAGAGTCTCTTGAAGTAGCATGGATTCCATGGAGCTCCCTTGTTGAGGAGACAACTCCACTTTGACCCGTGTGCCTTTTCTTCACCAAGGCTGCGAAAAGTCCCGGAGTCTAAACAACATAGCAGGAGCGGCTGGAACCAGTCTGGGGCTGTCTCCACTGGCATCGCGGTACAGCTCGCCCTATCCTCCGAGAAAGCTCCTGCTCTCACACCCCTTCCATCCTCTCACCAGCCCCCCACCTGGTCACTCAGGTCCTTAGCTATACCACGGCCTTCCTCAGCTCTGACACTGGGACACATATCCAAGCAGGCATGTTTACATGCCATCCCAGCCCTTATCCCTCCTGAGGTCTGAGAAAACAGCAGAAGGGAACTTCAGTCAGGATGGAGAATTCGAGTCCCTGAGCCTGCCCTACACGGCACCTGGCTCCCCCAAACGGTCAGCCATGGAACCTGAGTGCAAGGGGGAGATACTGTCAGCTTCTCCCTGAACCATAGGTGCTGGCACACTCAGGACCTGTGTCTCTGGGTTTTGCCTTCAGCTCAGGATCCTTATATGCCAGGGTGTGCGTGGTACGCAGCGTGTCTGGAACTGCTCAATCTCGCCTGCAAGTCAGACCTACATTTGGATTTTAATCACAGAAATTTAATTTGCATTCCTTACGGCCTTTAACCAGTAACCAGCTTGTCTGTCTGTCTGTCTATCCACCCCACACCAAGATTAGCAGGTAACAAGGCTGTCTCATGGGGCATCTCTGCTGGTGTAAAGGACATTTGGCTCCTTGGACCAGCAGCGCCTGTCGACAGAGCTGCCCTGGGAGCGGGACCCAGTGTTTTCCAGCTGAGCCATGGGGCACAGATGGGAGTTCCTAGAACCCAAGCCCCAGGCTTGGTGCAAGCCCCGGTGTGGCAGGGTGTGTAAGTGCAGGGAGGCCCTCCTCCCCGAAGCCCATGCCCAGATTCAGCGGGTGACACCCAGCATCCCATCTGTGCCCTGCGCTGCAGCATCTCCACACTGCTTCCTCTGCTTCAACGACAGTTTGCTCCCTCTCTCCCCCTCTCCGATTCCTAGCCCTGCCTCTGAGTCACCTGCCACTCCCACCCAGCCTCTGCTCTGTATTCCTGCCAGAACCGGAGACTCATCTAATTTCTATAATTAAGTGTATTCATTTACCTAACGAGCCCGGGAGCACAACAGGTTTGTGAGTCATTGGGTGAGCAGGGGTACACCTTGCACAGAGACAGCTGAGGGGAAGTGAGGAGACAGAAGCGCTCCTACCCACACCTGCCTTGGGGGGGGCACCTGCTCCCAATAAGCCCCTCCCTCAGCCCAGGGCTAAAGGACAAAAGCCTCTACCAAGCCTCCCTGCTACACCTGATGGGAATTGACCTGACAGCAGAGCCACGTGCCTGGCAATCGTAGAGTCTGATTATGCAACTTTGAAAAGGGCGTGGCTAAGGAAGGTCCATATTTGCTCCCTACAGGGTAATAAAGGGACCTGGTGAGACAGCTTTAGGGACCTGGCAGGAAACCAGGGGGGGTCAGCACAGAAGGTGGCCCAGGCATAAATGTGAGATCGTTTCCCGAGGTTGGAGCTTTGCAAAGCATGTGACAAGCACTGTCGCGTGAGCAAGCACTAGCTGACCTTTGGAAGTTCTGCTAGATCAGGCCCTGGCACACTCCCATTCAGCCATGCTCTACAGGTTCTGCAGCCACTGGCTCTCAGAAGGGGGTATTTTCTGGGAGGTAAGATGAGGAGATACAGGGAAGCCTGGGAAGCAGGCTGAGTCTGAATCGAGCCTCCTTGTGGTAGATTGGGCCCCACCCAGCAGGGCTCCTGGCACCGGGAGACTGTGGTCTGACAGAGACAGGATGAGCCAGGTGTCCGGTTTAGCACGGGTACCACAGTTATTTTCTCTGGCTTGCCGTTCTGGTTTGGGGAACCGAGGCAGCTATTTCTGTGGCAACCCTCAAGCTGTTCGGAACCCAGGTTTCCACGGCACCCACCGCCTCCTCCCTTCTTCCCTCCTACAAGGATGGGCATGCTCATAGCACCCCTGTGAGGGGCACAGATGTCCCTGGGAGACACAGTGCATCTGCCAGGTTGAAGCCCCTAGCATTTGGTTGGAGAGATGGGCTCCTATACCCACCCCTAATCTCCTAGCTCCAAAGGGAAGAGGCAGGGCCCAGTTGGTGGAAGAACTAGGTGAGTTGTCTGTCCTCAGCTTCCTCTTAGGACTTTTGTGTTTGCCCAGGGTCCCAGGAAAGAAAAAAATCCATTATGTAGAGAGACTCCATGCCTCCCCTGAGAGGCAGTTGCCTATACAAGCCTCAGATCCATCCAGATGTTGAATGTCCTTCACAAGAAGAAAGGTTTATCCCACAGAGACCTCCCTCCCCAGAAGGCAATGTTGAACCGAAAGCGTACGTTAGCTTTTCTTTGCATTGGAATTTGAATTGGACCTGTTGCTTTTGCTTTTAGAACATGACCCTGTAGCTGGGGTCTGGGGCCCTGCTTAAAGAACAAGCAAGCAGGCAGCCTAGGATTAAACTCAGAGCCTTACCTTTCAGACTGTACCAGGACTTCTGACAACCCTAGAGGTAGCTGTTCAGCCCAGTCTTCTAAGACAAATGGCTGTGAGGTGTCACCAGTGGGAAGAGGTCTGACCAGCCTACAGCTAGGCCAACAAGGAGTTAGAAGGGATTCTGAGTACTGGTCAAGGCTCCCGAAAGCATCCCTGGGCCAAGACTGCCCTTCACAAAGTATCAAGAGAGCAGGACCTCCCTGCCCTGGTCAGTCTCTCTCTGAAGCTCCTGCCCTGATCCTAATAAGTCGTGTGGGATGGATTCCAGCAAAAGACTGCTAGAAAGAACCTCCCCAACTCTCAGAGAACCCCCAAGTGTGGAAAACATAGAAACCATTGACAAAAGCCACCTGAAGCCATTTTCCCCCCAGTGCATCTTAGGATCTAGTAACTACAGGGTGACCAAAGCCACTCCCCTTTTCCTGGTGAGTAGAGACCAACGGCTGACTACTTCTGAATGTACACAGAGCAATGTTAGAATGTTGGGTAAAGAGTAGCTCTGTCTTCTCCTCAGAACGGGGTTCTGGAAAGTCTTAGGCTCACTCCTGTGGTTTCCTAAGGGACTGTGTTTAAGGAGGTGGTTGGGGCCACAGTCTTATGGAGATGGTAACGGGTCATATCTGAGATGCTGAGATATATATTATATGTATATATATACACATATGTATATGTGTATTTAACATGTCAGGGAATATATAAAGTAAAAAGCCTTTAACATGTCAGGGAACCCTAGTGTAGAAACTGTGAGGCTTGGATGCCAAATGACGAACTGAATAGCTGTACTAATCAGCCTTGGGGCTGAAACTTCACCACACTGTTAGCTCAGCCTCCCTAGCTGTCTAGTCCGTACTGCCGCTGGGAGATAGGGAAGAAGACCCAAGCTTCGGATATCTGAAGCTGATGCCATGTGCCAGCCTGCTCTCCTGAGGCGATGTGCCCTCCATACCCACGCCCCAGGACTCTGCCTATCACTTTGAGGTCAGGGGCTGGGTGTGACGTGTCTTCCCACTCTAGAGCCATCTTCACTGGCTCCTTGGGACAGTGGGGTTGTCCATGGTGGTGAGGGAAGATGGGGCTATTTGGGGGAGAGCACAAAGAGAGCAGAGGACAGTTGGAGTGAGGGGCCGTGAGCCATAGTCTACAGCAGGGATTTTCACCACTGCCTCCCTGCTGGGCTCTATGGAGTCTGCGATGGTTCCTCTCCCTGCCGCAGTAGAACTCCGAAGACCTGAAAGCCTAGTAGTTCTTGGAAATGGCTACCTGAGTTTCAGCGTCACCTGAGTCTCCTCAGCCTGGAGGTGGGTTGGCAGAGGAGAGATGAAGGTCTTGCCCCACTTGCTGCACCACCCCGGTTCTTCCTTGCCTCTTAGCCCTGGGTCCCCTATGCCTTCCAGCTCTGCTCTTGGCTGTTCCTTAGCCCACAGCCCGTGGGTCAGCAGCTGGCTGGCTTCCTTCTAACATCTCACTCTTTGTTTCTCCCTTTCTTTTGCTGAACTCTTGACACCCCCCCACCCCCAGAAGGCAATGTTGAACCGAAAGTGTGCGTCCCAGTGTCTCACACCTGTGCTCTTTAAACACAGAGACCTGCCAAGACGCCCTCTCGTCCAACTATGCCCACGCTGAAGTCCTCACCCTCTCTTAAGGCGGCACCAACGTGAGAAAGACAGGCAGACAGACAGAAAGCCAGAGGCTTAGGGAAACTCTGGAACCCAGGCACGAATCCTTTGCTGGGAAAGACTCAGATATCCTTGTTTGCACAGAACTGGTGGAAAAACCTCCCATGCGACTCTCGGGCCCCAGAGCCATCTGGGTCTGATGCTCTGTTCTACTGTACATTGAAGAGACATATATGCACATATAGTATCTATATTCATACGTACTATAGACTCTTGTGTGTAGTGCACGTGCTACTGGTGGTCTGTCTTCATTGTTAGGCTGTGTCTCCCAAGTCTTCTTCCCACCCTGTGTCCCCTCCCCTCTTCCTTCATGGATTGTTCCTTTTGACCATGTTGTATGGAATGTCCCAGGGAAAGTAGTGGACCTGGCACCTGCCCCTCCAGCTGGGTGGTCCCAGGCTGCTCTCACTTTGGGGGGTGGTTTCCCCTGCCAGCGGGTGGCCTGTTGAAGTCTGCTAAGGCAAGTTTGCCCTCCAGGGTCACTAGCTTCACTAGCCCAACCCCACCCCAGATTGGGGTTCTACCTCCCACCCCACACCCCAGTTTGTGGGGGCACTTCCAGGGGCTCTTCTGTAGCCTCTGTAGCTCCTTCCAGCACCCCCATCTGTGCCCTTGACAGAGGGGAGTTTCATTTCTTTTGTGTGAGTCTCCTTTGTCCATTTGTTTTCAACGATGTTGCTGGGCAGATGGAAGGGGATCTGTTTGCCCATCTGGCTCAGGGGTCTGAGAAGGGGACACCTTGGGCGAGAGGAGACCAGTCGCAATACTGTACCTCCTGGCCGGCGGCCAGAGGATGCGTGCAATAGCAGAGGCCAGGTGACCCCTTCAGCCGTGGCCTCTGCCCCTCCCTCGGCCCTTCCTGCCTACCCTTGGTATTGGTCAGTCCTTTTCTAAAGCTGTTCCCTCGTGTGTGTCTGAGGCACGCCTAGGCCGGGCCCCTTGTGCCCTGTCTGCATGCCCTCGACTGTCATGCTGTGCTCGAACACCAATAAAGACATCCAAGTGTCCTGCTGCTCCTCTGTGAGCATCTGCCTCGCCTCTCTTTTCTGGCTGTGGGTCTGTGGGGGTGGGGGGAGGCCCCCCTGAGTTCCAAACAACCTCCCGTCTGCGTCTAAGGATTGCACGCACACCTGAGCTCCTACCAGGGATCCTCCCTGTGACCCAGCTCCTGCATTTTATGGCTAGCAGGAAGTACTCAAAAGTGAGCTGATCAAGGCAGCCAAGGGCATAACACTGAACCCCTCACTCCTGGGCAGTGTCCTGATACTGCTGCTGCGACCTGAGTGACCGCTCCCCCCCCCCACACACACCATAGCATGGAATAAGTCTTCCGTGTTTAGGGAAGTCTACTGCATGCCTGATTGTTTGTACAGGGACTTCCCTCACCCTGCGACTGCATCAGTTTTAAGTGGGCCAAGGCTCTGGGGAGGCCAGCCATTGCAAGGACTGCATGAGGGCTGAAGGACCAAAGCCAACACTGGACCGGTGTGATACAACCAAGGGCCCCTTGAGGATGAAGAATGGGCAGACCTGGAGTACGTGGACTAGGGAAGTGGCAAGTTCTTGAACACTGGTGACCCTCACTATTCCTTTCACCCCCGCGTAGGGGCACACAAGAGGCTGGCTTTATGGATGCACAGCCCTGCAGTCACCCAGAAGGGATCCTCATACTGTCATCACTAATCCTCAGAAAGATCTGTGGTTTCGTTTGTACTGGGCTCTACAAATCACACAACCAGGTCCAGGTGCGTGTTCTCGTCTCCCTACTCCTCACTGTCTAAATAAACCTCCATAGGTGCCTCCATTTAGTCTTGATCTGCCACTTATTAGCTGGGAATCTTGGGGGTAACTCCTCAGATCTGCTTTCATGCCTGTAAAATAATGGTGCCTATTCCAAAGACAGCTTAACAGCCTGGCCCAAGGTCAGGTGTCTGCATAGAGCATACAGGAGACAGGAGATTGCCTGTAAATTCTAGCTCCCCCCTCGCCCTTGCCTTCAGTTCAGGCTTTTTTTCTGCAGATTTCTTCATGTCCAAACACACTTAGAAAAGACAAGAGCACACCAGGAGCTGTCTAGGGCAATACAGAATGGCAGGGTGAAGACCGCAGGGCCCTGGGGAAGGAAGAAACAAGGGGAAGTCTATTCCTGAAGTGGCATGGAAAACCAGCCACGAGCCTGGGCCAACAGTAGAGGCAGGGTGGTGGCAGGAGGCCAGTTGTCAATTAAAGATGAAATCTCTCCTCCAACTGGAGGGCAGATAGGGCTGTGCTCTCCCCCCCAAGGAAAAGCCATTTGCAGCCAGGCTGCTCAGAGAAGCTTGGCCAGGCGATAATGGGATAGGATGTACTGCTGACTCCCTAATGACATTATGCATCAGGGCCCACATCCAGAATGGCTGTTTTTTACTTTAGCTGTGTGGTTTTTTTTATTTTGTTTTTTTAACATGAATCCATATTTATGGGCTGAGAACCTAGCAAACAGCACATGAGTATTGGATGCCAGGAACATCTGAAGGGGACCTACGGGGATATAGCTGGGATACTCAGCGACACCTTCAAAACTCTGGAATGGGCAGATGCAGAGTTGCCCACGTGTCCCAGAAGCTGCACCATGAAGGGAGACACATGGTAGGCTTCTGCTCTCCCTGGGGCCCACATTGAGTCCTATCTTGGAAGCTGCCTTAGAATCGCTGTGCTGGGATGGGCTTTTAGAGTCAGAGGGACTCGGATGTGAAGACTTCTTAGTTCTGCGTTGCCTAGGTTGCCCGAACCTCCATTCCTCATTGTCATAACCCTCATAGCAGTGGGTCTGCTGAGCTGTAGGAGAATGATGCTGGGTGGTGCCAGGAAGTTTTCTGCCCAGCATAGTCACTGCTCACCGAGCTGGCAGGATTGCCCAGTGGGTAGAGACCCTTGTTGCCAGGCCTGACAGCCCTGAGTTCGATCCCTAGGACTCTCATGGTGGAGGGACAGAACTGATTCCTGCGACTCATCCTTGGACCTCCACATGCACACAAATAAATAAATTACTAAAAATCATTGCATTTAAACAAATATGGATGGGGGGTGTCCTGTGGCGCAACCTTAGGCCAACAGCAGCAGTTTGGTTTGATGCCTTCTCGTTTCAAAAGAAGTGCTATGAATTAGCCTCCCTTTCTTTTGACAAAGGAGACAAGGGACTAATTAAACAGCATGCGTGTGTTTCGCCTGAGACACGCGTGTAATGCGCATGGAAATGCATTCCGAGATTGATGTGACACTTTGCTCCACAGAGAAGAAAATGCAGTACAGCATATAAGGTCATTTCTCCAGAATTACAGTCCTGTAAGAGCCACCAAAGCTGAGACCACGGCCTAACAGAATGGCTCTACTGCCCCAATGCCTGGACAGCATCTAAACTGGGGAAGGCTTGGGAGGTAAAACCCCTGGTGTGGAACTTAGAACGTTTTTCATTTCCTTAATCTCAATTGACGCCTTTAGCAAGAGTACTGGTTCCCTCTTAGAAGATAAGAAAGCCAGGGCTTAAGGAAGTGGGTTTAATTCACTCTCTCATGTCTGTATAAACACACACACACACACACACACACACCCTGGGGAAGAAGGGACATCTTGACTTCATTAATTAATGACCGAGTGGCAACACCTAGCTCAGGGAATGACAAGTCCCTTCCAGTGACACACAGAAGGGAAACCTGGGTGGGACTGGCCTGGAAAGCAGGGGACAGGAGGAACAGCTTGTCCTGGAGAAGATCTGGTGGGAAACCAGCTCCCGGGTTCAGGTATCTGACGAACACTGCAGTAGTGAGTACCAGTTATTGGTAGAAATGTTAAGGAGGTCAAATGAAAAGCGCTATTTTGGGGTTGGGGCACTGGCTTAGTCAATAAAGTACTTGCTTTTCAAGCAGGAGGACTTTGCATTTGATTCCCCAGAATCTACATCTTTAAATAGCTGAACATGGCGGCGTGTGTTTGTAATTCCGGCACTGGGAAGCAGGACAGGCAGATAGATTCTCGAAGCTCACTAGCCTGCTAGGCTAGTCGACTTATCAAGTCCCAGGCCAGCAAGAGATCCTGTCTAAAACACAAGGTGCATGGCTCGTGAGGATCGACACCCGAGGTTGCGTGCCTGTGCGCGTGCACAGACAGACACACACACACACACACACACACACACACACACACACCTTATTTTTGTTTCCTTCACAGACTTAGGAAATGTTAGAAACTCTTCCACCCCGACTCAGCAGAGAAGGCTGGATCTCCTTCCCTGCACACTTCACTGTCCCCCAAGAGGTGGCACTGTGAACACCTGGTCAAGGTCTTCCAGGCTTCCTAACAAAACAACCAAGAAATGATGAGGAACAGACTCCCCTATAGGCTGAGGGGAACACCATTCCTAGAAGTATGAGGGAACACCAGGACCAAGTGCTGGCTGTGGGAAGAATTTCTGCATGGCGTGCAAGGTGGTCAGATCTCTGGCTGGAAGGCTGACTCAGCCGGAGCAGGCCCAGAACTTGGAGATTCAGGGAAGACTCAGATGAGCTCCTTTCCTGATGGGACTTCCCCAGATTCCCTGCCACAACAAAGAATGTCTGAGACATTACTAGACAGCAATGACTCAGCAGACATGGACTTGGGTTGCCATGTGACCCACCACCAGCCCCCAGGGATCCCTGTGGCATTGTCACTTGTGTCTAGCTCAGAGCTCCCAGCCCTCTGTGCATGACAGTGCTCACACCCTAGTTGGCCTGTGAGCTAGCCCAGTCCCTGAGGACTGCAGTCATCACACTCAGGCCCAAACAACGTGCATTGCTCCCGAGGACTGTCTCAAAGACTTGAGACCTGGCTGTCTCTTAAGTACCCCAGTTTTACCTTCTGCCAGGTATCTGCTTGCCTTTCCAGGGACTCCTGGGAAGGGCATGGTTAAATCATTTGTGACTAGATTACTGGAAATGCAGCGTCTTGGTCTTGGATGAATTTGGGTCCCTGCTACCTAATGCAACAGTCCCTGGTTGTTGGGAGGGCCCCCTTTCTCTTCCATACTGTTTCCTAGGTGACCTTACCCGCTCCCATGCTTTAAGCATTTATAGATGCTGATAGCATCCCTATTTCTAGCCCCATTTCAGAAATCCCCTCTCACATCCGTTCAGTCAGTCATTCCGCAAGCACACAGTGGAGCTCCTTCATCTCATGCTGCCCTCAACAACTGCCTGTGTGGCCCTGGTGCAGCATCTTCCCTGCTGCTCCACAGGCCTCTGATTTCTCACTCTGCCTTCCCTCTGTCCACACACGCTACAGCTGACCGGAAGCCGGGTCGAAGAGCACAGCCATAATCTCACCTTCTCACTCTGGTATCACTTCAGTCCGTCTTCAAACACAAGATTGTTAAAGGCTGCGCTAAGTCTTGGGGAAATAGCAGGAAACAGGACCCCTGCCCACACGGAGCTTGTGTGCTAAGTGGGGAAACAGGCCAGGAATGCTACTTTTCTGCCTTGGAAATGTGTTCCAGATATTCTCTTCCTGCTCCCTTCCCAGATTGTCTGTTCTGTCTGAGGTCCCCAGCCTGGTCCTTTGGCGGGAGGTGCCTCCCAGGCCTCCCTGTGACCCTCAGCTCTTCCATCATCATCTCCAGTCTCCGCCCAGCAACCAGAGAGCAGCTTAAAGTGGAATCAAGATCCTGTTACCTTTAAAACCCTCGGTGGCTTCCTTCCCACTGCATTTCAGTACAATTCAAAGCCTTTAGCGGGGGCTTGGGGCATGGTTGTTTCTCAGCCCCTGTCCCTACCCTCCCAGCCCACCTCCACCTCTCTCTCTCTCTCTCTCTCTCTCTCTCTCTCTCTCTCTCTCTCTCTCTCTCTCTCTCTTCAGACTCCTGAAAGTTCCCCTCACAGGAACCCTTTCCCTTCCCCACCCACTCCAGCCCTTCCCTTGGAGGAGTCCATACCCTTTGCATCTGGCGAAACAACCCACACTCCCAACTTTTGTGTGACCTCCTCACCTGGCCTCAGCCCTCACCTCTGGTCTCCATATATATTTATGTAGTGTTACTTGCATTTCCTTTTCCGCGATCATGGGTGCTGTAGCAGTCATGTTTATTTATGTGTGTGATGTGGTGTATGTAGGTGTTCCTGTTGCACATGTGCATCATGCCATGCCATGCATGTGCAGGTCAGAGAACAACTTTCTAATGGCGGGGCTCATCTTCTACCAGTTTCTGCCACTGCATTGCATATTCCAGGCTAGTTGGCACGTGACCTTCGGGCAGATTCTCCTGTCTCCTCTTTCCTTCTTGTGGGAATGCTGGGATTGCATTGCATCAAGCTTTTTGGGTGGGTTCTGGAAATTAAGCTCAGGTTGTTGGGCTTGGGCTAGTGCAGCGAACACCTTTCGCTGCTAAGCCATCTACTTTTTGAAACACTCAATCTGGGTCTCATCAATTCGTCTAGACTGAGTGGACAATGAGCTCCAGGGGATCAACCTTTTCTCTGTTGTCCCTCTCTCCCCAGTACTAGGGTTAAAGGTGTATACCTCCCTACCTGGATTTTTTTTAATGTGTGCCAGGGATCTGAATTCAGGTGCTCGCACCTGTGCAGCAGGACCCTTTAACAACTGAACTTTCTGCCTAATGGAGCTGCAGCCTCATCCTCTGCCCTTTTCTATGTCAGCCAGCTGGTTTTCTTCATGCTACTCTCTACATCGCTGCATGTTTTCCTCATGTTGGCCTCTGTGAATTTCTAGGTCCTTAGCACAATGCTTGGGGCTCAGTCCCTATTTTATGAATGAATGAATGAATGAATGAATGAATGAGTGAATGAATGAGCGGGAGGCCAACCTGGCTCACAGCTGCTAAGCTCAGCCTTGCTTACAGCTGGCCTGTGTGCCTCACTTCTAGGGCATTCCTGGGAGCCCTTGGGGAACATGTGAAAGCTCTTCTCTTTCTATTATGCATTTCCTGCCTGAGAAGCTGTCAGAACAATGAGAGAGAGAGAGAGAGAGAGAGAGAGAGAGAGAGAGAGAGAGAGAGAGAGAGAGAGAGAGATAGCAGCTCTTCATCTCTGTTTTCAGAGCTCTCCATTTTCTGAGTTTGGGGGCACTGGTAGAGTACCCCTGCCCTGCTGCAGGCTTCTCAAGGGTGCCGACTCCTGGCTTCTCCCTCACAGTAGATGCTCAGTGAAGTGTTTGCCCAAATGAGTAAATAGCAAGGAAGAAAGACGCGAGCAGAAAAAAAGACCAAGATAGAGGAGGAAAGAGGAAGAAGAGGTGAAGAACTGATGAAGAGCAGAAAGGAGAGCTGGAAATGAGGCTGGGGAGTGGCTGCCTGGTCCAGCATCCATCTCTAGCCATTATGCCCAAGAATCCTATTCTTCATGATATCTCAAGCCTCACGGTCCTGCCCAGCTGGTGGGGGGGGGAATGGTAGAGCTCTCTGGCCCACTGACAAGAGGGGCTTCCTATGCTGTGGGTCACACACCCTGGGGTCGCCGGGTGTGACTGCCCATGAGGAAAACATCTGTAGGGGCAAGAGACCAAGATGCCTTAACCGAGGCTCAGCTCCGCTCCTGATTTCCAAGCCCCTCTTAGTATCTCATCCTTTGTCCTTTGTATCTGGTCCTCTGGCCCAGCAACATTCAAAGTCCTTATCAGTCAGTGGGGAATGCTTAGAACAAACCAAGCACCAACAGAAGTCTTTGCAAGCTTCCAGACCCAGAGGCCAGGCTTAGAGAAGTGGCTGCCTCCTGCCTCTTCTTTGAGGCCCAGATGAGCCAGCCACCCCCCAGGAAGACCAAGAAGATAAGCCCAGAAGGCCTGGAAGCCCAGAGGCTCCTTGCTGCTCTGCAAGAGCTGTTGCCATAGTGGCTTCCCTGGGGTGGCAGCTTCCCAGTTGCCATGGAGAACAGAAGGGTACCGCTGTACCACCACCATCATGGATGCCTCTGTGGAGAAGTAGCACCTTCCTGAGCTATTAGCCAGTCAGCCAGGGACTAGTCAGTGCAGTCTTCCATGGCTGTGGAGCAGAAGCTAGGCCAGCCTCACCCTACCATCTTGAGACATTGGTGTGATTGCAGGACCTCTCATCCCCTTAGGGGACAGCACTGTTTATACTCCAGCAAACCTACTGAGTATACATTTCTCTTAGGATCTCACTAGAGGTAGCAACCAGCTCCCAGAAAGCCTGGGAGGAGTGGGAGGGGCAGTGCACGAAGGCCCTGGGGTAACCATTCTCTCTCTCTGGACCTTAGTGCTGGATTGTGACAAACTGGATTTCCTTACACAGGACTAAAATGTTGGATTCTAGAATTCTCCATTTCTTCCTTCCAGCCAGGAGGCTCTCACTACTTTCCCCTTGCTACGGCCATCTCTACCCCCGTTACAGGGCTCTTCTGGTCCCGCTCACTTCATCTACTCTAGGAACAAGAAAATGCTAATCATCCACAGCCTGGTATAAACTAGGCTCCACGCGTGCTTTATTTCCCAGGAGATAAAACCTTAAGACCTCTCACCTTTCAGAGCGAAAGCCCTGTTCTCTATTACAGAAATTATATCATCAAAGAGCTCTAAGCAGGGTAGTTTTTGTTTGTTTGTTTTTTAAACTTAGAGAAGAAAGCAGATCTTTCTTGTATGGGTAAAAATGGGATTGATATGTAGAATAAGAAAGGATAGTTTTTAAAAATGAATTAATTAATTTAAAAATTAAATTAAAAAAATAAAATACAGAGGCAAAAAAATAGATGACAGAGTTCTACATGGAATTCTCACTTGGCTCTGATTGACCACAAAGTATGTGAAGGTGCTTGTGCTGAAGTTTAGTGATAGGGAGCTTACGTGGCATTGATTAAAAGGCCTGGAGTTCAATCCCCAACACTGAAGAAAAATATCAGAAATGCTATGCATTGGCATTTGCCTTCTTCTAAAAGGTCCTTCTCCTTTGGGCCCCTTCCCAGCCTAGTACTGAGTCTTTTTCCTGGTAAACTTGAACATCTCTGAAGGCCCACTCAAGCATCCCCTCGGAGAACCATCCCTGCTCTCCCAGGGAAAGCGCTCTGTCCTTCATTATGCAAAGTGCACACTAAGCACTTTGCATATTTATCAGTGATGACTTCCTTGCTGGTTTTACTCAGCTAAGCCCCTGCTCTGTGCTCATGAGCCTAAAGGGGAATGGATAGACGGATAGTGAATGAGTTGGCTGCCCACCATTGACTCCTGTCAGCATCTGGCTTCCACATCTGTCATTCCAGCCTACAGCTGAGTCTCAGAATTTGTCCAGAATAATTCCCTGGGATGCTATGCCCTACAGTCCCACCACCGAGTCCCCATGCCCTCCCTCATCCTTAGCTCCCACCTCAGCCCTCCAGCTCCCGGGCTCTAGAGAATGAAGGTTTTTTTTTTTTTTTTTCCCCCTGGGGTTAGTGACTGTGGACCTGCAGAGTTTTCTCCAGACAGCCAGATTTGTGTCCTGGGCCCTTCAGCCTTCTTCCTTCTCTGTCTTCATGAAGAGTGCTCTGTGCTTCTTGCTCTCCCCAGCTCTCACTCAGTATGTGGTTTTTGCTCCTGGACAAAAATCCCTGCTGTAGAAGGAGCCACAGAAAGAGGGGAACAGTGCTCCCTGAGGTCCAAGCCAGGCCCACAATGATGCCTGCCGAGTGTCTGCCTCCACATCTGTGAACCGGGGATGAACCCACACAAACATCACATTTCCTGAAGGTGTTCTGGAAAATTAGACTCTGAAAGGGTCCTCTGGGACCCTTGTAAAGCAGGAGCTGGGGTGAAGGGCTATCAATCCCCTGCCCTTTTGAGGGTGTGGGTGTTCTGTAGCCAGAGGCAATTAGTTCCCACAGGAAGTTAGAGAAAACAGCTCCCTCCGACTAGGTACTTGCAACAGGGCAGAGTTTGTTCTTACTCTGTGCAGTCACTCATCTGAACAACCCCATTACAGACAAGAAAAGCAAAACAGAGGGAATATTTCAACAGAGACTGCAGGCCAGTTTCAGGGACACAAACCCATTTGGGCTGGTTCTGGCCTTGCACACCCCCCACTGAGATTATGCCCAGACCTAGCCAGGGGTCTCTCAACAAGACCATGACTATCAATTCACACTGCCTATATTCAGCTAATTCCATCTGCAGCTCTTTTGGCTGCTTTGGAACTTTATGGCCTCGGGCAAATGACTCTCTGAAACTGGTTTCTCCTCTAAGGAACCCTGCATCTCAGACTCCACTGAGAGCAGAGAGATGGGGCCTGTGAAACGCTGGACAAACCCAGTCAGCTGAACAGCGATCAATGTATGGTCCTTGGGGAAATGAACCAGGAGATAGTTGCAGGCCTGGTTTTCACCATAGAAAGTAGCAGAAATCGTATCCCTCAAATCTCTTGCTAAGACCATTCACTGTGGGATGATGGGATGGTGTGTCTCTAGCTTGAGGCCAGGCCCTGGGACATTACTATTCATGAGACTCTTCACCAGTACTTCATTTCCTTCTTGGTGACCCCAGAAGCAGGACAACATGTGTTTGCTTGCTAACCACGATGCCGTCTGCTTCCTGGGCCATGCTAGGGGTTAGGGTAACTCAGCCCTTATTTTAACAAGCTGCTCTTTATCTCTCTCCCAAGGCCCAGGACTTGTACACACACACACACACACACACACACACCACTAGAAGTGGAGTCAAGGAGACGGTGGTATAGGAGGAAGTACACAACACATTAGAAACAAATGCTACAGTTTGGATCTTCAGCATCCCCTAAGATTGTTCTCTGTTCAAGGTATTATTGCAAGGCAACAGAACCTGTAGGATACAAGACCTAGTGGGAAGAAGTTAGGTTACTGGGGGAGTGGCATTAAGAAGGATATTGGAGTTCTAGTCTTTTCCTTCCTCTTTGCTTCTGGGACTCTATGAAGTGAGCAGATTTATCTGTAGTTGGACACCAGCCCCTCATCAGCACCATACCCGCTATCAATTCACACTGCCTTGCATTGCTCTGCCTTGTGTTTGTACCATGATATACTGTTTACCCATGGGCCCCAAACAACAGAGCCACGTGACCACAAACCAATGCCCCCGAAACCATGAGACAAATAAGTGTTCCTCCAACAAAACCAATTATCTCAGGTACCTATTACAGTCACAGGAAGCAGACCAAAAAAAATCAAGTCTAAAAGTGGAGGAGAGGGAGGAGAAGAGAGGAATGGGAAAACAGAAGATAGAGAAGAGGAAGGGAGGGAGAGCGATAGAGACAGACAGACGAGGGGGGGGGAGAGGAGAGCCTGACCATTGAAGGCCGAGGTTACAAAACCTAAATTGAACCAAACAGGCTAGAAATAGAATCACTGGGCAAACCCCACACATTCATCTGCTGAGCGAATGCCCACATGGATGGAGCAGGCACAACAGTTCACAGAAGATGCAGATCATTTCACCTCAGAGGTAGGTCAGTTCAGGAGACAGACATTCCAGTCTGGCACAAATTAGTTAAGGTTCTTTTTCTGGGGATGTTTTTCTCATGTAATCATTACTTTTAACAGGCTGGCTTAGAAGTGAGTTAGCCTGACACCACCTATCTTTGGCAAGTGTAAAGTTACTTTACTTTGTAAAGAGACCAAGACTATTCTGGGTTTTTATTCTATGTATGGATGTTGCTGGCTTCAGGGGAAAATATTTTTTTAAATATATTTTTGCTTTATGTGTATCAGTGTTTTGCTTGTGTGTGTGTGTGTGTGTGTGTGTGTGTGTGTGTGTGTGTGTGTGTTCCATGTTCATGCCCAGTGGCTACAGAGGCCAGGGGGAGGGTATCAGAAGACAGCATTGGATCCCCTAGAACTAGAGTTACAGCCACCATAAGCTGCCATGTGGGTGCTAGGAATCAAATCTGGATCCTCCACAAGAGTAGCAAGTGCCCAACCTGCAGTCAGCTCGACAGGTTAGTGTCCTTTTCAGGTAGATCAGTTGGTCTTAGCCTTTCTACAACAGTTCCGCTCATCTCTCTGCTTCTAGACAGCTGGCCTCTGCTTCTTACAGGCTGCTCAACTGGTCTGATATCTCTCAGAAGTCCTTGCTGTTTATATACACACTTAGAGAGGGAGGGACCTAGTTTGTCTGATCAGTTTCAGGGACTTCCTGAGCTAGTTTGATTGTTTTGGGTCTTAAAGGGCTTCCCTACAGGATGGGTGTTCTCTTCCCTTTAGAACTTACCTGTTATTTCATCTCCCTATAAATATCCTGTGTATTCAGTTTCTCTCCAGAGTGGAAGGTTTTACTTTTGGAAGAAACTGCTACATAACACCAAGACACCGGCAAGTTTCACCTTGGGAAGTTCCTAGGCCCTCAACCACTACACAGCTGACACTCTCTCTGGTCCCACTGGCATCCCTCTGCTCCTTCTCTTCCCCTGCCCCTCCCCCATGATACCTGCAGCATTTATTTTCTCCCAAAGCATCCATCCTGTAGACTCCTGGCCTTCAAAGGAAATTGACTGACTCCCAGAGCCCATGAACCTCCATCCATCGTAGCAAAGGTTGCAGGTATCTATGGGTTAACGTCAGGAAAGAAGATCTAGAGTTCCATTAGAGTCTCAGTGGGGTTTGCTTCTTTTCCACTGCACTCAAACTTGGAGTTAGACACTCTGTGGCCAAGGAGATGCTCAGCAGGTGAAGGCACTTGCCACCAAGCCTAATGACCTGAGACTGACTTCCGGGACCCACATGATAGGAAGAAGAGAATGGACTCCAGCAAGTTGTTCTCTGACCTCCCCGTGCTTGTCATATTGAATGCATGCATAAACACACACACACACACACACACACACGTTATTAAAATTTTTTTTAAGGTATTATCCACCACATAGACTTTTAAAAACAGCCATCCCTGGCTGATGTTTTTCTATCTATTCCAAGAAGGTTTTGTTTCTCCACTGTTTTTTTTCTTACAGTTTAGATCATGGCTCTTTGGAACTGACTGCAGACAGGACCTGGGGATCTTGAACGCTAGCCTGGCTTCCACCCGGGCTATGTGACCTTTGGCTATTGACTTAGCTTGTCTGAGCTGCAGCTCCCCCTGTTGTCATTCAGGGCTAGCACTGTCAACCTTCGTCGGTTCCCGGGGCTTGAATGAAATCCCATACCTGCTACCGAGCTCAGAAACTGACGCTCATGAAGCTTCCTGGCCTTCTCACATCTTTCCCTTCTTAAACTGGGGCAGAGTGACTGAGCACAGTCAGCCACAGCCTCCCCTGAAGGGCTGGGGCTGGGTGCTTGGAGCTGGCTGAAGGTGGGAGATAGTGAGACCAGAGGTCTCCGCAGAGGCGCTGGCAGCTGAGGTGGCTGGTGGAGAGACAGCTAAACGTGCATGTGATATTTGGAGCACAGCTGGAAAGCACACTGCGTCTTGGCTTTAACCAACTATTTGACATTTTATGGAGCTCACTTCTAAACATGGAGCTGGAAGCTGGCAGGCCTGGCTCCATTCCCGAGTTCCAATTCAGTAGCCTCTGCTGCTCGGGGCTTTAGTTTTCTCTTCTCTCACTATCATCAGAAAGCACTCCTGTAAAACGCAGCAGCAATCAGTTCAAAGCACAAAGTGTGGAAACTGAAGCAGAGGGCGTCTCATCACCAAGGCAATGAGATCAGCATTTCCCTGAGCCGACTGGATGGTTAGTCTTGCCTGTGGCAATTGTGTAGCCCCGAGTGGAATGAGGACCCCAGCTAGAACCTGCAGCCTCCCAAACACACCGGCTCTCCATGAAGCTGGTGTGAGACCCAGCCCTGCCCCCATGAACGCACGAGTGTGCAGGAGAGTCAGCTGATCACAGAGCATCGTGAAATCTCCCCCACACTGCCTCTTCCCTTCCTGGCAGCTACAGACACTCTGCTATAGATGCTTTTTCTGTGCTCATGTACCGTTTCTCCTATAGAACTAGCAGTGAAATGAGCCAGTTTCCTCCTGGTGCTGATAGGTTGGGGAACCCTGGAGGATAGTTCCAAGAACTGAGGCTTGGTTCTTGCTTCTTGCTCTGTGATCTATCCCAGCCTACTCCCCTTTGGCCTGTCTTTTCTAGAAGCTAAGACCAGTGACTTAGAGATCACTTGTAAAGGACTCTGAGCTTCTCACTTGAAAAGGGCAAGAGAAATGAAAGTCACCTCTTTATCCCCCCGCCAATGATGAAGATGAAAACTGTCCAGCTATGCCCCTTCTTGCTCAGTTGACCAGGAGGTGAGCTAATGTCAGGCTTGGATGTTCATATCTCCTGTGAACCTGACCCAAAGGCTGCCTGAGTATCAGCCATGAAGCCACCGATCCATAAATCATCTTTTAGCCTCCCTCAGTCCCAGGAGTCTTTGCTCCCTGGAGACTTTAGAAGACTCTATGCCCCCTCTACCAGCACTTTCATCATTCTGGGTTTTGACATCATCTCGTCATTTGATGGCCAGAAAAATGCTTTTAGCTACCAAGAATGATACAGATATTCCCACCCATTCACAGTGGTGGAAACAAGAGGGGAAGAATATGAGAAGATTTGACCTGCCTCCAGGCTCAGAGTCCCTTGATGGAGCTCACTATAAGACGTGTCCTTTTCTTTCTGGATGTAGAGGAGATGTGCCACCATGACTTCTCCAGACCCTTGTCCTCAAGGTCTCAACCTGCCTACCAGACCTTAGTCAGTCCCTGCCTCTCCTCCATGCACCCTGTTCCCCAACCACAACCCACATCACTGGTTTCCCTGCATTGGGCTCACTTGGCCGTCTGCTTAAAGTGTCCCTCCTCTGTATCCTCCGTCTCACAAACTGAAATCTGTCCTGTTCCACTACGACCTGTCCACAAGATGTTGTGTCTTGTACCCCTGCACATCCACAGCTTTGCATAAGCCCCGTTAGAATCCATAGTTCAGAGTCACCTTTCCTGGAGCCTTGGTCTGTTGGGTCATAGGAACCTAAGGACCTTTGTTAAAAAGAATGATCTAAAGTACAGATGGGACCGAGTGGAGGACTACATTTCTTCAGTGTCATATGGAAGATTTGTTTAACACATCCACACAAAGATCACTGAATTCTCTAGAACTATAATTCACAGATGGCTGTTGAGTTCTTGAAATGTGGCTAGTGCCATATGCCAAAATGACAATATTTTGGACTTGTCGGGTTAAAACATATTATTCACATTAATTCTGTGTCTGTTATTGCTTCTTTGGTGTGTGGGTTTTTGTTTGGGGGTTTTATTTCTTTAGAGACAAGGTCTCATCACACGGTACACAATGACCTAAAACTCAAAATCCTCTTGTCTCAGCCTCCTAAATGTTGGGACTGCAGGTCTGTGGGCCACACCTAGCTTTTGGTTCTCTTTCTTTATTTTCTCCTTGATAGATCTCACTATATAACTCTAGCTGTTCTAGACCCACTGTGTAGACCAGGATGGACTCACAGAGATCCACCTGCCTCTGCGTCCTGAGTGCTGGGATTAAAGTCATGCACTAAAACACACAATTTATGGTTTTGTTTATTTATTCGTTTCTTTCTTCCTTTCTCTCTCTTTCTTCCATCCTTCCTTTTTTTTTCTGTGTGGCCCTGACTGAACTGGAACTTGCTCTGTAGACCATTCTTCTGTCCTCTAACCCCCTCCCTCTGTCTCCCAAGTGCTGAGATTAAAAGCATGCACACCACCTCCCAGCTTGCTTTCTTTCTTTTTTAAAAAAATCAACTTTATTATTTTATTTATACGAGTGTTTTGCCTGTTTGAATATCTGTGTATCACCAGTGTGTCCAATGCTTTCCAAAGCCAGCACTGGCTCCCCTGCGATTGGAAATTAGACGTGGTTGTGAGCCACTATGTGGGTTCTGAGAATTGAACCTGGGTCCTCTGAAAGAGCAGCAAGTGACCCATCTGTCCAGCCCATGGTCTTATTTCTTAATTAGAAACCGCTAAATCATACACAGGGAGCACATCTATTGAAAAGTAGCTCTAGGATGTAGGCTGTCGTGTATTATTAATATTGAACTGCGGGTTCAGACTGTGAAGTTGCATGTTAACTTGAACCATGTTTTCTTGGGAAGAGCTCCAGTGATTCCTTTCCTGTATAAGTAAACTCAGTCTCATTGTCCTGCTGTTAACCAAGTTGTCTTAAGTGTTAAAAACAAAACACAACAACAACAAGAAACAGAATCTTCATTTTTTTTCTTTTCATTTAAATGCTATTCCTCAAATGGTCTTTAAATCAACACTATCATTTTATTGTTAATGAATTCAATGAAACATTTTGTTGTTGTTGTTATTTTAAAAATAATATCTGGAGCGCTTGTTTCTTTCTTTTTAATTCTTGAACAATTTTATACAGGTATACAATGAATGCTGGTCATTTTCAACCCCCTATTATTCTCCTTCCCCAACTCCCCCTGCTGAAATTCCTATTACCAATCAACCTTTTTTTGTTTGTTTTTTAGAAAATTTTTAGAAATTATACTTTGAACAAACAAGCAACAAAAGAAAATTATGTTTTGATAGATGTTTGTCTTTGCCCATCTTTAAAGCAGATTACCGAACATTACCCTCAAGACTCTGAGTGTTGAGTGAATAAAAAGCACCTGTATGGAACTGGGGCCTGGAGTTTGCACCCGCCAACTGTATTATCAGTAGAATTCCTCCGAGTTCTAGCTCCAGGAGGTAGAGAGGCAGATGAAAGCATGAGATCCTCTTTCCAGACTCCACACTCTGGGTTCTCCAGTTCCCGGGGTCTGTGACCCCAAAGGGAGGCTGGCCAAAGCAAGCTGTTCATGAAGTGAGAGCTAGGTTTGACCTCCTAGGTATCCTGCCCTGGAACCTGACTGCTTGCCAATTCTAGCGCTTCAAAGATCCTATCAGCCAAGCCTGACGCTCTTCCATCTAGACCCAGGCATTTTTATTGTTAGTGGTCGGTAGTGAGGTCAAGTAGCAATGCCCACCTCAAGAGCCAGGTCATATGGGAGTCCCAGAGAAATGTCTCTAGGTCCTGAGTCTTGGCCAATAATTGGAAAACTATTTCTCTTTCTCTTTCCCTCCCAGGCATTCTCAGAATGAAGCCTGGTTGGCTGGCAACTGAGGGCCAAGGTGATTACAAGGTCCCTGAGGACAGAGTTTCTCATTTGCATGCCTGGCACCTGGTTAGCACATGGCCTGGGATACAGTGTACATGCATCTTCCTTCTCCCTCTCCCCGCTCCAGCACGGAGGCAGCTTCCAATGAGCCTGATCTATAGACTTCTTGGCCTGAACAGAGAACCATTAATCAATGCTCCCTCTGGGAGTCTGGGCAGGATCAGCTGATAATTGGTATCAAGCTCAGGGCTGCTGACCTTTCAGAAGTGTCACAGTGAGTCTTCCCTTGTCCACATTCTTCAGGAGAAAGAAGAAATTGGTAAAAGCTTTGCTTCTGGACTGGAATAAAAGCAACATTTTTTTTTTGAATTGTTAAAACAGCGACAACGTAGATTTCTGTTTTAACCATTTTTATTGCACCCGTGACTTTAAGTACATCTCCACTGTTAAACAGCCAGCACCATGGTCCGTCTCCAGAACTCTTTGTCATCTCTAAATGAATTAAACACTAATCCCTCAGTCCCCCAACACCACACCTAGATGCCATCAATCTACTCCCTTT
Organism: Arvicola amphibius; assembly: GCF_903992535.2. Taxonomy (NCBI): domain Eukaryota; kingdom Metazoa; phylum Chordata; class Mammalia; order Rodentia; family Cricetidae; genus Arvicola; species Arvicola amphibius. Next base: position 18,695,766 of record NC_052060.1, on the reverse strand, counting down.
CTCTGAGGTTGACTATTCAAGTACCTCATCTAAACAGAATTGTACAATACGTGCCCTTTAAGAGCAACATTTAAGTTAGTATAATATCTTAAAGGCTCATTCAGGTAGGATATGTCTGAATTATGGCATGTGCACATGCGTGTGTGTGTGTGTGTGTGTGTGTGTGTGTGTGTGACTAGGATTAAACCCAGGGTCTGAAATACGCTAGCTAGGCAGATTCTCCACCACTGAGCTGCACACCCAGACCTTTATAAAACACCCTTATTTTGAGATAAGGTCTCACTGAGTTGCCCACTCTCGCTTTGAACTTTCTCTGAAACCAAAATAGGCCTTGAACTTTTGATCCTCCTGCTTGAGCTTCCTGAGTAGCCAGCATTACAAACCTGCCTGGTCTCCCTTTTCAAGGCTGAAAAATGTTGCATGTGTAGATATTTTATTTATCTCCACCTATTGACAGGCACTTAGTTCCCCCATCCTCTTGGCTTATTGTGGATAACATTTCCAGGAATATGGATGGACCAATATCTACTCAAGTCCCTGTTTTCATCCTTTGAGGGAATATATTCACAAAGGAGAGTTCTGGGACCTGTGGCAATGTTATGTTTAGTTTTTCAAAGCAAAAGCAGCATGTCTGAGCCAATTTATGCTGTCTCTCAGGTGTAGTCGCATTATCTTCTTTAACCAGCACAGCAGGATGGAGATGATAGTCACCACTTTATGAAAAGTGAGGTTTTAAAAGAACTGACTTGCTTCAGTGACTGACAGCAAGTTTTGAACCCAATAATGCTTAATTCCGAAGCCACTGTCATTCCTGCACTGGGGCACGGAGTCATGGGAGTCTGTTGGCTGAGGTTTCTGTCCTGCTTGGTTTCTGTCCTCCCACCAGGTCCCACAGTCATTTAGCCCCAAAGAAATCACACAGAGGTCTACATTAGGTTATAAACTGATTGTCCCATTAGCTCAGGCTTCTTATCAACTCTTATAACTTATATTAGCCCATTATTCTAGTATATGCTAGCCACACAGCTCAATGCCTTTTTCAGCAAGGCCATTACATCCTGCTTCTTTTGTGTTTGGACAGGACTGCAGAGGGAGCTTCCCTCTTCCCAGAATTCTCCTGTTCTCATTGACCTGCCTCTACTTCCTGTCTGGTTGTCCTGCCTATACTTCCTGCCTGACTACTGGCAAATCAGTGTTTACTTAAAATATAACTGACAGAATATAGACCATTGTCCTGCACCAGAAGTCCAGTGTTTGCAGCCTGTGAGGTGACACTGGGAGAAAAAATAAGAAAGAAAACAGGGTGTACATTAAAAAAAGCCTCTAAGAAGGGGTCCTACCTTGAAGCCATTTTTCTGTTGGAAGAATGCTGCTAGTTTGTTCCCAGCTGCTCAGAACCAAAATAATCACACAAAACTATATTATTTAAATCACTGCTTGGCCCATTAGCTCTAGCTTCTTATTGGCTAATTCTTATATTTTAATTTAACCCATTTCTATTAATCTGTGTATCACTACGTGACTATGGCTTACCGGCTAAAGTTCTGGCATCCGTCTCCAGCAAAGATACAAAGCTTCTCTCTTACTCCGCTTTCTTCCTCCCAGGATTTCCTTGCCTACCTCTATTCCCTACAAAGACCCAAGACAGTTTCTTTATTAACCAATCGTATTCATAGAATACAGAGGGGAATCCCACATCACCCTTCCCTTTTCTAACAATAACATCTTAGGGAAGCATTTGCTGACAAGAACAGGCCATGGCTCCCTTTTTCTTGTATCAACTGAAACAGTCTTCTAAATGGTTTCCAGATGCAGCCCAATCATTGCATCCCAACCCGTCTTCCCCTCAGTTCCAGGTTATCTCTCTAACCTGACCTCTTAGCACAAGCCTTATATTCTCTAGAAAATCAGCTGTACCCCACACCCTCACATAGGCTCTTCCATGGTTTCCTGTGCTCTGGGCTTTCCACACAAGTGTTTTTGTCTTTGTTGCTTTATATACTAGCTCCCTGGGGCATAGTTCACATCAAGCCCTCTGTATAGTTCACATCTACCAATGAATCTAGTAAACTGGGAAGAAAAAGTCATACCTATGGAAGAATTTTCAGGGTGGGTGGATTGACAAGAACTTCATGATAGTGGAGCGTTGGAATGTTCCTTGTCCAGAACCAAATTATCTTGGGCTATTATTTTGCTCTCTCAACAACCATTTGTTGTCCACCTCTGCATCTGATCCAATATCCTTGTGACTATCAGGAATTCTAGAGTATGTAAACTTAACAGACCACTAGCTTCTACTAACTCCAAAGCTAAGAAGGCTGTCAGCATCTGGCACCTACAACTGACACATGCTTGCCTTGCTGGAACACACTCATACAGTGTCTCTACCAATGGGGCTGAAGATGCCTTGATGTATGGCTTTATTTTGGTCTGTAACCATAAAAACTCCATAAAATTGTTCCCATGACTCATGGTGTTGGGGAAACCAGCATCCATGTTTCCAGGCTATGGTCACTCACATTTGAATCGAGTAAATTCGATTCCCCCTAAGGAGAGAGCTTTGCTTTGAGTGGATGACCTGATGCTCTGAAAGCCTGGGAATCACTCAATCAGCAGCATCAGGGAAGAAGGAAAGAGAGGAGAGAGCCAGATTTACCTCCTCCACCCATACTTTGTGAGAGAGCTGGTTGTTGGGCTCTTGGTACAGTTTCTGTGCCATATTTGCTCTCAGACGCCTGAGCCATTTGTGATGAGAAATTCTCAAGAAAAGAGATGAAATTATCCTCTCTGACAAATATGTCCACACAGTTTGTCTAGGGGTATGATTGGGGGGTGGGGAGCTTCTGTTGGGGACTGGAATTCCTGTCTGGAGGGAAACCAAATCCTCAATGGACAGTTTGTTTTTGAAACCTCCACGGTCATTCCTTCCTGCTTCCATCCTTTCATTCATCCCACGGACACACAGTGGTTCCTCATTGAAGACCCTGTGGACCCACAGTGGGTCTCCAGTCAGTCCACAGACTCTCAGTGGGTCTTCATTGAAGGAAACAATGCAATGAAAAGAGGAAAGTGAGGCCTTCTGCAGGATGACTGTAAGATGGGACACAGCATCCTGCCAAGAAAGGGCCAGCAGCCTAAGAGAAGCCCTTACTTCAGAGGCCTCACACCCTTATGGGGCTCCTATAGAGAAACAGGGAGACTGCGGCTCCAAGCCTCTGGATAACCCGGAAGCCCTGACCTCACCTTCTGCAGGCTCAGCTCATCCTTTGATGTCAGCATTAGGGGATGGGAAGAGGGCCATGGCACCATGACAGAGAGAAGGGGGTTAGTCAGCATAGAAAGAAACAGCCAGGTGTCCTGCGTGGCAGCTGCTTATACCCAGCCCTTAGCAGGGCAATGCCTGTGGAGTGTGGGCTTGCTGGCCAGGGCCTACACAGGAGAGGCCCATGCTCATCATCTACCCCTGAACTATTAGAGAAACTTGACTCCGGGAGTCAGTTTAGAGTAGTTTGTTGTAGAATATTTTAAGGTGTGTTCCATTTGTTTATGCTGCGGAACATTTCTTTTAATGATGCAAAGATGTGTTGCATTCTTTTATGTTGCATTTGTTTAACTCTGTGAAGCTGTGATTCTTTGCCTGTCTAAAACACCTGATTGGTCTAATAAAGAGCTGAACGGCCAGTAGGAAGGCAGGAGAAAGGATAGGCAGGACTGGTAGGCAGAGAGAATAAATAGGAGGAGAAATCTGGGAGGAGAGGAGAAGGAGCAGAAGCAAGAGAGATCAAGGAACGAGAAAAGAAGGGGCCTGACAGCGAGCTACACAGCCAGCAACAGAGTAAGAAGGAAAGAAAAACGAGAAAGGTAAAAGCCCAGAGGCAAAAAGATAGATGGGAGCATTTAAGTCAAGAAAAGCTGGCTGGAAACAAGGCAAGCGAAGGCCAAGATTTTATAAGTAATAATAAGCCCCCATGTGTTTTCTTTGAGAGCCCAGTGGTGGCCCCCCAAAGAGCAAACAGTAAAAAGAGTAAAACGACCAACGACATTTTGATGCTCCAGCGTGGGGCTAGAGGAAAAGATAATCCAGCAGCAGCACTTCAACTCCACAGGCCAAGGACGTGAAGTGTGGGGCAGGAAGACACAAGTGGGATGTGCTCAGAAGTCAGGGGATTATTTGCCCAAGAGAGAAGGAGGCTCTTAAGTGAGTCGGCTGTGATTAGCTGTGAGGTGTTGAACTGGCAGCATTGACTCAGATGGTCTTTACAACAACCCTCCGAGATGAGCAGGGCAGGCACAGACAGCGATGCTGCTGTGCAGGCAAAGAAAACAAGACACCCAAAGGTGAAGGCCCTTTGAGCTACTCCTTAAAGCAAATGGAACTCGACCCCAGTGTTTCTGTCCTTAGCCCAGGTCCTTGCTCCTGAAAGCTGCTTGGCATGAGTCCAATGAGCCCCACATTTGCTGGGCTCTGAGAACAAGCCCACACTGGTGAGCTGTCCAGCTGCTCACTAGTTCTTTTGAGGACTGACCAAGCAGAGGTGGGGACAGACTCTGAGTCACCTTGGCAACCCACCACAAGCCACCTCCACTCTAATCAAGGTACCTGGAGCCCCATTGGCCATGCCCTTGAATGCATTTATCTGATGAGGCCTTGGCAGGGGTGGCTTGGAGAGCTCAGAGTCTGCGTGGCTGGGGGAGGATGTCCAGGTTCTGTGACTCAGTATGACTGTAGGAAAATAAATCCACTAAAATGATTTCTTTTCCCTTTCATCAGAGAACTGAGTTTCACAATGCATCCCTGGCCACCAAAGGAGAGGCATTTCCAAATGCCTAAATGACCATGAGTACAGCTATGGAATTGGTCACTGGGGTTTTTGGAGATGAAAGGCTGCCTGGCAAGGTGGGTGTGAGGCCTACTTCACTTGTTAGCTCCAGTCTGGGAGGACTAGGGGCAGAGAGCTTTGTCATTTGCTGGGTTCTCCCTGCTGGGTACAGTTATGTCATACCTGTCGGAGTACTCTGAAATGTTCCCTTGGTCACAAGAGTGTGGATGGGCCTGACAGGGATGTGAAGGCCATCATTGTGTGGTATCTGTCATGTCATTGATTGCCAGGGTTAACTCAGCAGATCTGGTGGGCTAGGCAGGTGTCCCCTTTCTACCTCACTGTTCTACATGTGTCCCTTTCGAAGTGTGCACTCAATGTATGGCCTTCCCTGAGGGAGGAGGCTAGTTCTTCCATCTCTAAGGGTCTAGGAGTAGCTACTAGCCCTTCTAGAACCTCTAGGACAACCTCTTGAGGTCCATTTGTAGGAGAGTATAGGAGAGTCAAGCTTCCAAGACTCCAAACACATCCAAATGAGGTACTACATGTGGCGGTCTGTCTTTCTTTTTTAATTTAAATTTTTAAGAATGTTATGTACACAAGCGCCAAATCACTCTTGTCCCCTCCAAATCCTCCTGTGTTCTCCCCTCTCCCTCCAAAATTCATGATCTCTTTTTGTTATCAACATTGCATGCATATACATGTGTGTAGATGTATCTGTGTGCATATATGCATATGCAACCTACTGAATCCGATTGGCCTTGTTTACATGTACGTGTCCAGGGTATACCTCTTGGGATTGGGGAACCTGTGTGGCAGTTCCTCCCTGGAGGAAATTGATTCTCTCAACAGCTATCAATCATCTATAACACTTCATCTAAGGGTGAGACCATGCAGAATCTGCCCTGTCCACATTCAACTGGTGTTGTCGTTATGCTGGTCTTGTTCAGACAGCCATATTGTTGAGATGGGTACATTTCCCCTGCCATAGCTAGGGAGTGCTATTTAACAGCAAGCGTCCTGGGCCTCTGGCTCTTACCATCTTTCTACCCACCTATCGTGCAAATTTCCTGCGCCTTAGGTATAGGAACTATGTTGCAGATGTATCAGTTGGGCTTAGGCACCTCTCAGCCACCTATTTTGACCAGTTGTGGGCCTCTGTATTCTCTGACTGTTGCAAAAAGAAGCTTCTTTAATAAGAAGGAATAATATCTGTGGTAATAAGAATAAGTATTTAGATTGCAGTTGGAAATTATATTGGTTTAGAACAATGGCAGCAATAGGTTCTCCTCTGGGGTCTATGGCTTCTCCAGCAATGAGGAACTGGCTAGGTTTACTACTCTACCATGTATGAATTCCCTCCCGTCCAATGAGCCTTGTGTCTAATTAAACAGCTGTTGGTCAAGATAAAAGCACCACTGTTACACCACTGCGAATGCTGTGCCAATCCAGTCATTGTTGTGGTTTGTAGGCTTCACAGTCGCATAGGACTCCTGATTGCTCTTCTCCTCTGGCAGCTTGCATGGCACCTTCTCATACTTAGAGAGCCACTCCTCAGAGAAGATTCCAGGTCAGTCAGCCCAGTTCCTCCAAGTCCTGTGCCCAGAGTGTGTGGTGCCTTCAGCAATAGGGTCTTACCCTCAAGTTCTGGAAGGCAACCAAGGGCAATGGCAATAGCTCATACTATCCTGGAAGACTCTTGCTTTCCTACTCCCAAGAACCAAAGGGGAGGGTTCCCATGCCTAGCACCAGGGAGGAGGTGTTAGATAGTGTATCTTGGGAGGAACAGCATCACCCCATGTGGCAGAATTCCATATGTAGAAAAGGTGATGTTACCACTGTAAAGATGGGGGACACGGTGTTCAGGGAAGGGAACTTACTGGGTTGGTCAGCTAGTGAGCCTCAGAACCATCCTCCTCAAAATAGCTGCTTTATATAGATGTTGTCACAAGTGAGGAAAACTGAGTCTTGGAGCTGGACATGGCCATACATTTGGAGGCCGTCAGGAAGAGGACCATGATTTTAAGGCCAAATCAACCCATATAATGAAGTTAATGCTATTTAGGACTATATAGTGAGACCTTGTCTCAAAACAAAATAAAACATAAAAGGAAAAAGGAGAGAAATCAAGACTTTGGAAGGCTACTCACATTTATCCAAGGTGAAGGACTGCAAAATGAGACACAGATGAAAGACATTGGAGGCCAAAGACCAACCCATGTTTAGGACTGTACCTCCTGCTAGCTCAGAAGGAAACCAAACTTATGCCAGGCTAAAGGCACTGCCCTTTCTGCAGACTGAGTTCTCTGTACTCCCCACCAGTCAGTGCACTTAGCTGAAGCCCAGGAAGGCAGTCATGGGCTGCTTAATATGGGATGTGTTCTGAGGAATGTCTCCCTGGGTGGTTGCATGGATGTGTGTTTAAATTAAGATGTCTGTGACGGGGCTGGAGAGATGGCTCAGAGGTTAAGAGAACTGACTGCTATTCCGGAGGTCCTGAGTTCAATTCGCAGCAACCACATGATGGCTCACACCCATCTATAATGAGATCTGGTGCCTAGAACACTATATACATAATAAATAAATTTAAAAAAAAAGATGTCTGTGACGCTACTAGGTGATATAATCTCGTGGGAGCATCGACAGATATCTGGCTCTTCAGACATAGAAACCTTACAAGGGATGCCAGGCGTGGTGTTACCCGCCTTTAATCCCAGCCCTCAGGAGACAGAGGCAGGCAGATCTCTGTGAATTCAAGGCTAGTTTTGGTCTATAAAACAAGTTCCAGGCTAGTCAGGGTTGTTACCCAGAGAAACTCTGTCTCAAAAACAAAACAAACAAACAACAACAACAAAACATTACAAGGGGAGCATGGCTGTATATCGTCACACTCCAATCCCAACTTTTCTCATGAAGGCTCTCCTGACACTCTGAGCCTTCCCGTCTTCCCCTCCTTTTATCTCTCATTGCATTTGCTGGTCCCCAAGGCCCTTTGTCACCATCTGCTTGTGTCCTCTTGTTTCACATGTGTGAGCCTTCCTCCTGCGTCCCCCTAATGAACAGCAACCAATTATGCCAAACGTCACATTGCTCACAGCCCTGAGAGGTCCACTCCAGAGCACACAACTTCTTCAGGGCAGAGGCCACCCCTTCCCTACCTGTTGCAACCTATGGCACAGTGCGGGCCACATAGAGGTTTGGAACACACTTGCTAATGTTCAAAGCATTTGAATGTAGATTGTCCCAGGGGACCCTTCTGAAAACCCTTGACAGGGGGCAGGTTCTAAGGGACTGGTGCTGTATGTAGTTAAGGTGACTTGCTGTGTGTAGGAACAGCATGACAACAAGCTCAACACCCCTTCTCTGCAGAAGCTGCAGGCGTGTAATGATCCACTACCTCTGTCCACTGATTTCTCTGGTGTTCCTCATGTGACACAGATCCTGCCAGGGTCTTGTGAAGGGGGTTGTCAAGCTGGCTGAAGGCAATTCATGTTCAGGGTAGGGGAGCAGAGGTAAAAGCCCATCAGGAGAAAACAGAAGGAGTTCAGCCCCAGCCATGCTGAAGTCTGTCTAGAGAAGACCCTCCCAGTGTCTTCAAAGGGTCCAACTAATATTAGTTTAGAGGTCTCCAGGGTCTGTGCCCCACATCCTGATCATAGTAAGCCCCCAGGGGAGGCAGGTGATGTTTTAGACCAAGTTCCAAGGAGCCCCAAGACCCTTCCTCCAGTGGGAAGGGGAAGGAAAGCACCGAAGGCTGGCTTCTCTTTCATCCAACAGAGGAAATAGAGCAGAAGGAAGGAGCTGCTATCTTAGATGCAGGGTTGCAGAGGGAATGCGAAGTAGCTCCGCTGTGCCCGTCCCTCCCCCACAGGCATCCCTGGAGCCGCCTTGCCAGGACTGAGGATTAGGTAGTTCATATTTTTTCTCATTTTCAGCTAGACTTAGGAGTGCTTCCAGGAACCCAGCTCCTTCTCTGTCCCCGCAGAGTCTGGTCCCCAAGACTCCTCACAACACTGTTGGGTGATCTGGGGGCATCATTTGTACCTAAGCTACCTGACCATACTGAGTATCTAAGAACAGTTCCCAAGAGCTGTGGCCACATTCCATTTTCCCGTCTGTGGTTTATCTGCCTGTGGAGGATGCTGGAGTTGCAACTGGAGCCAAATGTGTGACACCTGTTTTGGTTTTGGTTTTTTTTTTTTTTTTTTTTTTTTAAGAACAGTCCTGGCATGAGCTGCATGCTTTAAACTCTGCACAGCCTCCTGCTTTGGGAAATACAGAATTAATTGAATGACATGTGCAGCGGTTATGGGAAGAAGGAGATGGGAGGGGGGAGGATTGTCTGTGGATCTTGCCAGAGAGACTAGGAATTAATTCAACCTGTCACTTTATAGTGAGCTCCCTTAGCAGGTGTCAGCGGAACGGTCACCTCATTTATCCTGAATGCGGTACCTCATAGCCGGAGCATGCACTTGGCAGAGCCAGCCACGCTCTGTGGAGGCCCATAGAGAAGCTACAACACTAGGGTGAAGCAGGCCACAGCTGGAACCACGGCGCTTTCTAGTCTATCCCATTACATCTAATCCCATATCAGTTTACTGCCTACTGGGTGGTGGGAATGGTGCCAGGGTTGTATGCAAAAGGATCATCTAGCCGAAGCTGCTCGTTGCCTGCAGGTATGTCAGCCAGATAGATACGCGGTGTATCTAGACTTTCACAGCTGATCTTGACCGCCACCCCCTGTAAGGTCTGCTGAGACCAGGGAACATACATTGCTCTCTCTGCAACCTCGGTGCCTGGCACAAAGCCTGGGACAGAGTAGAAGCTGAATGTACATTTATTGAGTGAGGAAATGAACAAATGCTTAGACGATCTGAATCGAGGCAGCAATACCCTAAAACTCTACAAGGAGTTAGGATTCAACATGCTCTTTGCTGATTGTCCCCCCCCCTTTCGAATTCTTCTGCTTCCTGGAGGGCGGGGGCTGGGCTTTCCTCTTCTCACAGTGCCTTTCTATAGACCTGAGCTCTACAGCCTTGCATTCAAGCCCCATCCCGAGTCCCCTAAGTCTGAAATGGCAAAGATACTAATATTAGCAGGTCAGACTCAACACAAAGATACTTTAAGACGCGTTGGCTGGCTGGGGAGCCCTAGACAGAGCTGGTTGTATTTTTAGCTCTTTGGGTATCTGGAAAGGTATTGAAATGCAGTCAATGTTACAGACACTCAGGCAAATCAGTATTCTGCTACTGGCCTCCCCATGCCAGCGGTTTCCATTCAGTGTCTCTGGAGCAAGGGTTGCCATGGAGATTGAGTGTCAGGACAACTGAACTTCCTGTCAGAAAGGCACAACACAGGTAGATCTCTGGACCAATGGGAAGCAAGGAGCTCCCTGGATGACTACGTCTTCCTGCCTTGAAGATAAATGGTGGCAGAACTCCCTGGCACCCTTGAAAGGGGTCAGGGGTCAGCCAGAAGATAGAGGGTGTTGTCTTTGGAGCTGCATTCTTAAAAGGGATTGTCTGTTTTTTCCCATGCACATCCCCCTTTCTTCTTTCCCCAAAGAGCTTGGGTTTTCCTGGGTGGCGGTTTGGAAGACGTGAAGGTGGGGAAGGGAGGTGGGACAGGTAAGTCCTGGCACAAACCTGGAACAGAAGTGCTATGTGAGGCTGGAAAAGGTCAGGGCACCCCAGCCCTGGAGCCATTAGAGTTGCAGAACTCCTCTCTTCCGGGCAGTGCTGCAGAGGACGGCCCCATTTTATCCTTGGTGTTCCTGTGGACCTGATACGCTGAGCAACTGAGGTGAAAGTCAGAGGCTCCGAGAAGCTGGGTAATCCACCCGCACTGGCAAGCTAGTGAGCCACAAAGCCAGAGGACACCATACTTCCTGTCCAAAGACTCTCTGAGAAGAACCTTTAGTCCCTTCCTCACACAGCATAGAGAATAAACTGAGACCCAGAGAGAGCACACGATTGACCCAAGGACTTGGTAGTAGGGCAAGGGCAGGACCATTTGCCAACGTTTCTTCTCATTTCCCAAATGTCTTTCCAGAGAAATGTGCTATCCTAGACATTTTCTTTTTGGATTTAGCAAAGGAACAGCTGGGGATTATACACAGTTGCTGTTAATGGAGAATTGATTCCATGTCTTAAACATTAGTTTATTCTCTCTCATAACAGATTCCATGCTTAAGAGAAGCAGAAGGACAAGACAAGCCTGGGTATAGAGTGAGTTCGAGAACAGCCTGATTAACTTAGAAAGAACCTGTCTCAAAATAGAAAGGAAAACAACAATAGCAAAAGAAGTCCAGAGGCAGCTATTCCGGGCCTCGGGAGGAAGTGGTACCCAGTCACCAGGGATGGAGGTTCTTTTTGCTCTTCTTTATCACCATTTCTAGCACATAGTTTTTTCTTTTGGTTTTTGGGTTTTTTTGTTTTTTAAAAAATATTTATTTATTACATATACAATAGTCTGTCTGTGTGTATGCCTGCAGGCCAGAAGAGGGCACCAGATCCCATTACAGATGGTTGTGAGCCACCATGTAGTTGCTGGGAATTGAACTCAGGACCTTCAGAAAGGCAGCCGGTGCTCTTAACCTCTGAGCCATCTCTCCAGCCCCTGGTTTTTGGTCTTTTGAAACAGGGTCTCTCTGTGTAGCCCTGGCTGTCCTGGAACTCACTCTGTAGACCAGGCTAGCCTTGAACTCACATAGATCTTCCTGCCTTTGCCTTCTTAGTGCTGGGCTTAAAGGTATGCACCACCACCACCACCCAGCCCTGTAGTTTTAATTCTAAAATACTTAAAATGTGTATCTGGCCATCACGCCCACTTTCCATGTAGGAAAAGTGGGGAGAGAAAAGACAAAAGGGGCACGTGTGTGCACGCCCTGGTTGCTATCTTTTCATGGAATCTCTATCTACCCTAAACCCCATTTCGAATCTGTTAGCACCTGCTGGCTGTACAGGAGACTCAGAAAGGTTGTCTTTCACCTGGGCACACTGCCACCCTAAATAAAACAAGGGATGTTGGAAGGAATGAAGAACTAGAGAATGATGCTGGGAGAGCAGCAACGTCTACCGCGTGCATCTTGCTAGGCACACTTCTCTTCTGCAATTTATGAAGAGTTCGTGGTTCTTGTATCTTAAAAGTTTTCTGAAGCCGGGGAAACAGCACACTCAGTACTTGTGACGTTAGTCGGAAGACAGAGACTGATCCCTCAGCACCCATAGCAAGCCAGGTGTGGCAGCCTGTGTGTCTCTAATCCCACCTCTCCAAGTGGGAGATGGGAGGTGGGGATGAAAACATTCCTGAAAGTTTAGAATATAGCTAAGGCAGGCATAAGCAGCGTGTGTGTGTGTGTGTGTGTGTGTGTGTGTGTGTGTGTGTGTGTGCGCGTGCGTGTGTGCGTGTGACGGAATGGGCAAAACAAACAAAAGAACTCTCAAAAACAAAAAGTCCTGTGTCAAGGTGGAAAGGGATAACCAACTCCTGAGGTTATCCTAACTGCAACAGAGTACACATATTCATACACACATACACACATTTATTTTCTTAGATGTCTGCGGGGTATATATAGGTTTATTTGGCGATGAAGAAATGACATCTGTCCTTCCAGTCATCCATATAGGTGATGACTACGTTCTTCCTAGAAACAAAATGAAATGTCAGCTCAATTAAGTTCGAAGGAAATCAATGGGCCATCTCAGTGCTGAAAGAGGCTGGAGCAAAAGTAAGGAATCCACTAAGGAGCTAGAAGGATGTCACGGCTTCAAGCACAGTTAGCTCCCTAGCCCAGAGCCCTCCTGTAGGGTTCAGATCCTTGCTTGAGCAGCTCTGGAATGCTGAAATCTGGCCCTTTCAGGCTGGGGCAGCCAGCTGTGTGGAGGCTGCCAGACTGGGAAGAAACAAGCATAGGACCAAACTAGTCCCTCTGAATGTGGGTGACAGTCGCATGGCTGGGGCAGACTGTGGGGGCCACTAGCAGTGGCACCAGGATTTATCCCTACTGCATGTACTGCCTTTTTGGGAACCTATTCTCTTTGGATTATACCTTGCTCAGCCTGTATATAGTAGGAAGGGCCTTGGACCTTCCCCAAAGCAATGTACCTTACCCTCTCTGAGGATTAGATGGGGGTGGGGTGGGAGGGTATGTAGAGGGAATGGGAGGAGGGGAGGGAGTGGGAACTTGGATTGGTATGTATAATGAAAAAAATAGTTTGTTTTCTTTTTAAAAATAATAATAAAAGGAACACAGGAAACCCAAAGTGTCCCAGTGTGTTGCATTCCAACACTATCTTCTAAGGCTTTGTTGCTCAGGGCACAACAAAAGGTTCCGAGGGGATGCTAACCAAGCTAGGGTCACCCTACGCACATGCAATTGAAACATAAATGAGTCCTTGAGATGAGCCCAGGCACCCCTACCGATCTCAGAATCCTTTTCCCAAAAATAGACGGTGGGTTTGAGCTGAGAGGATCGTGGGCTCAGCTGAAAACCTTGACTCCTCAGATGCGTTTGCAGACGGTCACAGTCCTGGAGCGCAAAATGTTTACTGGTAGACTCTCTGGTAAGTGTATAATTTCTGAACAACAGACAAAGACCAAGAAGAGACCACACATGGCTCCCACTCACTCCTTACTGCTTGGGAGAGAGTGGCATGGGAAGAAAGCCCTGGGGATTCACCTGACTTGGGGAGGAAGCGTAGTGGGATGGAAGGCTGAAAGGATTCAAGAGCTAAGGTCCTTCATGACTTTCTTAACACCTGTCCCCACACGCACACCTTATGACTTCTCCCAATTCCATTTGATTAAGCCAGTGGGGTCTGTTATAGAGAGCCACATGCAATCCTAACTTCTGTCAGAAAATGGCCAGACTACAGACCCAGAGCCAGGCGACAACGAGCAGTGGCTGGCCTGGCTTGTCCCCAGGCTCATTTGAACTACATTGGGAGCCTGCCATGCTTTGGTTGGCCTAACTGTTTAGCATGGGCTAAATTCTCCCTTCGAGCTCCTGGCAGAATGGGTGTGCCTTTCAGCAGGGCTCTGGGAAGGGAAGAAGGAAGCTCCATAGACGGTTTTCGCTCCTTCCTTCCAGGAGAAAATATGGCTCTCAAGAAAACATCTCATGGCTGCAAATTCAGAATGAAGAACTTGATCCTCTCAAACCCAAGTCCAGTCTCCTCCCCTAAGCATAGCATAAGGTCCCTCCGTGTTCACAGCACCACAGGATATAGATCTTGACTCTTTGGAACCTCTAAGAACTTAGCTTTGGAGAGAGAAAATGGCGACTGTATCATCCATTAGATTCTTCGCAATTCATCTGATTTTGCTGTGGCTTTTGTTTGTTTGCAGGGCTGGGGATCAAACCCAAGATTCTGTGTGTGCAAGGCAGGTGCTCTACCACTGGTCAGACCCTCAGTCATCCCAATTTCTTTGAGTGACTGTTGTGTGCCTATATAACTCAACAAAAATGAACTAATGTCTGTATACAAAATCTTGCAAAGGAGCCGGGCGGTGGTGGCGCACGCCTTTAATCCCAGTACTCGGGAGGCAGAGGCAGGCGGATCTCTGTGAGTTCGAGACCAGCGTGGTCTACAAGAGCTAGTTCCAGGACAGGCTCCAAAGCCACAGAGAAACCCTGTCTCAAAAAACCAAAAAAAAAAAAAAAAAAAAATTAAAAAAAAATCTTGCAAAGAAATCTAGATAGGAGGCAATAATGCAAGCATAAGACGAGTTGAGGAAGTATTTGGGACCACAGATGTGGCTCAGACAGTAGAGTGCTTTTCCAGCATGCACAAAGCCCTGGCTTCAGTCTTCATCATGATACTGGATGTGATGGCATACCTGAAACCCCAGGACCGGGGAAGCAGAGCAGAAGAATTAGAAATTTAGGACCATCCTCAGCTCTATAGCAACTATCCTGTCTTGGGATACATGGCATCCTAACTAAAACAAAGAGAAGAGAGAAAATGTCTAGAATGACCCCTTCATTCTTTACATGATCTTCATAACTTGCTTTATTTTTGCACGGTTTTTTATTCTTATTTTATGTGTATGAGTGTTTTGCCTGCATGTCTGTACATCATATGCATACCTAGTGTCTGTGGAGGCCAGGAGACAGACATGGATCCCCTGGAACTTGAATTACAGAAGATTGTGAGCTGCCATGTGGGTGCTGGGAGTCAAACCTGGGTCCTTTGCAAGAACAGCAAGTGTTCTTAACTGCTAAGCCATATTGTTTATTACTCCTGTTAAAAGGAAAAAGAAATAACAATAGAGATCTGAAAACAATAACAAGACATTTGACGTTTTCCAAAAAAAAATTACCTGAAATATGGTTGGTAAGTTGTCACTGGCAATGAAAGTTATTGTCCTAAAAGTTTCTGCTTTTGACTTGTTAGCTAATGTTAGAAGAAAGCTACCTAATTAGAAAGATATTTAAAAAGAAACATCTAGACAACGAGGATAAACTTTCTCCATTTTCTCAGTGATGCTTAAAGTCACTGTACAGCTTAATCTAGAGCCTTGCTCTTTGTTGGATATAATGATAAACATACACAAACCTCTCTGGTACTTCTTAGTCATCGCAGAACATGAAAAGCCATGAGCCCTTGGGGAAACATTTGCTTTTTCTACCATGAAAAATGATTGAAATAATATACAAAGGCAATATGGCGATTAAAAATGCAATCTTTTGTCAGCAGGTATTATTGAGAGATGCACAGAAAACATTATTGAAAATTTTAAGAAATGAGTATCAAGATAGTATGCCTTATAGAAAGCATTTGATTAAAAGTGGGTATTTCTGACAGTTAATGGATTTGCTAGATTTTATTGAAATGTATGTGAGAGAGCTGCTTTTGATTCATTAAAGGGAGGTTGTATGGGAGAAGGATACATGACTTCCTTAATAAAAGTGTTTTATGGGAAAATTATTGACTGGAATAAAAAAAGAAGTCTGCTGTGGTTGCAAACACAGATCCACACTTGACATTCAGTCACTGGGCTGCCAAGACGTCAAAGCCAGACTTGCACAAAGTGGACACACGCCATTCATTGATGCTCTTCGCTTTACACAAACAAGGTCCTTAAACTGTGATAGAACGCTCACACACGTTGTAATGGGACACAGAGTGACCAGGAAGATCTTCGACTTACATAGAGGCTCACTGATGCATCTCCTGGTCAGTACCCCAAGACTCAACAACATCAAAGATAAATTACGTGTTCTGCCAATACCAAAAGACAGTTGTTTCTTCTTATCCATATCCGTGATGACAAATGGCTGTCAGGTAAATTTTTAATAAGCAGTTTTAACTTGTGCCTTTGAAATAAAGATGACGCGCTGTTCAATCTTTTTCCAAAGTAAAAATTATACTAAAGAATATTTGAGAACTAATGTTTGTGTTTCCTTCATTACATAAATATTCCCTCAGCATTGCTTCCTTCCCATCTACCAGGTCTGTATCCTCAGATGGAAAATGTAGTTAGGGCTAACATGATTGCGTCTGTACTGAGCACACACAGACGAAGGACACTTTCTTCATCGCTGTTTTCTGAACAATTCCGTTTAGGTTAGGGCTGGTGAAGCTGCTCAGCGGGTACAAGCGCGTGTCACCTGATGACAGGTGGGTACAAAAACAGACACATCGGTCATGGAGCAGAATTGAAGACCCAGACCCAAGTCCAGACACCTATGGTACCTGATTTTTTTTTTTTAAATAAAGAAAGCAGAAATACACACTGGGGAAAAAAAAAGACAGCATCTTCAACAAATGGTGCTGGTCAAACTGGGCAGCTACAAGTAGAAGAAGGCAAATCGATCCATATTTATCGTCACTCACAAAACTCAGTTCCAAATGAATCAAAAGCCTCGGCATAAGGCCAGATACACTGAGTCTGATAGAAGAGAAAGTGGGGAATAGCCTCAAACTGATTGGCACAGGAAAAGACTTTCTGAACAGAACACCATTGGCACAGGTGCTCAGAACAATTAATAAATTGGACTTCATGAAATTGAAAAAAGCTTCTATACATCAAAGGATAGCATCATTTGTACAAAGCAGAAGCCTACAGAATGGGAAAGTCTTTTTTTTTTTCAAGACAGAGTTTCTCTGTAACTTTGGACCCTGTCCTGGAACTCACTCGGTAGACCAGGCTGGCCTCGAACTCACGGAAATTCACCTGTCTGCCTCCCGAGTGCTGGGATTAAAGGCGTGCACCGCCACCGCCTGGCCAGAATAAAAAGACAGACTTTTACCAACTGCACATCTGACAGACAGTGTATGTGTGTGTGTGTGTGTGTGTGTGTGTGTGTGTGTGTGTGTGTATGGAGAGAGAGAGATTTTAAAAACTGGACATTGAGAATAAAACCCAATTAAAAAAATAGGGTACAGTTCTAAACAGAGAATTCTCAAAAGAGGAAGCTCAAATGTCCGAGAAGCACTTAAAAGGCATGTTTGACATCCTTAGCCATCGGAGAAACACAAATCAAAAATACTTTGAGATTTTATCTTACTCCAATCAGAATGACCAAAATCAGTAAAACAAATTACAGCTCCTATTGGGGAGGATGTGGAGTAAATGTAACATTCACATATTGCTGGTGAGAATGCAAACTTGGACAGCCACTATGCACCCTGTGTGTGATAGTTCTTCAGGAAGTTGGAAATCAGTCTACCTCAAGATCCAGCTCTACCACCCTGGAGCCTGTATAGCATCAAAGGATGCTTCATCCCACTGCAGAGGTATTTGCTCAACTGTGTTCCCTGATGCTCTATTCATGAAGAAACTGGAAACAGCGTAGATGTCCATCAGTGGATTGATGAATAAAGAAAATACGGTACATTTACATGGTAGACTATTACTCAGCTGTTAAAAAATGAAATTTGAAGACAAATAGATGGAATGAGAAAAAAAATCATCCTGAGTGAGATAACTTAGACCCAGAAAGCCTTCATGAAGATCAAGTCCCTGGAGAAGATCTACCTGTTCTCCCTGCCCATTAAGGAATCCAAGATTATTGATTTTTTTTTTCCTGGGGGCATCCCTAAAAGATAAGGTTCTGAAGATCATGCCAATGCAGAAGCAGACTTGGGCTGACCAGCAGACCAGGTTCAAGGCTTTTGTTGCTATTGGGGACTATAATGGTCATGTTGGTCTTGGTGTTAAGTGCTCCAAGGAGGTAGCCACTGCCATCCCAGGGGCCATCATCTTGGCCAAGCTTTCCATTGTCCCTGTGCAGAGAGGTTACTGGGGAAACAAGATTGGCAAGCCCCACACTGTTCCATGCAAAGTGACAGGCCGCTGTGGTTCTGTATTGGTGCGCCTCATCCCTGCCCCCAGAGGCACTGGCATAGTCTCAGAAGCTACTGATGATGGCCGGCATTGATGACTGCTACACATCAGCCAGGGGCTGCACTGCCACCCTGGACAACTTTGCCGAGGCCACCTTTGATACCATCTCTAAGACCTACAGCTACCTGACCCCTGACCTCTGGAAAGAGACTGTGTTCACCAAGTCTCCTTATCAGGACTTCACTGAGCATTCTGTGAAAACCCACACCAGAGTCTCTGTTCTGAAGACCTAGACTCCAGATGTGGTCACCACATAAGGGTTTTTATACAAGAAATATAAAGTGAATTAAGTCTGTTAAAAAAAATAAAATCAAAACTATCCCATCAAAGTTGGACGAGACAGACCAACAGGAGAAAGGAGTCCAAGAGAAAGCACAAGGATCAGAAAGAAACTCGTTCACACACTCAGTAATCCCATATAAACACTAACCTAGAAGCCATAATACAAGCACAGAAGCCCTAGTGCAGACCTGTGCAGGCCCTGTGCATGCTGCTTCTGTTCCTGTGAGTTCATAGAAGCTTTGTTCATGTTGAGTTAGATGGTCTTGTTCTGGTGCCCTCCATCCCCTTGGGTCTTACAGTCTTTCTGCCTCCTCTTCTTTGGGGTTCCCCAAGCTCTGAGGGGAGGGATTTGATGGAGACATTCCGTTAGGGCTAAGTGTACCAAGGTCTCTCACTCTCTGTGTAAACGTCTTTCTGGGTCTGGGATACCTCTCCCAGGATGATTTTTCTGGTCCCTTCCATTTGCTTAAAAATTTCATGATGTCTTTTTTCCCCCTCAGCATCTGAATAATACTCCATTGTGTAAATGTACCAGTTTCTTATTCTGTTATTTTGTTGAGGGGCATCTAGGTTGTTTCCAGTTCCTAGCTATTATGAAGAGAGCAGCAGTAAACATGGTTGAGCAAATGTCTCTATGGTAGGATGAAGCATCCTTTGGGTACATGCCCAAGAGTGGTATGGCTGTACACTGAGTCCCATCTTCCTGAGGAACTGCCATATTGACTTTCATAGTAGCTATACAAGTTTGCACTCCCACCAGCAATGGAGGAGTGTTCCTCCTGCTCCACATCCTCACCAGCGTGAGCTGTCACTTGTTTTGTTGATCTGAGCCATTCTGGCAGGTTTAAGATGAAATCTCAAAGTAGTTTTGTTTTACATTTTCCTGATAGCTGGGGATGCTGAACCTTTCTTTAACTGGTTCTCAGACATTTGAGTGTCTTCTATTGAGAATTCTCTGTTTAGATCTATACTTCATGTTTTAATTGGGCTGTTTGTTTTCTTGCTGTCTAATTTCTTGAGTTTCTTATATATATTTGGATATTAGCCCTGTGTTGGGTGTGTCTTTGGTAAAAATCTCTTTCCATTCTGTAGGTTGCTCTTTTGTCCTTTTGAAGGTGTCCTTTGCCTTACAGAAGCTTTTCAGTTTCATGAAGTCCCCGATTATTAATTATTAATTTCAAAGCCTGCACTAATGGAGTTCTGTACAGGAAGTTGTCTCCTGTGCCAATGTGTTCAAGACTGTTCCCCCACTTTCTCTTCATTCAGGGTCAGTGTACCTGGTTTTATGTTGAGATGCCGGTTTGTTTTCTAAGTAGAGACAGAAAGGGTGTGGCTACGGATGGGAGAGGAGGTTGGGAGTGTGAGGCCTATTGAGATAACCAGATCATGAGGGCTGCTCTGAGGCCAAAAGTCAGAGCTTTATTTGGGGTATGACTTCTGGACTGTTCACAAGGGAAGGGAATGCAGCAATGCCAAAAAGGAGTCTGAGTTTGTACAGGGTGCTTTTAGCTGGGCTGGAGTGTGTCAGGAGAGTGTTAAGGAAAAAGAAACTGTTGGAAGCAAAAGAGACCACAGTGAGCAAGGTCATTTTGTGTTTTGTTTTGTAGGGGGTGGGGATGAATCTAGCTGTTAGCCTAGCGGGAGGCTGTGGTCAAGCGGAGACAAGGGATCAGAAGCCTGCTGAGAAATACAGAGCACTCATTTCCGGTTCCTTGACGGGAGTGGGGGGGCGGAGAGGAGAAGGGAGGGCTGGATCCCATACAGGCTATCCACCTTGGTGTCTTAGGTGACTTCTTCTTGGGCCAAAGATCTGGGCCAGTCCAATAGGGAGGAGAAACTGGGAGGAGTATGGGGAGGGGAAATTGTAGTCAGATTATATCAAGTAGGGAAAAAAAATCTATTTTCAATAAAAGACAACCTGAGACTTACATCGTGGAAGGAGAGAACCTACTTCAGAAAGTTGTACTCTGACCTCCACATATGTGTTGTGGCACATGCCTGGCCACAGACATACACACAAAACAAATAATGAATAAAGGGGAAAGATAAACTGAACAGTTTAACAAGGATTTGCATAGCATTTACATAGAATTAAGGATAATTAAACTGTGGGTGCAAGCCCTATATGGGGTTTCATAATTGAATGTGGGGGATCTTGAAAATTCTGGCAACAGTAAAACACACAAGCATGCACACACATGTACACCCATACAAACAAACAGGCATGTACATGCATGCACATAGCATGCACACACAGGAAAAGAAGGAGGAAAATGTCATCTGAGCGGTTGAATTGAATTTTACCAAAAATCACTAAATGATTTGGCTTGGGATCAGGACAGAATTTCCAACAGTTTCAGAAATGGCCCTAAACATGGCTCTGCCATTTTGTATCACATATTTATGCAAATCAGTGCCCTCGACAACAACAATTATAAAATCAAAATATTGACCAATTTAGAAAAATGGAGAAGATGCTCTACTCCTGCAGCATCAAATGTTCAGCCAAGATTTAATTATTTTTGCACAAGGCCCTGTTTTGATAAGGATGTCCTGTTACTTCTACCTGACCAAGCACGAGTCTCCTTGGGGTTCCCACCACCTAGAACAGAGCCCGGTGAAGAACAACCCGAGCTGCACAGATGCGGTGAGTCTCATTCAGAAACACTGGCTGGTGACACTGTGGTGCCTGGTGACTTGCTTGGTGACCTGTTCGCAACTGTCACCTGCACATTTTCCTATGGTAGAGGGGGTGGCCATGTGCTGTAGCCCTGGAATTGCTGCCCGCCCAATGGGACATGTAGGGTCAGGAGGCCTAGGAATGGTCAGTTTGTTCTGGGGACTTCCAGCTACGATAAGCCCAGGAACTGAAGGCCAGATGATGCCTCATCCCTAAGGT
This sequence comes from Arvicola amphibius, assembly GCF_903992535.2. NCBI lineage: Eukaryota > Metazoa > Chordata > Mammalia > Rodentia > Cricetidae > Arvicola > Arvicola amphibius. Next base: position 18,674,412 of record NC_052060.1, on the reverse strand, counting down.
AAGCGTTTCATTAATAACAACTGTTCTAGGCCAAAAAAAGACACATATTGACATTCTGGGAGGTTTGGGTGCATGGGGTACAACTTAAAAATATATGAGAATGTAAGTGCTTTTCTTCCCCTACACCTGCTGGAGAAACCTGTCTACACGTCTAGGCTAATATTAGGGCTGTTTATTTTCTGATGCTGACATCTTCTTGGCCCTCTGAGATTGCTGCTGGAGATAGAATAACCGACGGTTTGCCTTGGCACCCTTGGACCAATAAGGATTACCAAGGATCATGTCTGGGCAACACAGACAGAGAGACGCCCAGAAATATGCACATGACTCCAAGTGGTGCCATCATCTGACCCACAGTTATTTTGGGGGTTCAAAGTGCTCCTTATGTAAGAAAGAACAGCTTGTAGAGGGAGATGGTTCAGATGAGAGCTGACGACTCCAAAGCTCCAGTTTCAGTTAGTAGAAATAGCCTGGGTCGTTAAGATGGCTCAGTGGGTAAAGGTGCTTGCCCTGCATGCCTGGCATTCTGAGTTTCATCCTGGGAACACACCCACATGAAGACATAAAAGTAGAATGAGTGAACCAACTCCACAAAGTCTCCTTCTGACCTCCACATGAGTTCTGTGGCTTATGTACCCATATACACCACGCGCGCGCGCACACACACACACACACACACACACACACACACACACAAATAAATAAATAATAAAGGAAGAGAGAGAATCTTGCTCTGGGAAGAAGACCACTTTGAAGCACATTCAGCTTCAGGCTTGGCAGGCAAAAATCTCCCTTTAAAAATCCTTTTTTTTTTTTTTTCTTTCTAGTTTTGGAGGAAGTGGGCATTAGAAAGCCCTCAGGGGCATCTCTTTGCCAGGTTGGCTTTCCCTTTGGGTACAAAACTCTCCAAGTCTCCTAGTCTAATGGGTAGGAAAACAGGTTTCTTTAGAGTGTTCGTTAAGACCACTGAGGCAAGCAAGAAAGGAACTTTTACGTACATAGCTTATGGAAATGTCCCCTCTGCCCCTCGAGAACTCCGTTCTGTGCCTATGAGGAAACGGAGAAGAGAGAAATGGCCACAACGAGAGATGGGCAGGTTTGTCACATACACAGAGATTCCACAGAAAAGGAAAGTGACTACCCCAAACCTGAGGTCATCTAGAAGCCTATGTTCTTCTTCCTTGGGAAGATGGAGCAGGGGTGTAGATGCAGGAGGGGTGTAGACAGCTTAGGAGAGAGTGAGTTTGGAGAAAGACAAATCGGCCACAGAAGAGCAGGTGACAGCCTGTGACAGCGTCTGTCGGACTGTGTCCACTGCCAAACTTCTCTCCTGTGATGCAATTAATCTTCTCTGGCTGAGGAGATTCTCTAGGAAGGGATTGACAGCTCTGTCCCTTTGGGGGGTGGGTCTGTTTTTAGCTAGATAAGGGGAGCTCAGAGACCGCCTCTGCCTGTATTTGCTGTTCTCCAATTGCTCTCAGAAGTAATCAGCATACCAAAACAGCATCACAAATTGGTATTTCTTGAAGGGAGGAGGTGGAAGATAAGCCACAAAGCCAGTAGCAGCACAAGGCTTAACTTGCCACGGGCTGGGCTTGGAGCCCAGCTGGTGGAGTGACTGCCTACCATGCACAGATCCCTGGGTTGATCCCCTAGCACTGCTCACACTGGGTGTGGTGATGCAGGCTGCAACACTAACCCTTGGAAGGTAGAGGCTCAAAGCTCACGGTTATCTTCAGCTACGCTGAGAGTTCAAAGCCAGGCTAAGGCGTGAGACCTTGTCTTGAAAAACAAAAACAAACAAACAAACAATTTACTAGAGACAGGCATTGTGATCCCAAAAATCTGGGGAAGGCTGAGACTGGAAGATTGTTAGTTCAAAGTCAGCTTGAACTACGTAGAGAGACTCTGCCTCAAAAGGGGGGGCTGAATAAGGAGGACTGGCTACAGTAAAGAATGTACCCTGTCCTACACACAAGGCCAACACCAGAGAATCACTATCCTTAAGAGAAGACACAATAATTGATATCAGGTCCTTGGAACCCCTTGGAGTCTCTAGAAATACAATCCTTTGTAGTTGGTAACCCATACTGAATAAGTCTCTTACCATCAGCTAGGCTTGCCCAAGCACACCGCAATTCGATAGCTTAGTTTCTCCAGCAGTCTGAAGAAGAAGGGGCAATATTTTCCCAGGCAAAATTTTACCCCAAAATCATGTTTGTAATTAAGGAAAGGCTAAACAACTTGCCTAAGTATACGGAATCCTTAAAAGGCAGGGTTGGGATTTGAACCATATCGTCTGGCTCCAGTGTCTACTCCTGGGTATACAGCTACCACAACTGTGGTTGCCTTCACTTACATTCATTTCTGGTGACTGACCTCACTTCTTCCAATTTGAGTCTTTGGTATTTGTACCCCCAAGAGTTCCCAACACAGAAGATACCTAAAGTTGTGAGTTTCCTGGACTCCTGAGGGCCCAACTTTTTCCTCCCATTATTTTGGGGAATGTTTTTATATTTGACATTATTTTATCATCTCCGGGGTAGTTCCCCAGGGGCACCCATTCTCTCTTTTCTGGATAAGCTGAGCAAACAGCATCTGCCAGGGACCTGCAGTGACATGAACTGCAGCATTCCGAAAGATCTGGTGGCTTCCAGTTAGTGAGGAACCTGCACCTCTGAGGGCAGAGCCCGTGGAGAAAGGGCTGCTCTTCGAGGCTTATTTGGTAGTGGTTGTCAGGGTCAGGTTTGCTAGACAGAATACTGACTTTTGGTAGCTAGGGATGGGAGCGGGGGCTGGAGCCCAGGAGGGCCATGCCGAATTCCATTTCAGGTTCTCAGGCAGCTCTTTCCATTTGGATGTGGAAGAGCATTGTGTTTGCTCGCTGACTGTACTGTTCTCACTGGCTAGGGCTTTCTTCCAAGCAAACTGAGGCTCTGAGGCATGTAGATACGTTTCTGACTCCGTGCTGTACGTACACATGAACACACACATGCATGCACACACACGCACGCATACACGCACACACAGACGCTCGGCTGGTAGGAGGCAATCTTTATCCTACTGCTTCCATGGCTTTCCTGAATCTGTACATTCCAGATGCCAAGACTCTCCTCACACCCTGCTTTTTCACAAACACTCGTAAAGACATTTAGAATTTGTCTGTTGCCTTCTTCCCTGGATTAGACCTCACTCTCAGTTACTGCCTCCTTAAAAAAAGAAACAAACAGGTTTAGCCCTCCAAAGCCAGCCACCATGTTTAATCCTCCTTATTCTAGTTCCTGTATCCCTCAGCCCCAGAAAGGGCCATGGGTGTGCTGAGGACACAGTTTCCCCCGAAAAGACTTCCTATAGTACAGGATCTAAAACACATAGCATTTGTTTTTCAGTCACGGATATTGTGGCATAATAGACACAGATTATAAAATTAGTCCTTTTGGCATACAGTTCTCAGATTTTGGATGGACATCCAAGATTATTCACTACAATCGTAGTCAAGATACAGATTTCTTCTCACCCTGAGAGGTTCCCTCACCAACCCTGAGGCTTCCCACTTCACCCACGCCCAGACTCTCACAAGCACTGGTCTCAGTTGGTTTTAGTCTTTTTCCAGATTGTTAAATAATGGAACCTAAATTTGGCTTTTTTTTTTCACCCAGTGTAATCTTTTGGAGATTCATCCATGTATTCAAATATACATCCTTCCTTTTTCATGCTAGGTAATATTCTAAATATGGGCATACCACAGTGTGTTTTTCCATTTACCAGTTGAAGGACATGAGTTATCTCTAGTTTAGGGTAATTAGGAGTAAACTTTTGTATAGGTTTTTGTTTCTCTCTGCCTGTCTCTCTCTGTCTCTCTGTCTCTGTTTCTGTCTCTTTCTGTGTCTCTCTCTCTCTCTCTCTCTCTCTCTCTCTCTCTCTCTCTCTCTCTCTCTCTGTGTGTGTGTGTGTGTGTGATGTATGCACATAGGTGTTCAGGTACACACAGCTGAGCCTGTGGAGAGCGGAGCATGACGTGATCTGTCTTCCTCTATTGCTTGTCCCCTTCTTGCTTTGAGACAGGCTCTCTCACTAACCAGAATCGCAGTGTTTCAGTCAGAATGACTGACCAGCTGTGAGCTCTCCAGGTCTGCTTGTCTCTGCCCCCAATGCTGGGGTTACAGGAATGGTGTTGGGTACTCAACTTCAGGTTCTGATGCTTTTACCCCCTAAGCCAATTCCCTAACCTGTGTGAAGAGGTTTTTATTTCTCCTATGTTTTTATTTCTCCTGGGTGAATACCTAGGAATGAAATTTCTAAGTTGTAAGGTAAGTATATATTTAATTTCTAAGAAACTGCCAAACTGTGTTCAAAGGTAGTTGCATTATTTTGTATTTCTCTTAATTAATTTCTTGAAAATTTCATAGATGAAGATAGTGCATCCTAATCATATCTACCTCCTACTTCCTCTCTTCAGCACCTCCTGGCTCCTTTCTTCAGTATATTTTCTCCCTTCCAGTTTCAAGTCTTTTTTAAATAACTCATTGAATCCAATTAATGATGCCATTTGTGCATGGCCGTGGGATCAACCACTGTGGCACGGGCAATTTGCCCCCCAAAAAAGTCCCTCTTCCTCTCCCAGCAGCCATCAGTTGCCAATAACTCCTGAGTTAGGGGTGGGGCCTTCAGAGCCATTTCACCCTTCCTGCTGGAATGTTTAGCAGGCTTGACCTTTTGCGGGGAACCACAGAGGCTGTGAGTCCATGAATGCAGCAGGCATGTCATGTGCTAATTTTGCATTTCTGCCTCCACTATGGGTGGACTTTTCCTCTGCATCTTCATCCGTGTTAGTCATTACCGGTTTTCTGATCCCATCTTCCCTCCTGAAAGATGTGCTCCACAGAGCTTTAAAGGGCAATTTCTGGGCCCCTCCTCGATGGACGATCCTAGAATGCAGGAACTGTGACTCATTTATTTCTACACCATCTACACAGAACGCATTAGGGTGTCTTAATAAATCATTATCACTTGAATGAATGAATAAAGAAAGAAAGAAAGAAAGAAAGAAAGAAAGAAAGAAAGAAAGAAAGAAAACTTTCCAGGTGCCTTGGCAGTTTCTAGAGAACAGACCTCCTGATACACCACCCGTCTTATTCCGAAAGTCACTATGGCCCAAACAGCATCCCTCAAGTCATGGGCAGATCCTACCTACCTTTGTCCTTCCCTCTTATCCTAGCCCCTTCTCCCTGGTCTAGTTCCCTGAGAGTGCTACCTGTCACCTATCTCATTAGATCCCTCCCAGGTATGCGAACAAGCTACTTTGACATATAAAGACTGTGGAATGACGAGAAGGAACTGGCTTGAAGTACAGTTACCTCTGCTTGGAAGGGTTACATCATAGGTGAATGAGGATGCATCAATACACTGCATTCAAGATTCTGATGTCTCTATGTCTACACATTCACTGGAAGTCCTGCGGCTTCCCTTTCACTGTCCTGGCTAGTTTATGACAACTTGACACAAGCTAGAGTCATCTGAAAGAAGGGAACCTCCATTGAGAACATGCCTCCATAAGATTCAGCCATAAGGCATTTTCTTAATTAGTGATGGATATAGGAGGGCCCAGCCCATGGTGAGTGCTGCTACCCCTGGGCTGGTGGTCCTGGGTGCTACAAGAAAGCAGGCTGAGCAAGGCCACGGAGTCAAACCAGTAGGCAGCACCCTCCACGGCTTCGGCATCAGTTCTTGCCTCCAGGTTTCTGCCCTGTTTGAGTTCCTGTCCTGACTTCTTCAGTGATGAACAGTGCTGTTGATGAGTGAACTGAATAAACCCTTTCCTCTCCAACTTGTCGGGGGCCAGCCTCAGCAAAAATACCTTTCTTCCGTAGTGGAGGTGTAGGAATTTAGAAATATAGTAAAGAATACAAAGACATGAACGAAAATAATAAAACGCAGAAACATGTAGGATAGTAGCAGGAGGGAATTTCAGTGAGTACTGAAAATTCACCCACGTTTTATTTTCCAACAGCTTAATACACCCCTGATTTCAAAAGGTAGGAGTAGAACAAAAGGACTGCATTACCATACAAATTGAAAGTCTTGAGGTCCATTCCTCACTCATGCCTTTGACTCAGGCCCTAGACCAAACACTCAGTAGTCAAACCATTCCCTGGGTGTTCCATAAAGGGAACCGGAACTTAGATGGATCCTTAGACTTTTGTTTTCAGTAGGAACCAACTACTTCCCTATTTCAGGGGCATGAGGTCTGGCAACTAGCCACACCTGTTGATGATAGTCTTGAGAGAGCAGAACTCTGATTTAATATAGGTGGGAACTTTGTTTGAGTTAGAGGCACAGTAGCCTTGAATGAACTAAAAACAAGTCCCAAACTCTCTGACTGTTGGCCCCTTTAGGCCTCCATACCAACTTGCTTTTGGTCCTGGTGTTTCACAGCAGCAATAGAAATCCTAAGACATTCACTGTGTGGCTACTGGGTTCATCAGGGAGGTGAGATTCTCAGGGATGGGTTTAAGCACCTACAAGGAAGGTGCACAAGTGAATGCTGAGAAAGGAGCAGCTACATGGGGTATTACAGCCGCCAAGACAGCAGAAACCCTATGTGATGGGGAAATAGGACTGCAAGGCCGAAAGAGATTGCTAATCAGAGTGGACATTGGTCCTCTGACCCAACCACAGAGCTTCAGAAGGCAACATCTACTCAGAGTCCTCATGGCCTGACCATGTGGGAGCCAGCCATGATAAGCTAAGTATGGGCAGGTTTCCTAAAAGAAGTTCTTTACTTCCAACCATTATCACCTGGGACTCTGACCATCAATAAATTTAATAAGAAGTCTGAGTCTCAGTAGTTTACCCTGAAGCAATACTTTGTTGCAGGAGGAACCATAAACTGAGATTACCTGACCTCCACCAAGAACAGACCATCCAAAGGAAATGACTAACATTCCAACTTCTGTAGATAGGATCACCTGATAGGATCACCTGCCGGCACACATTCACCAGGACACCCCTAGACAAATGTCAGCCAATCAGGGGTCGTGTGTTGAGGAAGAGAGGGTCTGCTTTTGGTACAGTCCCACCCAGCTAGCTTACACCCGAAATAATTACACAGAAATTGTATTGATTAAATCATTGCCTGGCCCATTATCTTTAGCCTCTTATTGGCTAACTCTCACATTTTGATTTAACCCATTTCTAATAATCTGGCAAGATTTAGCATGTCTATCTCTGGCAGCTCCTTGGCAGCTATCTCTCTCCCTTTTTCCCAGCATTCAGTTCTGTCTACTCCACCTACCTAAGTGCTGCCCTATCAAAATGCCAAGGCAGTTTCTTTATTCAACCAATGAAAGCAACACATAGACATAAGAACCTCCTACACCAGTCCTGAAACTCAGAAATCCCTCACCCCCACCTTTACTACTATAAAAACCCAATTCTAATTGAGCTTGGGGCTCTCTGGTTATTCCAATACACTGAACATGCGGAGAGACCGAGTTTGCAAACTTGATTAAAATAAAGGCTCTTTGTTTTTACATACAGAACTCAGTTTCCTTGTTGGCTTTTGTGGGGACTTCGCCGATTTGGGCATAACAACCACAGAATGCCAGGTGCACTTCCATGTCCCCTACAGACTGCCATAAAGTGTCCTTAATTGAGAGTTACAAATTTTGAGCACATTGGGGAAGTTTATTTGTTTTTTTTGAGACAGGATTTCTCTGTGTAACAGCTCTGGCTATCCTAGAACTCACTTTGTAGACCAGTCTAGTCTCAAACTCAAAGAACTACCTGCCTCTGCCTCCCAAGTGTTGGGATTAAAGGTGTGCACCACCACCACCCAGTCAGAGAAGTTTATTGACAGAAACATTCAGCTTTTCAATAAAATTAAACTTATAGGTATGGAATGGAGCTAGACAGAATTGCCTTCATCATATAGCCTATGGTCCTGTCTGTGCTAATTTGTTGTGGGATATTACTTTAACTATGTAAAGCTGTGTTACATTTTTTATGTTGCAAAATATTGCTTTAACTGCGTAAGGATGTATTGCATTTGTGTATGCTATATTTGTTTAAAGATATTAAGATGTGTTGCTTTGCCTGTCTAGGCACCTGACTGGCCTAATAAAAAGCTGAATAGCCAATAGCCAGGCAGTAGAGGGATAGGCACGGCTGGTGGGCAGAGAAAATAAGTAGAAGGGATCATTCAGGCTCAAGAGAGAAGAGGAGAGAAGAGAGGAAAAAGATAACAAGGGAGAGGGAGAAAGGAAGACACCCTGGGCCAGTCAGACAGACACAGAGTAGGACATACAGAATGAAAAAAAGGGAAAAAGCCCCAAGGCAAAACTTAGATGAAGAGAAACAGGTTAAATTAAGTTAAAAGAACTAGCTAGAAACAAGCATAAGATAAGGTTGCACATTCATAACTAATAATAAGACTCTCTGTTGTGATTTGGGGGCTGTCAGCTTGAGAAAGCCTGCTACACTAATTGATATAGAAGGGCCTAGTTCATTGTTGGTGGTGTCATCCTTAGGCAGGTGGTACCATCCCTAGGCAAGTAGGCTTGGGATGTGTGCACATGAGCCTGGAATAAGCCAGTAAGAAGCATTCCTTCATGGTCTTGACTTCAGTTCCTGTCTTGCATCCCTGCCCTAGCTTCAACGATGAACTATAACCTGTGACATGAAGTAAATTTCCTATCCAGATGCTTTTGGTTCAAATGTTTCATTAAAGCAGCATGCAAGCGAACTAGAACAACTGGCGAGGTCCAGAGACTGGCCACTCAAACCCTAGAAAAACTGAACAAAGAGAAAGCAAAAATCAAACCTTGAGTAGTGAAGGAATTGTGAGTTCTAAGTATCTGCTCTCCACCTCACCCCTACCCCACCCTCCACCCCCACCCCAGAAAAATGTGGGGAACTGACAACGTGGCTAGGGAAAGGCTGGGTGGAGGAGGGTTAACAAGAGAACCTAAGCAAACACCCATGCTGGGAATCGGAGAGAGCAAGACATGAATCTCAAAGTGGGGGAGGGACTAGCCCTGGCCGCATGGCTGGTTAGTAGGAGGGATAAAAGTGAAGCCTCACTTTTTAGATTCTTGAGAACAGTTGGGATCCAGAGTCCTGGCAGCTCATCAGGAAAATCCAGTCTAGAAAAGTTCTCTTAAAGAGCAAAAAGCTAAAAATGGGAAGTAAGATTTGTTGAGCCCAGATCTGTTTGGATTCGTTCATTCCTATCCAAAATACCCCCACACTGGCGAATCTCCAGCTACAGGGGTTTCAGTGTTCAAATGTGTTGCCAATGAACACTCCCTCCTTCCTTAGAAGATCGTTTCAACAAAGAGTGGGCTAGCTGCTCCTAGAAATGTCTAAGCCTGGGCTTGCCAGGAAGCAGACAATCCCGAAGGGCTTTTCCGGTATAGTACGTGACAGAAGCCCGGTGGTGCCTGAGGCTGAGAAGAGTACTGGCCTTACATGGGCTTCAGGAATGTCCCCTCTGGTACAGAGGACTCAGGGAGATGCATGGCGGCAGGGGGCTCTGCTCACACACTGAAGGCTAAGAGACGCCCCACAGCCTGGAAGCAGAAACGTATCTTGAGTAAGAGGCAGAGAGAATAGTGGCTTGTGCGTGCAAACAGATGAGACACCATGGAGATCCTCCCAAAAAAGAGAATCAAAGAAGTCATTTAAAAAAGGGCTTGTGTGGGGAAAAAAAAATAAGGAAAAAAAAAAAAACGCAAGAACTGGGTGTGGTGGTGCATGCCTTAAATTCCAGTACTCTGTTGGCAGAGGCTGGTGGATCCCTATGACTTCAAGGCCAGCCTGGTCTATGGAGTGAGTTCCAGTATAGCCAGGGTTACACAGTAAGACCCTGTCTTGAAAAACAAACTAAGGCCCATGTGGCTATGAAACAAGACATTTTTTTTTCTTCTTTTTTCTTTTTTTTCGAGACAGGGTTTCTCCGTAGCTTTGGAGCCTGCCCTGGAACTAGCTCTTGTAGACCAGGCTGGTCTCGAACTCACAGAGATCCGCCTGCCTCTGCCTCCCGAGTGCTGGGATTAAAGGCGTGCGCCACCACCGCCCGGTTGAAACAAGACATTTTTAACACTGTAATCCTGGACAGGCAGAGGTAGGAGAATTGAGTTTGAGGTCAGTCTGGACTACATTGTAAGACCCTGTTTTCGTTTTTCTCCAAAGTTTTCATCCGAGGAGATGAGAGAAGGAAAGGGTGAGAGAAAGGGAAAGAAGGCAGCAGCAAGGGGGGAAATAACTCAACTAGAACAGCTCAGATTTCCCATGATTCCGTTTCTAAGAGCTTGGGCTCCCCTCCTTTCTCAGAGCTGTGTCATATCCTTACAATAACCACCGCCTTTATTTTGGTGTGCATGAGTGGCTTTCTGTCTGTTACCTCCAGTAAAGCCGTCCCCGAATGCCTTTGTCTTCATGTAATCTGATTTCATGTGCTATAAGAATGACTGCTCCCAAATCTCCAAGGGAAGGCTCTGGAGCTGCTGGTGATGTCTGTCTAAGCCTCAGCAGTTCCCATGACAATTGGTTTTGGCAGAACAAGAGACCATTAAGAAGCTGAGCTGGGGAGGGAATAGGAACGCCGCACCCAGGTGACTGCAGATAAAGCTTCCTGGAGAAAACCGGCTGGGGAGTCGAAAGAGGACATCTAGTTAGAGCTAGGAAGTATCTTTACCAACTTGGTGTGGTCCCCGGAGAGGAAGTGTTCCCTCGCCCAGATCCTTCACTTTTCATTAACATTTATTCCGGGCTTGGGGCTGTGTGAGTTTGCCTCTACTTGGTGCAGAGGAAACAGACAAATAAGACGTGAATTCTACCCACAGTTTTTAACCCAAATTCTGCTGCCTCTGCGGCTCAGCCTTCATTCTGGCCTGTTTCCAATGAGGGCTTCCTAGCTGTGTTAATCTCTTCAATACAAAGAGTTCAGAAAACTCTGGAGTTTTCCTCTTCCTTTCGCTGAGACTAGGTCAGATCCTGGCACTTAGAACATGACTGGAGAACTGGCCAGAGTTGGCCTCTGTGTCAGAATTCCCATGTCCGGGCAGATATCATTCCTCCATGGTGAGCATTGAGGGCTCTGGCTATCTTGGCAATGTGTGCTCCTGGTGATGCAGTGTGACAGAAAAGGGTGAAGAAAAAGCTGAAGCTGTCCAAATCCATGCTGAGGAAAGAGCTCAAAGCAAACACTTGCTGCATATGGGTGAGCGGTGTCTCACAGGAGGTCCCCCGACCCTTATAGGTACAACTATTTGTCCAACTAATGTCAACAACAAAACCAGTCACCCTAAAGGTTATTGGGTTTTCTGAGAAAGTAACCCAGACTTCAGTCTGTGCCTATTGTCCATAGAACCTGAGACATTCCAGGACGAACCTAGGAATTCAGCGTGCTTTCTGTGATGTCATTAAGAGCTGAAAGCGTCCATGCTTTCTGACCTTTCTACATGAAGAAAGGGGTGGTTTTTATGACTCCAGGAAAACAGGACCCAGTGAACTTGGGCTTGAATAGCTTTGTCAGAAGGGAAGAGATGCCCCCAGCCTCCCTCACACGGCTCACCTAGAGTGGCTGTCTTAGTTTCTTTTCTGGATTTGGCTCATGGCTCAGTCAATCACGGCAAGAGCTTGAGAGCAGTAGTCACATTGTACCCACAGTTAAGAGCAGAGAACGGTGGGTTAATGTGCATACGCCAGTGTTTGTCCTTTCTCCAGTTTAGATGCCCCAAGGTTCCTACCAGAATAAATAAACAAAATTCCTACCCACAATAAAAATGGGTCTTTCCACACCCATTAGCATAAACAAGACGATCCTGTCCAGACCGTCTCAGAAGCCGACCTTAATCTAGATAATCCCTCACAGGTGTGTCCAGAGGCTTACTTCCTAGTTCTTTAGTTGGCAATACTAACCATCACAGTGGGTGTGTAAATACATGCCCCCATACACAATATAATCACCGTTAAACACAAAACCCGCCCCCTTGCTATCTATATCCGGGTTCAGTGCCATGCAATATCTTGCTGATTCCAGCCTGTTTGGGAGCCATTTCTCATGACAGTTCTGATATGCCATCAATCTCCGAGAGGGCCTGTCAGCCTGAGTGAGTCCTGTGGCACATCTAAATGCATGAGCATCGTCTGCAGCAGAGAGAGCAGGGCATTTCGTGTTCCATGCATCACAGAAACAAGAGTCCTACCTGCCCTAACAGCTTAATCTCTCATGCAGGAGCAGCATGTCATATCACCATGCCAAAACCAACCCAAAAGTTGACACAGCTTAGGGGATGCACAGGATGGGGGAAGTAGGTTGATGACAGACAATTTCTCTCAAAAACTCTATAGCGCAGGGACGTCGGGTGTATATTCAGCATTAGAGCCCATGTTTTTAGTTAACAAGAGTGTCAGGTTTTGCTGTAAACTGTCCATTTCCTACTGTCTGCTTTCGGTGCTATCTACTACCCCACACCCGACCACAATCTAAATTTAGCTTTCTCCTTTTTGCATTTCAGTAATCATAGAGACTTGGGCTCCCTTGATAGGGGTGATCTTCTAAGTGAAGCCAAGAAAGAAAAGCGCCGCATCAAAATACGTCCAGGGCCAACAAAAACGCCTTTGAAATTGCTTGCTTTTTAGCTGGAAATGTGACCTAGCCTAGCTGGAGTGGGTTCTGATGCCTGCATTAGGAAGATAATAGGAATGTACTGTTATTCCCTCTGCCATTGTTAGTACCTGTGGGCAATTCTAGGCTCTAACTAATTAGCAGGAAGTTTTTTTATTCGAGAAAAAAAAAAAAGACGATAAGATTTGTTGGTGAAATGGACAGCCTTCAACATTCCCTCCTCAGTCTAGTCTGCTCCTGGGGTAGTCTAGTCACTTCTTCCTAGTAACCTTGGGATTCTTCCCCACGCCCTGCCTGCCTCGCTCACCCTGAGGCCTTTGTTCCTTCAAAACCATGGCCCAGAGCTGGTGAGGTGGATCAGTGGGTAAAGGTGCTTCTGCTGAGCCTGAAGACCTGGGTAGAAAGAGATGATCGACTCCCACAAGTTGTTCTCTAACCTACACACACACACACACACACACACACACACACACACACACAAAACACACAATGCACATATACACACAATGCACATATATATATACACATACACACACATAATTTTTTTTTTAATCCTGTAAAGTTTTTCATTCAAGCTGGTTAGCTGCACTGCCATGGAAGCTGAGAATGACGGGATTTTCACCTTTTAAGTCTCACATGTTTTGTTCTAAACTGATTTCAGGAATGGCTGTGTGGAAAGGAACAGGTTGACAAGGCGCAGACCCAGCACCCTAAGGGGAGAGGAGAAGTCCAGAGTCTTCCCTAGTTCTAGAAGCTTTCATAACCACATATGATGAATCTGAGAGCAATTACAAGTCCCTATCTTGGGACTGAGGACTGCAATACAGTTCTCCAGGGACACTCACCAAGAACAAACCAAATAGTCCATGGCTCAGTGGGTAAATGCACTTGCTGCAAAACTGGATGACCTAAATTCAATCCCCGGGACCTATATGGTAGAAGGAGGGAACCAACTCCTAAAAGTAGGAGAGAAACCAGCTCTGACCTTCACATTTGCTTCTTGGTATACACACATATACACATGCACACACACACATGAGCACACACACACATACACATACTAATAAAGAACAATCAAAAAATGATTTTTGTGGTGGTTTGAATGTAATTGACCCCCCCCCATAATCTCATAAAGAGTGGCACTATTAGGAGGTATGGCTTTGTTGGAGTGGGTATGGCCTTGTTGGAGGAAGTGTGTCATTGTGGGGGTGGGGTTTGAGGTTTCCTATGCCCAGCATATCACCCAATATCTCACTCAGCTTCCTGTTGCCTGCCTATGAAGATGTAAGGACTCTCAGCTCCAGCACCAAATTTGCCTGCCTGCATGCTGCAATGCTCCCCACTATGATGATAATGGACTGAACCTCTGAACTGTAAGCAAGCTACCACAATTAAATGTCCTTTATACGAGTTGCCATGGTCAGACTGGAGAGATGGCTCAGAGGTTAAGAGCACTGACTGCTCTGCCAGAGGTCCTGAGTTCAATTCCCAGCACCCACATGGTGGCTTACAACCATCTGTAACGAGATCAGGCACTGTCTCCTGGAAAGTGTAAATATAATAAATAAACAAATCTTTTTTTAAAAAAAAAAAGAGTTGCCATGGTCATGGAATGTAAAACCTCAGAAGCAGATATTGGGGTTCAAGCTGAAGATCAGAAAAGCAAAACAACTAGAGAAGTCTTACCTCTACCAATGCTGGGCAACTGCAAACTGAGCCCTGAGCCTCTGTCTCCTCCCATTTTATATTCCCCTTTAGTGCTGGGATTAAAGGTGTATGACTCCCCAATACTGGGATTAAAGGTGTGAGCCATCACCACCTGGATCTGTTTCTGCATTGATCTTGTATAGCCCAGGGTGGCCTTGAACTCACAGAGATTCATCTGCCTCTGTTCCCCAAATCCTGGGATTAAAGGTGTGTGACACCACTGCTTGGCCTCTAGTGGCTTAATTTTACCCTCTGATCTTCAGGCAAGCTTTATTTATTAAAACATAAATAAAATACCACTATATCATGGTATCTCTTCACAGCAATTAAAAACTTAACCAAGACAGTTTTCTGAAAATTCCCAAGTTGAGGAGCCCTGGAATGAATGATTCCTAAATTCTCTTCAAGGTGTAAGACTGTCTGCCATTTTGTACTTACAAACCCATGTGAGCATGTGTAATTGGGACTCTTGAGTTGTTCATATGCATTTTAATATGTGTGTGTGTACGTACACAAATGGAGTGCCATGGAGCATGTGTGGAGATCAGAGAAGGAATTAGTGTTTTGCCTTTCACCACATGGGTCTTGGGGATTGAGCTGAAGTTACCAGGCTCCGTTGCAGGCACCTTTACCCTGAGCCGGCTCATCAGCCCCACTTTGAGTTTTAATGGCAAGATCCGGGGCACTTGTTTTGGGCAGGGGGGGGGCGGGGAGGGGTGGACGGGGACAGGAGGCCATGCTGATCCATCTTTCCCTCCGGGCTCATCTTCTAAGCCGAGCAGGCCTGGGAGCATCTGTGTCACCTGACCTGTTACCAGCAGGGATGTAGTCATTAAGAAAGGCATTCCCACTGAAGAAGCTTGATGGGGCCTGGGGTAGCATCCGAGGTGGCTCTTCCAATAGCAGGTTCCTTTCGTTATCTGGGGTTCTTATCAGTCAGCCGTTGAAGGGGCGTGGTCGGTCGGCAGTTATGATTAACCAGACTAGCTTTAATATATAACATTCAGCTTTAATGAAGGAAAGAAAGGGGAACTTACAAAAGCCAAGGTTCCAGCGAGGAGCGCAGGAAAACAAAGAGGAAGCGGGAAGCACACCCGCAAGTTTTACAAGTAAATCTTAGCCTAAGGAGAACACACCCCACACACAAGGTGACTGGCTGAGGTTCCCCTTCAAGCCGTGCTCCTCAGGCCTAGCAGCAATCGAGCGTCACTGTCTCGTGCACATTTCTTTCCTCCTCTGAGGCTTTTTGGTCTGTCAGCTCTGAAGATGCACGGCTCCTAGAGTGGGGAGTCAGCTCTCTACTGCAATTACCGCCATCCTTCAGGTCTGGGTTCGCAGTCTTGCGGACTTCAGCTGTGAGTTTTTATTTCAGGATTTTGCACATCAAGGAAAGGTCCAATAGTCTTGCCAACAGGACATCTGAGACCGCATTTTCCTCCTGCACCTGTGGCAGACATCACTCATCGGTCACAGCAATTCACTCATTGAACAGGAGCGTGGCTAAGCACAGTGTTCCACGGAACCGCTTCTGGTTGATCACAGTCGCTGTTCTAATTTTTGCCAATTCACTGACCCAATCTCTCAACCATCCAAATAAAGATGGCAGGAGTTAGGAGAGACCGTGAGAAGAGATGGTCAGCCAGGCTGTAAATTCTGTAAGGAGAAAGGCAAATTCTATTTCGTGTGTGAGTCCCTCCCTCCAGGATATACCCTGAGCTGATTTGGTAGCAGTTTGTCGACTAAACGAAGAGGCGGTGGTTTAGTATGAGGGGCCGGCACACCAGCCCCTGGCTCCGAGGGGCCAACAGATGCTAGTTCATAGCTTGCTATCTGAACTGTTATGTGGGAGAGTGACCCAGGGGAAGGAAGGGTGTGAGAGGACTCACGTGATTTAGTGAGTGCCTCTCAGGTATAAGAAGGGAGTGTAAGACTGATGGCTTCCATTATTCCTAAAAGAGGGCCATGGCTCTGAGTGAGGGCCTTTCAACAATCTGATACGGGTGTCACTTATTCCCGTTTATTAACTTGTATTGTTCTTCTGGTTCCCTCTGGTGATTAAAGAGCTCTGGGGATTTTTTTTTTCAGCTAACGGTTACTGAGTACTTTGTACCTACAGCTTTATAAATATTAACCCATTAGGCAATCATGATACGTTGTTTCTATTTCGCCCCCATGTCCCAGAAACAGAGGCGCAGAGTGGTTAATTAGATGCCTAGACACATAGCCAGTGGATTGCTAATCTCAGGCTCATTCCCAGGCCTGTGCCTTGGCACTTGGAAACGCTTCTACAGGAGAGAGCCTGAACGGTTGTGCTTGGTGGCTGCAGGGAAATGGGAGGTTCATATCACCTCTCTGCCAGAGGTTGAGAGAAATCTCAAGGTGAAAGCCATAACACAATTGCCAGCATAGGCCCTCGGCATCTAACCCTGCAAAAACCCATATCAAGGTCAATCTTAGAGGTCAAGGGTAGAGTAAAATTCTGGCATATTGCACCCATGATATCTTACTTTATTTTGAGAAGGTTAAGACAGAGTCTCACTGGGAAAGTCTGGCTAGCCTAGAACTTCCTTTGTAGACCAGGCTGGCCTGAAATGCACAAAAATCTGCCTGCCTCTGCCTCCCAAGTACTGGGGTTAAAGGTATGGGCCACCACATCCAGCTGATATTCTACCCTATTTGGTCTATCCTTTGGTGATGACTCTACTGTCTCCTGGCTGCTCCTCCCAATGCTAAGAGTTGCCAGATGTGAAGAATAAAAACGAGATAGCCAGTTAATTTTTTAATTAACAGTTTTGAAGTTCACACTTAAAGACTTTCTTAATTGTGTAGTGTTCCCCAATATTCCGTGGGACATACTTAAACTACAGAATCACGTGCCTATCTGGAATTCACATTTAGTTGACTGTCCTGTGTTTTATGTAGCAATTTCATCCACCATTCCTTGTAATGATTACACTGTAATGGTTAGTATTCTTTTTTTTTAAAATATTTATTTATTTTATTATGTACACAATATTCTGTCTGCATGTATGCCTGTAGTCCAGAAGAGGGCACCAGACCTCATCTCAGATGGTTGTGAGCCACCATGTGGTTGCTGGGAATTGAACTCAGGACCTTTGGAAGAGCAGGCAATACTCTTAACCACTGAGCCATCTCTCCAGCCCTAGTATTCTTTTTTTGAGTGAAAGCTCATGATTTTATTGTCTTCATAACAAGACCAGCTTAGAACTGGATCACTTAGCCCTTTCTCTTCTTATCACCTCCCAGTTCAAAATGCTTGCATCTCTTAATAGCGAGCATCCTCTTGGATCTGCCGTTGGGCTCCACACATTCCAGTCTCAGGACAATCTTCTTTGTAGTTTTAGCCTTTTTGTGGAAAATAGGCTTAGTCTGCCCACCATAGCCACTCTGTTTCCTGTCGTAACGCCGCTTTCCCTGGGCATACAAAGAATCCTTGCCCTTCTTGTACTGGGTCACTTTGTGGGGTTGGTGCTTGCCACATTTCTTGCAGAATGTCCGGCGGGTCTTAGGAACGTTCACCATGTTGGCGGGTGCGATATCGGCACAGAAAGAAAGAGGGAAGGCCATGGTTAGTATTTTTTAATCTTGATTTGTAATTTTGCCATGCTGTAACATTTTTGTAAGAGTTAATAGTTTGATTAGGGAAGTACTACCTAGAGAGATGGTAAGGTCTGCATTCCTTCCCAGTGCTTCTGTGCACAAGAGCTTGCCATGTGAGTCAGTAGACTGGGAGGAGAAGAAGCATCAGCACAGAGGGCCAGTTAAGTCCAGCCCTCAGGAAAAACAGCGAGGACAAAAAGAACAAAGACTAAAGAGGCAGGGGAAAGCTGGAATCTCTCTCTCTCCTTCCCTTCTAGAGCTGGGCAGCATTCTGCTGCTGCCTTTGGGCACCAGAACAATAGTCCTAAAGCCTTGGATGCTAGCACTTCATCAGTGGGTCCTCCAGGTACCCAGGCCTTCAGTCTCCGTCTGAGAACTTGCCACTCACTTCCTCCCACTTGAGGACTTGGACTGAGCTGTACGACTGACATCTTAGGTCTCAAGCTTGCAGGTGGCTTACCTTGAAACCGCTCAGTGTCCATAACCACAGAAGACAATTAATTCCCTTACCACGTCCACTCTCACCTATCAATACAACTATGCAGCCTGTTAGTGCTGTCTCTCCAGAGAAGCCGACACACTCACCAACCCTGTTCTGCTCCCTCAGTGTCCCCTCGCTCCATCTTTCTCACATTTACTCATCTACCGTCTTTGGTCCATATCCCCACTGCCTTCCATTCTCTGCCCTGCTGTTTGCAGTAGAAATCCTCCGACCCACTGGGCCTGAGTTGCTGTGTGTCACACTTCCTGCCTAAAGTTGCCTTTGATTTTACCCTGCTCCGCCCCTCTGGAGCCCTCCTTGAGGCAAAGAGCTGCTACCCTGCTCAGGGCCCTAGTATACTTCCTGGAGTTGCTTGGATCTCTCTGAGGACATTCTGTTCAGGCTCCTGTGAAAATGGTGAGGGGCTTCTGGAGCAGGAAAGTAATGAAGCTAATGAGCCAAGAAATGTTGCTTGTGGTTTGGAAGACATCAGTACCCTGGCTCAGGCCCAAAACATTCATTTTAAGGTGTTTGGGGGCAGAGAGTGAAAGGAGAGGGATTTGCTGCTGGTTTCTGCCCCCAGGCTGGCCGGCTGCGGACCGGATGGGCTAAGGATCTGTAGAAGCGTTATCTGACCCTGGAAAAGACACTGGGCTGCTCCAACGCCTGTGTCTGAAGAAGCTCTGGACTTGGAATGAGGAGAGCTGGGAAGCTACTGGCCGCTTGGGGGTTCCCATGGCCTCCTTCAGACACAGAGAGATAAAAAAAAAAATGACATAGCTTTGATCAAGAACCTATAAATTGAGGAAGATAAAGAGGCCAGAGGAGAGAAGAGGAAGAAAGCACTCACAGATACATTACATGTATACATGCACATTCTTATCCCTGCCTCTGTGCCTTGCTCCCTCCCTCCCTTGCCCCCTCTCCCTCCTAGGTTCTGGGATGCCAAGTCACCGTGCCTGCCTTGCTGCTCTGGGGTCTCCCCCAGTCTCAGTTTCTTCACTGTCAACCTTACAGAGAAGGACTGGGGTTTTTGACTCAGATATTTCCACCTATGGGCTCCCTGAAGGCAGGGGCATGGCTTCATTCTCATACATGACTAATAGCCCCAGAACTCAGCCTCAAGGAGGATCCAGCAGTGCTGGATTTTGCTATCACTAGATCTGGAGATGGGGCACAAAACCAGAGGCCTCTCCCAATGCATGAGCTGCTCTGAGCCAGGCGGGATTCCTAAGCAGACATGATCCCCATGACTATCAATGGTACCTTTGGGCCAGCCTGGGTGGCAGGGCAGAGGATGGAGACACATCTGGAAGGTGTCTCCCAAGGTCCTACCCTGCCCCTCCAAGTCATTCACACACTCGGAGCCACTGTGGATGTCTTTCAATTGAGCCTAATTAAGTCATCTGCCCACATTAAATGGTAAATTATCTCAGTCACTCTCCAGGTCCCAGAGGAGAGAAAAATAAAAGGAAAATGTCATCCCACATGGATCTGGAGGATCCTGCCCTGCAAGGGACGGATGACTCCTCCCTTGGGGGGGGTGCAGCCTCTGGTGTTTATACATTTTTATATGTCCTCGAACACTCAGCCCATTGTCTCACTGCTTCCTTCTCTCGCTAGAGGGAGCAGTAAGACTCACATCTGGCCGTGGGCAGAAAACAGATTCCAGTGTTGGTTTCCTTCTGGGGTGTTTACTATAATGGCATTCTCTTCCAATGAGCCACCTTCAGTTTTCAGGTCTATGCCAAGGAAGCTGTGCCCTCATTGACATGGCCAGAAGACCTCACTCTGCTCTGCAGCTCTGCTGGGCAGTGGCAGCAGTGTGGCCAGAGGCTGATAGATAGAATGATCTCATTCTTGACATCTGGCGGTGGTGGAGGTAGGAGAATATCCTTAGCAGGATTGCAGTGAGACCGAGAGATGGTGCTTGCCTGGCTTTGTAGTTCCGGACAGTAGCCAGATTCACAAACATGCTTGCAGTTGTTCAGGTTCAAGAGGTAATGGCATACAGTTACTAAGAGACATAACTCCTAAAAGACTGAAGAACCGCGGCAAAAGTAAAACAAGTGACAAATACCAGGTACCCAGTCCTTCTTGGAGGTGGTGGAGGGGGAGCTAATCCTAAGAAAGTTCCTTATTGAGCTGAAAACATGAATGGCTAGAATATGATGATAAACTCTCCCCAGGAATCGTCTCTTTCAGGTAGAGCTGGAGACAGACTGACTGAATTCTTGGAATACCCCATCCACAGATTCGGTTGCCATGACCTTCCTTCTGCCACATAGGAGCTATTGATCATCTTGAAACTGTCTAGCTTCCTGTCACTTGCTTTGGACTTGGGTATTTTCCAATCTCTTTGGTATGCATTGTTTACAGTGGCTCTCTTCAAGAAATGACTAAGTACAGCCATTATTCATTAATTCATAGCGGCTTTACTTTCTTGAAAACGACTTACACTGAAGGTTCTGGGAATGTCTGGAGCTCCCTATGTACGTTGTATCCTAATGAGCGGTGAGTCAGGCCACCTGATCCCAGACAGGATTCTTATGTTGCCACAGGAGGCACTTGTCAGTCCCTGGTCCCTTCCCCCCCAAAACCACCTCCACACACAGAAGCTTAGCTTAGTCACTTGCTTGCTGCGTTCCTTGCAGTGAGTCTTGGTGCCCTTGAGAAGCTGTGTTGCTTATCCTTAGAGGACTATGAAGATCAAAAGGGACTTCCAGCTGCCAAATGTTATCTCAAATCATGCGTCAGAACAGCCTGTGACCTCTTTCTGGTGACTGTTTGATCAGTCAAGGATGTTTTCCCTCAGTCTTGGGAATGTGTTTAGTTTATTTATTCAGGTGCCTAATGCATGACGAGCATGGGACTCACCCCAGTAGATGCAATTTTCTTTTAGAAGGGGATGACACTGTTGTAATTCTACCTGAAGACTTCTATCTATGCCTTGCTTCCCAGACCGCATACCAC
Organism: Arvicola amphibius; assembly: GCF_903992535.2. NCBI lineage: Eukaryota > Metazoa > Chordata > Mammalia > Rodentia > Cricetidae > Arvicola > Arvicola amphibius. The sequence goes on along the minus strand of NC_052060.1, from coordinate 18,652,999 downwards.
AGCAGGAACCAAAGCCCCATACAGGGATTGTAAATGTTACAGTGTCTCAGAGCAATGGCAAACCTGTGAACTCAAGTGGTTTGTCAACCACGTTCCTATGTCCTGGTTCGAGTGTATGTTGAAAGGCATGCATATAAGACAGGAGCTTGTAGCTTGGATTCACTATCACCAGCCACTAAACCAAACCCTTTTTCCTTCCACTTTGGACCTAGCAACACTTGTGACTTTGTCACAATAATGATGTTTTCATAATGTAGTCCAGTTGCTTCTAATATCTTGAAATATTGTACATCACTACTTCAAAATTATAGCATCGTTAGAACAGAAGCTCAGTTATATTTTTAATATAATAGTCCTATAAACCCAGAATTTGGAAGGCTGAGGCAGGAAGATAATTGTAAATTTGAGAGCAACTTAATTCAATGCCAGCTTGGTATATAGCAAAACCGTGTCTCAAAGCAGCAGCAACAAACATATACAAATACGTGCATATTACTGCATCCCATGCTTAAAAATTTGGCAACTATTTCAAATAAACAAATTTCCTTTATAATCCTACTGAAGTTATTTTTCTAGCCTTACAAAATTGTGGAGGGGCTGTCAGAACCCTGGCCTAAGAATCATAGGGGAGCCTGTGCCAAAGACACAGGTAGAGTGGCGTGTTACTCAGACTGGAAGCTCCAGAAGTCACATACTCCCACACTCAGGTGGCTTTGGAGGAGAGGTCTGCCTGGCAGCTTCTTTATTCTTGTTTAAAAAGTGGGCTGGATGGAATCTAAGTAAAGGGGGTTGCTAGCCCAGAGAGAGAACCAGGGTCCCAAATGAAAGAACACCTTAACGGTTTTTTAAGCTTTGAAATGTCCACAACGCATAACTGTTATCCACCCCTCTCTATGTCCTTTCAGTGAACTTCAAGAAAACCTTAAAAGGAAAATGTCTATCTCTAGGAATGGAAGGGCTGGGGCCACTAGGACCACTGGGGCCCATTGGTCCCTTTTGCAGCCAGTCCAGTGGATAGGAAAGTTCCAGGGGATGAGTGGGTGGTGAGAGTTTTTGGCAAAGAGAACCCATGGAGGTGGAGTGTCTGTGGGGCTAGAGGGAATGGTGAGGGAGGTGTGGTGACAAGGTCAACAGCGGGATCAGGCAGGTCTCCAGTAATCCCTGAGAAAGATGTGCCCACTCCTGGGGAAGCTCCTCTGGCTTGTAACAGGGGAGAAGCCTAAGTCAGTGTCTCTCCTTGGGTCCCAAGCTTGACGTGGCAGGCCAGCGAGTAGGTCTGTATTCTTCAGAGACTTGAAAGCAGTGTCCTAGAGAGCTGGTGGGGTCACTGCTTTCTGACGAGAATCTGCTGAAGCCGCAGAGGCAGAGCTCCTGTGGGTAATGGCTAACCTCATGCTGTAAGTCCTGAGTAAAGATAAAAACGTCACAAACTGCATATCTCAAACTTTTCAAAACTGACTTAAAGCATCTTGATGGTGCTGTGGAAAGAGCCCCAAACTTAGCCCCAAACTATTTTTGCCCATAAAAAAATGAAGAAAACCATCAGCGAAATCCCCTTGTCCATCTTGGGTTTCAGGGTTTTGTTGTTTTTACCTTTTGAGACTGGATTTCTCTGTGTAGCTCTGGCTGTTCTGGAACTCACTCTTAGACTAGATTGGCCTGGAACTCAGAGACCTACCTGCCTCTGCCTCCAGAGTGCTGGGATTAAAGGCGAGCGCCACCACCTCCCGGGCCTGGGTTTCAGTTCTTATCCGTGTAGTAGAGACTGTGGTAACTGAAGAACCTACCTCACTGAGCTGTCTGAGAATGGATGACACCTAAGTCTAAAAGGGGAAGGCTTTGCAAAGTAATGGAAAGTATTTTTTGTTTGGAGAAGTTTTTATTTCATGAATGACTTTGTTAGAGCTGCTGTAGCAAAATGCTTCAAGCTCAATCTGTTGTCTCATGATTCAATAGACCACAAGGCCTGAGTCAAGATGTTGGTAGAATTAGCTTTCTCCAAAGGCTGTGAGGTAGAATCAACTCCACACCTCTCTATAGCTTTGGGGTTCTTGGCAAGTAGAGGCATCACCCTGGCTTCTGCTCTTCTCTCCACTTTTTTTTTTTCTTCTTCTTCAGTCGGGAGTCTTCACCCAAACATCCACTGTTATAAGGACACCAGTCATATTGCAGTAGAATCCTACCTTGCTCCAATAGCTACCCATTAGCTAATTAAATCACATCAACTCTTTTTCCAGGTAGGGCCTCATTTTGAGTCATTTGGTGTTGGGGGTTCAAAATACGAGTCTTGGGGAGGAGCAAAACAATCCCACCCAAATCACATCCAGTAACCCATACAACAACTGCAGCCATGGGGGTCCCAGAGAATACGCAGTTAGGTCTGGGGCATGGTATGGAGTAAGATGGGGAGGCTCCACCCTTCCCACAGATTCAACTTTTGTTTGAGCTGAGGTCTCCGTCATCTCCATTATTAAACACTTGAACTTGTATCCGACATCTACACTGTGCTGAAGAAGGGAAAAATAAAACATCTCTGTCTCAAGAAGCAGGAGAGGCAGGCCTGTAGACAGTTCATTCCAAGGTAACACCATCCACACAGTGAGGGAATCACATGACAGGCAAAGAGATCCAGCTAAGACATCAAGAGACAACTTCTAGACCGGAGAACAGTGGAAATAAATCTTGAAGATGAAACATTTTCAAGGCTGGCAGGAAGCAGAGTCCAAGGAGGCTGTTACAGAATCTGAAGAATTGGTTTGGGATGAGAGTTTTTCTGGGCTATTGAGGCAGGCTGGAGGACACAGATGTCAAGGTAGGTTAGGGCCAGGGTAAAGGGGCTACCCACCAGCCTGAAGAATACATTTTGAGGATGTAAATTCTTCAGCAAAATTATGGCTGTTTTCTTACTCTTTAAGCTCAGAAAAACCAATGATCTTTCTGGTTATATTCTGGGCGGGGTGGGGGTTCTCTTGGCTCATGTGTTCTCAGACGAAAGTTAGTCCAGAGACACATCTTAAGCAGAAATTTGTTCAGCCAAGCTAAGCAAAGAAAAACACTCCAAAGAGAGACTGGAGTGGGCTGCTCCTTGCTGTTGGGTTCTGTGTTGTGAATTTTCAATAAAGAAATATTTATGGGGCTGGAGAGATGGCTCAGCAGTTAAGAGCATTGCCTGCTCTTCAAAAGGTCCCAAGTTCAATTCCCAGCAACCACATGGTGGCTCACAACCATCTGTAATGATGTCTGTTGCCCTCTTCTGGCCTGCAGGCATACATGTACACAGAATATTATATCCAAAATAAATAAATAAATAAATAAATAAATGAATAAATAAATAATTTTTTAGAAAAGAAATATTTATGAAGAATATTCATGGGGTAAGGGGACCTTCCCACCCCCTTCCAAATCAGGATATTTCTTTTTTAAGCTATTTCTTCCCATGGCCCTCAGAAAAGCCCACAAAAGAGGGATTCCAAAGCTACAATGCAAGTACAGTACAATGACATCAAGTCTTTTGAAGGTGCAGACACAGCGTCAATGCACACGAGAGGAGAACTGCCCTGCTGCTTTTGTTTGTGACACAGCAGGAACAACCTAACTATAATTTCGAGGATGTTTAAGTACAAAGGGGGCATCTGATAACCAGGAGACATGGGAGACACTGATACCAAGATCCAACTACAGTTCCCCTCAGCTGTGTCGTATCTACCTTCCTGCCTAACTAGTTAGCAGTTGTGGAAGGTGAAGCCAGAATGCTAGCATCAGGCACATAGTAGGCACTCAATGCATAGTTGATAAATACATAAGTGAAAGGTTTTTAAGTAGCCAAGTACTACGAGTGTGTTTTTCATTCCACTTTAGGTTGGAGAAGGTGAAAATACGGATGTATTTGCATGAGCCTTAAGGATGCAATTTCAGGGAGCTGCTGTCTACTGACTTACATCATCTCTGTGGGCTGGCTTCTGAGGCACAGGGGATGCAGGTGGCCCTGTTTTGGTGGAGGGACATTGTGAACAGCAAAGAATAGAAGTAACAGACACACACACACACACACACACACAGAGAGAGAGAGAGAGAGAGAGAGAGAGAGAGAGAGAGAGAGAGAGACAGAGAGAGAGGGAGAGAGGGAGAGAGAGAGACAGACAGAGAGACAGAGAGACAGAGAGAACACTGAGCTCAGTTATACCAAGGTCCAAAGAGAGATGCTCAATTGTGGTTATGGGTCAGCCTTGGAGATTTGGAAAGTAGGTACTGTAGGGTAAAAAGGCCAGTCAAAGAAATACACCCTGACCCTGAAACCAGAGTCAAAGAAATACACTCTGACCCTGAAACCAGAGATAAAGAAACACACTTTGGCCCTGAAATCAGAGCCAGTGAAAGAAACACACCATGGTCCTGGAACCAGAGACAAAAGGTTAAAAGGGGTAAGTGAAAGCACTTTGGCTCTGAAACCAAAGATAAAGAAACACACTCTGCCTCTGACCAACTCAGCACAAAACCAACCAATCTCTGAGCTTGTCCAAGCTCAGGGATAAAAATACAACCAATTCCCACCCTGAAAATCTTCACCCTGGAAGTTTTGCCCTAAGAAGCCCTATATAACCCCTGTGCATGTTCAATTGGCAATTTTTTTTTCCACCCTGGCAGAGGCAGCCACCCACTCTCCTGGATTCCTCCCTCCAACAAATTTCTTGAATGGTTTTGGGTGAAGACCTTCTTTCGGCAGACTGGAGCAGAACTGAGAAGCAATGGACATCTTTGCTGAGAAACTCTCTTAGCAGAGTGAAGCAGACCTGAGCTGTAACAGTTCTCTTGGAGAGGAGGAAGACTGTTCCATTCCTGTGGGGAAATCGTCCCCCCACCAGAACAGTTATAGGTATAGCTAGGATATCTTTCTTTTCAGAGCCATAGGTATCCAGGATACCTTCCCTTCACAGTTATAGGAATAGCCTGGCTCCCGGCAGTCATTTTCTTTTGCATCCTGCTGGTCCAGTTGGACAGTATATTGTCAGTAATTGAGGCAAGGGCAATTTCTTTGCCCATGTGGCTAACTTTTGCCATAAAGAAAGCAAACTCCATATGGGGTTTTTTTGATGCCCATCATCTTTTCTGAAGTAGATTGGTGCTGTCAGGAGCAGACATGTCTTACTGTCATGAAAAGTCTAAGGTTATTAAACATGTTAAGTTTCATATTCTGTAGGTCTTTGAAGCATTTGAAGACCGTCTATCTATCTAAATATATCTCTATATGACTTTGAAAACATACCTAATATGACTATAAGTGTGGCTATTATGTATGACTCAATCTGTACTTCTTAATTACACATTACATTTTTAAATGAACTGCAGAGACATAATACCCCAAACAAGCGTAGAATTATACTTACAGTATAACAAAAATCATCTTTAAATTTGTATCAACATACAAAAATCCATAACAATGTTAAATATTTAAGACTAGTACTTGCTTTGTGAGTTTAAAAGTAGATTCAATAATCTACCCTTTTATCCTATCATTTCTATACCCCACATTTTTCTTTTCAAAAAGAGATCCTTGAGTCTAACCTCCCTTGTTCAGTTTTTTCCTGACACTACCAATAGCAATGTGTAATCAGCTCTCCTTAAATACTAATAGATATCCATATACCATCTTTTGGGAATGTGGGCATCATTATCTAAATGACTTCCTGTTGTTTGGGGGGAGCATTAGTAATCTTTGGGAGAACCTTGAGAAAATCAGGATAATTGTTAGGTCTTGGATGGAATAGTTTATGATACTGGACCCTCTCAGACAGCAGCCTTGAAACTGTTCTGGATGCTGGATCACCTGGGCCATCCATTTTCATTGGTGTCTGGTCCCCTTGTTCTGAAAATGTACAAAGTTTTAAAGGTAACATACATTACAAGTATGAACTATGTGGTGTGTACAAGTCTGTTAAAGATGATTTTTTGTTTTATGTTTGAGCAGGCAAAATATATGTCACATATCTTGTAGTTCCTCTAGATTTATTTCTTTATGTTGTAGCCAGAATTTTCGGGGGGAGGGGGTCTTTCTCAATCAAACCTGGTGATCTGTATCTTTGAATGAATTCACAGCCTTTTATTTTCTGTGGAAATAAAAGTAGAACCTCTTTCCAAAAGTAACCTATCTTTTGACTTCCATTTTGAAGTCAAGACATTTTTAAAATATATAGGTTGGTTTAATCCAGCAGCATTTATAATCAAATGTCTCTTAGCAGCTGTTGCTTCATCTTCAGCGGTCAAACAATTCATAGATAACACAATAACATACAGTATCTAGATTGTGTAGTTTATATATTTACATGGTGTTTTTTTTAAAGATTTATTATCTATTATGTATATAGTGTTCTGCTTGCATGTACGCCTGTGCCTGCATGCCAGGAGAGAACACCAGAACTCATAGATGGTTTTGAGCCACCATGTGGTTGCTAGGAATTGAACTTAGGACCTTTGGAAGAACAGCCAGTGCTCTTAACCTCTGAGCCATTTCTCCAGTCCCACATTGAGCACCCTTTGTTGGCAGATGTTTCTTTCCTGCCAGCAGCTCCAAATAAATACATTGAAGCTTATATTAATTATAAATGCTTGGCCAATAACTTCAGGCTTGTTACTAGCTAACTCATATATTTTATTTTATATTTTTGGTTTTTCGAGACAGGGTTTCCCTGTAGTTTCTAGAGCCTGTCCTGGAGCTAGCTCTTGTAGACCAGGCTGGCCTCGAACTCAGAGATCCGCCTGCCTCTGCCTCCCGAGTGCTGGGATTAAAGGCGTGCGCCACCACCGCCCGGCCCTAACTCATATGTTTTAAATTAACCCATATTTCTTATGTATACTTTGCCATGTGGCTTTCTTCAGTATGGCATGCCCATCTTGCTTCCCTCTGCATCTGCTGGCAACTACTCAGACTCTGCTCTTTTTCTTCTCCGCGTTCTCAGTTTGGCTCTTCCACCTAACCTTATTCTGTCCAGCTATTGGCCAGTCAACTTCTTTATTAAACCAATCACAGTGACATATATTCAGACAGAATAAAGGTATATTCCACAAACTATGCTGTCACCCACCTAGGGATACTAGAAGCTACTAGCTTCTAGAAGAAACAAAGAAAGACTTTCCCTTCAAGACTTCAGAGGAGTGTGACCCTTGGTTTGACTCCCAGAATATTGAGAGAATAAATTTCCCATTGTGTTAAGCCTCCCAGCTTTGGTATTTATGGTGGTGGTCTGGAAAACCTAATCCAGGGCCAGAACCCAAGAGACTGGTGAGGGAGGTCAAAAAGTCAGTCTAGGAGAGGAGCCCTAAGTAGGAGACCAAGGGAGGGCCCCTGGACTTAATATTGGCAGCCTTGAGAAGGGATAACAGGTTTAGGGGCAGCTGAAAGGACAAGGATACATTTATAAGCAAGTAGTGTCAAGTTTAAGGTGAAGATTTCAGAACTGGAGGGGTTCTCAGTGATAGCAGGGAAGTCAGCTGGGTGTCCCTTAGAGGAGAAAAGTTAACTGCGACAAGATTCACCTGCAAGGCAATTTCCCCTCAATTTCCCCTCCTTGGGGCCTGCACTTTAAATGCAAGGATTAAGAGATGCCCTTGTGCTTGGGGGAAGCCCCATAGCTCTCTGCCTCGCGTGGCATTTCATATACTACCTATGAGTTTGTGTTCTGGGGAGGTGGGTGAGTGGGAACAGGGTGCTCCCATTGCAGTCTGAGGAGGATAGATCTCTCCAGGCCTGGGCCAGGCTTTCAGAAGGAGGCCTCCCAGCAATGGTGGTTTTCCAAAAGGCTTCCTTCTCTGGAGACCCTTGGGAACTAGGTAGCAGATAAACCAAACACACTGAAATGGTGGGGTAAGGCCGGGCCATTTGAGGAAATTCGGAAGGAAAAAGCCCCAACAGACTCTCAAGGCAATTAAGGGCCATCCCCAAGCAGCTCAAGCCAGACAAACTCTCCCCAGGTGCCCTGGGGCCAGGAATTACTCAATTAAACAGCACAGGCCCAAAGGGAGTTGAGGGAGCTGTGTCTCTTCCACTTCAGTCTGGGCTCTGCTCGGATTCCTTTCACCCCACTTGCCCTCTACAGTAACTCTTCTCCCCAGGCCTCGCTGCTGTGCCTCCCAGTGTCTAAAAGAGTCTCCCACCCTTGACCAAGCTCTCCTGGTCCCTCTGGCTGCTTCTTATCACTTTACTCTGGAGTTTCCTGGCTGAGCTGCTGGGGAGCTGGCTCTCAGTTCTCTTTTCCACTTCAAGACAGCATCCCTTAAGATTTAAACAGTAGAGAGTCTGAGGAGAAGGAGGCAGGCCAGGGGGAAGCTGCGTTTCCTCCCTCAACACTGAGCCCCTGACAATCCCTCTCCCGCTGTCTCTCTCATACTCTCACACCCCAGTGTGAGGATCAGCTAAGAGCTCTTCCAAGAATGGTGTTTTCCAGAACAGATTATATATTTAATCAATGAAGGTGCTTCTCTCCAAGCAGATACATTCATCTCCTCTTGGTTTTGACATAGATGGGAGAGGCAGCTCCTCTCTCTCTCACTCTCTCTGCCTGGAATCCTGTCTTTTTCTCTTCCCACCAGCTTCCCCGTGCACAGCTAGGAGCGGGAACTGGCAGCCAGCTCTCTCGGGTGAGGAAATCCAGAGGTGGGTGAGAGGATGGGAACTCGGGTAGGCAAAGTGATAGGTATGTCAAAGAGCGGTGACAGTTTCTAGGTCATAAGCTGTCTGTGGTGGCGTTGTGGTGGGGATATGCTGAGCTATCATGGATGAAATATTTATTGAGCTGTGGAAGAAAAAAAATTCCAGAGCGAAGCTAAAAAGCAAGGATTACCTTAAGACACGAGTTCAGACTCAGTGGGTAAAGGCACTTGCTGCTAAACCAAACAACCCGAGTTCCATCCCCAGAACCCACATAATGGAAGGATAGAACCAGCTCCCAAGCTGTCCTCTGACTTCCACATGTGTGCTGTGACATGGGTGCTCCCACGCAGACACACATGCACTCAAACATATATAAAACCATACAGGGATTTAAGTCTTTATGCCATTGTTATGCTGTGCAAGGGTTGCGAGCCCTGCGCCCTCACTGAGGGCTAGCTTATAGACCCTTGCATCGGAGCTTAGGAGAGTGAACCTCTAATGGGACTCTGAATATTGAAGATGGAAAATTGAACCTGCAGAGGCAAAGATGTTACCAAGTTTCACTCTCAGGTAGACAGAGACTGCATCAAGAGCCAGTCTCTGGTCCCTGGCCACTGCCCTGACTATTCACTATTTTTTGTTTGTTTGTTTGTTTGTTTGTTTGTTTTTTGGAAGGAGCTGGACCTATCTGACCAGCAACAAAGCAACTTCTCTGGGGATTGTGAGAATGGAATGAAGTAATAGATATAGACATGTCAGACATAAATATGGCTCTCAAAAGTTTGTTACTGCTGTTGTTGCTCTCTGTTCTGTCGTATTTCTTGTGTCTCTTTCCCAAGTCAGGCATCCAACTCTTCACCCCAAGCCCATACTCTTCACTGGAGAAAGGCAAGAAGCAAGAGGTTAGACTTCTCTCTAAGGCTAAAGAGAAAGGAGAGAGACTGCTCACCTAGATGTGATGGGTTCAAGGCATGGGGTGATGCCACTTGTTGATTAGCACCGTTGCCTAGCATAGGCATGGGGACACTTGACCTTTGATTCACCTGCCACCAGCCACCCACACAAGGGGGAGGACTATCCTCCAGCTTGCCCATAGCGACCCTGGGTAGCCTCCTGCCTTGTTGAGATTTTGGCTGAAAACATAGAGGAAGTGCACAGTATAACCAGACCTGACATTGTGTTCTCCCTAGCGAAAAAATTACTGAATATTTACGATGTCCTCACATCAGTTTGAACAACATATTGAAATTAGCCAAATTGAAACAGTGACATTAGTAATATTGGGGGCTGAAGTCCAGAGAAGTTAGGGAATGTGGCCAACACCACATAGAAGACGGTAATTGGCAGAGTCCACATTTGAAATCAGGTCTAGTTGTTCTCAAAGCCCAGGCTTAAGCAGTCGTGCCAGGTGGCTTCCTGGAAGGTGGGCCCACATGTTAAATTTCAGGGAAGGGGAAAATGGGTGGGGAGCCAGAATCGACCTGTGGTCATAGATCATTTCTCTGGGAAGACTGGCTATTGACAATCTCTGGGGATCGTCCCCTCTGACACTCTATGACCTAGATCTAGACTGTTGGGCTCCTGGACAAGGCACTGACTATTGTCCCTTCCCAGGCTCAATAGAATGATTCATTTTCTCCTTCCTACTATAGTATCCAAAGACCCTAGTCGCTCTGAGCTGTAGAAAGCAACACAGCTGGCGGTGTAGTGTGTTCCTCTTCCCAAGGTATGACTCTGTGGGTACCTGGAGAGCAATAGAAGACTTGTAGACAGCAATGGGGGAACTTTTCCTTACATCACAGTGCCTGGGTGCTTCTGAGCCATGACTCTGCCAGCCTACAGCTGGACCTATGGTCTCAAAGTGCTCTGGAGAGTAACAGCTGAGCTCCCATAGTCTCACTCGGCCTTTATAGCACAAGAGCAGTTCTTGGGACCTCCAAAGCCAGGACAACAGGGAACAACAAGGCAAAAGGCTCCCACCATGGGGTTGCATGGCAGGGCATCACCCAACCCTGCAAGTCCCTTGTAACTGGATCCCAGGGACAAACTAGTTCTTTTGGTTTCTTCACAAGTTGGAGAGTGCACTACAGTGTGAACCCTACCTAGACTGAATCACATGGCATCATGCCCTAGACCACATCATGCTTAGACCACAGAGGCAGAAATTTCTACCCACAAAAATACACCAAAGCTACTGCAAGGTAACCAAACCTTTCTTTGGAATTAATGCATGCTCCAAGGGAAAGGCTGCCGGTGGGACCCAGTGGGCTTATATAGCATCTACTGTGATCCCATCACACTACAAACATAAATCCTCAAGATCTTCACAGCCATTTTGACACAATATATATATAATATAATATATATAATATAATATATTATATTATATATATAATATAATATATATCTAATATATATATATATATATATATATATATATATATATATAGAGAGAGAGAGAGAGAGAGAGAGAGAGAGAGCAGGGGATGAGCAGAGAGAGGATGAATCACTTTCCCGAGGACCCCCAGCAACGAACGCAGCACTGGTAAGTGGGGATGACCCAGGTCATATGGTTTGAAGTCTGTGCTCTTAACCCACAGGTTGTCACTGCCTTGCCCTCATGTCTTACATCTTCTTGCTGAAATGCAATTTGGGAAAATGAGCACTACTGTCCCTACCAGTGTTGTGCTCAGTAGTTAAAGAGCAGCGCGTTTGCAGCATGATCCTGTGTGTCACCGTTAGATTATAAACTACAAAGAAACTCATTCAGCCACACTTATTGAGTGTCTGCCAAGAGCCAGACACTGCTGTAACTGTTTTTTGCATATTCTAGGTCAATTTTCTTCTTGCAACAGCCTTGGGAAATAGGTGGCAATTTCCCCTGTGCACTGGAGGAGAGAAATGAGAAACAAAAAAGAGAATCGCTCCACCAGGAGCTTGTGGGACTAAGCTTTAGATATCTCGTGTAACAACACCAAGTTGATGATTTTCATTTTAGAGATTAACAGCAATACAGTTAGTCCTGACTAGGTAGGACAGGGCAGCCTGAAAGGAGTATCTATCTTTTGCTTTTGTTTGCTTTTTGAAGTTGGGGACAAGGTCTGTTGTAGCCCAGGTTGGCCTAGAACTGTGTTGCCAAATTCCTACTGCTTCAACCTCCCAAATGCTTGGATTACAGACCTCTGCCCAATGCCTGGGTTTGCTTGTTTTTGTTGTGAGGTATATTTTACTTTTCTTTCTTTTTCTCTCCCTTTCTCCCTCCCTCCCCCACCCTCCCTCCCTTTCTTTCTTTCTTCTTTCTTTCTTTCTTTCTTTCTTTCTTTCTTTCTTTCTTTCTTTCTTTCTTTCATGAGTGCCTTTCCTCCCCATGTTAATAAGCACGGATCATGGGCTTTGGATTTAGTTTGAGTCCAAGTTTTCTGACACTGTTAAGTATGTAAAGTTGGGCAAATTCTTCCAACCTCTGAATCCCAGTCTCCTTACCTGTAAAATGGGAACTATACTACCTAACCCCACCAAGTCTACATTAAATGAGGATTACCTTAACCGGATACAGAAAGTGACAAATGTTGACCCTGGTCCCATCCAGCCTCTCAGCAAACAGTAGCTTTTCTGTATGTAAAGCCACACGGCAGGAGTTCAGTGCATATGAGTGGGTGTGATGGGTTTTGCACAGTTACTCTATCACACAATCCCATTTCCGCTTCTCCGTGTCCTTGGGAGACAGACATTCCTGTTTCAGGGACAAATACCCACACAAAAGAATTGGCAGAGCAGAATCCCAGGTGTTGTGCCACATGACTCTCTAGGGCCTTCTCTGTCTTCTCTCAGTGGTGCTTTGGGATGTTTGAGGGAAGTTGGAGATTCAGGATAGGACAGATGCCCAGAGATGCCTTGTGAGCAGAAGGATTAGCCAGATGCGGCATAAGCCTAGAATTCCAGCCCATGGAAGGCTGAGACAGGAGAATCACGAGTTCAAGGCTAATATGAGCTACATAGTAAGTTCCAAGCTAACCTGGGTTAAAATCACAAGATGGTATCAACAAATAAACAAATACATACATATTTTAAAAGTTCTGTGGGTGTGTGTTATTTGCATGTTGTATGTGTATGTGGGTAATGTGAGCATGTTATAGTGTAGGCCCACGTGTGGTGGCCAGAGGACAACCTCGAGTGTCCCTCTCTGCCTTCCACATTATTTAAGATAGAGTCTCTTTGTTGCTTGCTGCTGTGGACACTGGACAAGCTGGCCCTTGAGATCACAAAGGGTCTCCTGTCTCTGCCTCCCACCTAGTTACTGGAGCACTGGGATTATGGATGTAGACTACCATGTCCGGTAGGCCTTAATCTCACACAGCAAGGACTTTACTCAGGCAGCTATCACCCCACACTTATAACAATAATAGCAAAGAGAGTTTCTAGGCCAAATCTGTTTAGCTGTGTCCAAGTTTGCCTCAGATGGCCTTCTATTTGGCTTCTAAATCCTGGCTTGCTTAGGAAAGTCCTAGGTCTGTAGCTGAGCAAGACACTCTGTGAGTGCAATCTGGCTGTTCAAGTCAGGTATGTGGTGGTTTTGATGAAGCCTCATTGGTTGGAATTGGTTGGACAGCCTACCTGTCCCCACCTCATTGTGAGGAGATGAAATCCTGGGAGGGAAGAGACTCATGGCAAGAATTAACTCCCTTCTCCCCATGAGGCCCCGCTGTGTTAGCTTGGTGAGGCTGGCTTCACTTGGTCGTCACAACCTCGTCTCTGCCCTAGCTTGCTGCTTCCTCTTCTTCACTTGAGCTTGTTCTCTACCATCTAAATGCTAATCTTAGGGTCCCGCATCTACTGCTTCTGCCTCTCGGGGGTCTTTGGCTCCTACATCTCCCTTCTTAGAAAATCACAGGGGCTGGAGAGATGGCTCAGAGGTTAAGCCCACTGATTGCTCTTACAAAGGACCCGGGTTCAATTCCTAGCACCCACATGGCAGTTCACAACTGTCTGTAACTCTGTTTCCAGAGGAGCTGACATCCTCACACAGACATACATGCAGGCAAAACACTAATGTTTATAAAATAAAAATAACTAAAATTAAAAAAAAAGAAATCATAGTGCATATGAACTTATTAGGGCTCTAAGAAACCTGTTTTAGTTGATTAGGAGAGATTGGGTCTCTCTATCCTTCAATACCTACTGATACTCTGCATAGAATACTCTTTGAAACGTTCTAATGAAAGAGAACCCAAGTTCTCTTGCCTAATGGAACCCAAGCTTCACAAACCCCTTAAGGAGCCTCCACTTGCAAGGAATCAATAAGGAGACATTAAAACTTACCTTGGGCAAGGGCTTATGGGAGAATGTGGAGAACGTGGGAGGCACAGAGCTGTACTTAGCCCAAGCCTGCTTTTAAGGAATACACCGCAACTGGGGGGAGGGGCGGTAAAACACACCCACATAATTGTAGTTCAAGGAGGCTGGGTGTGGTTTAGTGCAGAGGGTGTGTGGAGGGTACCAACAAGGGCTCTAGGAGGCGCCCCAGGGAGGGGTCAAAGGACAAGAAAAAGAGTTGGTTAGTGAGTTGGTGATAGCTCTGGCACCATGGGTGTTCTTTCAAAGAAGAAGGAACACAGCCGGGCTTGGAACCACATAAAGCAACCCTGACTGTGGCTGAGAACCCAGCCAGGTACACCATCAGGTGTGGAGGAGGAGGCTTGGCAGGGCCCCGACTGAGCAAGCGGTGGAGGAGCAGCCACTCTCAAAGCCCTGCACAGAAGGAGCATCCATGAATAAAATGCTTTGGCTGTTGGGCTTCTCATGGGGATGGGGGAGGCTGTGGGAGGTGGGTCTCAAGAGAGCAGTCCAAAGATGGGAGAGAGCACACCGGCCCCAGCTTTGAAGCCTCTGACTCTAGATTCAGAAAGGGGACCGTGAGCATGGAAAAGCAGTTTCCACAAATTGCCTGAGACTCTCTGCAAGCTAGAAAGCAACAAAGACTAAAACAATAGCAAAGAAACCAAAATGGGGGCTCAGCTTCATCCCGTGAGCTGGATGCTGAAAAGGTACCATCTAATTACTAGGTATGCGGCACCAGCTCCTTGAAAGAGACCACACCGACTGTACCTGGGTCTTTGCTTGTTCATCGAGGGTACCTATGGGAAACAACTGCCTTCTGTAGCAGATGGCTCATCAAGAGTATTTGATAGCCTAGCCACTGTGGGTCCTGGATGCATTTTCTCATCTGTCTAAGATGGAAGCAAGCTTCCCAAGTTTTCTGTCTGTCTAAGCAGCTAGTCCAAATGAGCCCCGTAGGATGCTGGGTGCACAGGTAAGGAAACTAGCATCATGAAACCTCACATGTGGCTTCAATAGGACTGAGGGGGGAACTGTCAAAACTCTCCTGCCGGCACTAGGAAGGGAAGGAATGTTGGACAGAGATGGTCCCTGAGCAGGTGAGAGAGATGATTCAGAGTAAGGGACTTACTGCTTAGGCAGAACAGACAGGGGAACATGGAACAAATCTGTAGGCACTGTGAATGAACTTGGTTGTGTCAGGAAGGCTAGACTTCCAAATGATTATCAAGTGTCCTGGATGAAATAGGGGAAGTGATCACCCTGGGCTACTTATAGGAGAAGAAGGAACAGAGATATGCCTTCCCAGTCGTGCTAAGGCATCTGGCCTCTTGGGAGTCACTGAGGACCCTCTGGCAGATATCCCACAGATGGGAGACTTCAGAAAAGTGCTTCAGAAAAGGTTCCCTGGGAGTCGCGCTGAGAGGCAGGGGCCGTGAGTAAAACCTGGATGCGAGCTTGAAGAAAGCTTCAGTGGAGAGAGAGAGAGAGAGAAAGAGAGAGAGAGAGAGAGAGAGAGAGAGAGAGAGAGAGAGAGAGAGAGAGAGAGAGGAATGGCCTTTGACCGAGGAGCAAAGTCTGAGTTTAAGTAAACCCCAGGCCTGCACACAGCAGGCACCACCCTACGTGGTCAATCCTGTAATGCCCTTTCACCAGCCAACCCTGTCTCCCAGAGAAAGAATGGAAGCCAGTTTTCCCCACAGCAGAAGATAACAGAGAGTAAGAGGGGTAGAAACAAAGGAATCAGTGTGGCTCTACCCCCACCCCACCCCCAGTGGGTAAGCGGGAGTCTGGAGGGAAGAAGAAACTCCAGGGATTTGAGTATCGGCTCTGGAGCTCTAGTAAAGAAGTCCCAGGCCATGGGTCCTAAGGAAAACAAAAATGGAGACTCATGTCTATTCTTCATGCTCTCCTGAAGAGAAAGAGAAAGTGATCGCCTGCCTGACCGCTTGGTCCTGCTCATCTAAACAGGTGAAGAGATGATGTTCTAGAGCCCCAGTGATGCTGGAAAAGAGTGCAGGGGTAGCAGACACCAAACACTCGGCATTTAGACAGTCTGGGCATGGACCAGGCAAGCGGCATTAGACCATCTAGGCAGAGGGCAGGAGAGTGGCAGGTACAATTACCTTTCCCATCCTCGAGCTGTGCCGTCTTCCCTGAGCGTCCTTCAGAACACTAGCACGTCAGACACGTCAGACACGCCTCAGTGGCTCAGATAGTCCTTCCAGCAAAGAAACTACGAGCAATGTCCAGAGGCCAAAGGCAGAGAATATAGGGTACAAACCCACTTTAGGGCTTAAGGATTTATTCCATGAAGACCCTGTAAGCTCTTCTGGCTGTCCACTGCTCCACCCCAGTCTCTCTTCTCCATGTTAATCTGCCACAGAATTCCTCAGGAGGATATTAAAATTCCAGAGACCAAGACCAAAGCATGTGCAAACCTAAGGGTAAAGCCAGACTACCATCTAGCAGGGCTTTCCTATAGGGCCAAGAACAATGACAGGCAAATAAATAGCTGTGGCTCATACCCTACCCTTCTTCCACGGGACTGTGCACCTGCTCTGTACAGTCCGAGAATCACTAGCCACAGGCGGTGATCTGGGTCTACCTTAATTAAAATGGAATGTGATATATATATAATTCAGTTCCCAAGTCACTCTAGCCACGCCTGAGGTACTCCATAGCCACATGTGGCTAGTGGTTTCCATATAGGGCATTATATAGAAAGATTCTTATCACAGCGGAAAATGCTGCTGACTAGGTCTGTATCACCCAAAAGAACAAACACACTAAAACCAATCTGTCTCCTACACCATGTGGAGAATGGACTTTGCTCCTGGCTGTTTCTGTTTTCTCCCATAAAGCTCTCTACCTTTCTTTGGGCCCCTCTCCTAGGCCCTAGCCCCTCCTACATAGGTGAGTGACAGGAGAACCACCCACAGTCACTGCAGAGTGGATTATGGGTACTTGTTTAGTGCCTTCTTTCCTACCTGGTGACCTGAGTTGCCTCTAGGCTTCTCTGAGGCTTCCCCACCTGAGTCCAAAGCTTTCCCTGAGTGGAGTGATCATCCCCTCATCCCCTCACCCTCTGTTCAGCACGTACTCTAGGCCTCCAGAGCACCCAGGGCAAGAGCTTCCCAGCTCAGGGAGCTTTCCATTGTGAAGCTCACCTGTTTGTCCCTAGCATGCCTTCCCTTCAGGATACCCTTGCGCTGAAGCAAGAAAGTGGTCACCAGTAGGGCTACCAGGGAGGGTGGTATTCAAAGCCTTTCCCGACTTGCCAATCTGTTTAGTTCCTGCTGTCTACAGCCATACCACCCTGAGCACGCCCAATCTCATCTGTTTAGTTCCTGTCGCTTCTTTGCTGCCATCTATCATCACCAAGTGTCCTGCATGCTCTAGACCTGTGGCAGAGATTGCTAACTAGTCACCGTCCATTCCCATCTTCTTCCCGGCACACAGACATACTTGGTTTCCTAGTCTCTCTCCAGTTTGATTGTGTTCACTGCACAGAGTGCTGAACAGTGGACAAGGTGATGTGTTCTACTTCCAGTGGCCAGCAGTTGGCCCCACATTTTCCTCCACCTGCAACATATTGAACTGCATGGCAGTCTTGATTGGAGATGGCCAAACATGGCCACTTGGATCCCCAGGTAGAACCTGTCTACCTCGGTCTTCTAAGTGAAACACAAAACAAACAAAAACAAAAACAAAACAAAAAACCTTTTGTTTCTCTGTACTTCCACGTCCATATATATCATCTCTTAAGTTAGTCCGCAGATTGCTCTGGACAATCTCACTTAGATCCTAAAGCCAGAAACGTCTCTATCCCTGGAGGCTGGTTAACGGCTGCACAAGCCTCTTCCTCGGTGCTTATGGAGAAGGGAGTCAGAATTTCAGAAGAGACCAGCCTGCTTCTTTTACATTATCTCAGCCTCCCTGTCCTAACAGCTTGCAGATAGAAACAGCTATGCCAGTAAGATTTCAAGTTACGGTGCAGAAATTCCGGTTGATGCTCACAAAAGACCCTTCTTGCTTTGCAAAAGAGGCCCATGGCACTACAGAAAGAGGCTTCTTCCTCCATACTGTGGTAACTTTCTGCTGCCCTCCCCAGGATGAACGGGCTTCAATCTCCCCTGTCTGTGCCCAGGGGCCCCACACTCTTAGGCTTTTATTGTTCTTGATTCCTCCTGGTTAGAGTTTTCAGTAATTCCCATGCCCCGTCAAGAGACATCTCAGCCTAAACTACATTAGAAGTGTTCTTAAACTGCTTAAGAGGCTTAGTCAAGTGCCCACCAGGCTGTAAAAGAACAATCCTTGAGCCTGATGCCTGGATTATTCATAATTTTTGGCTTTCAGATGCTCCTTTCAGATCCAGGCAGATACCGCTCCGTCCACAGCCACTTTATATTGTAATTTCCCTCTGACCTCTTCCTCCCCACACCCAGCCTTCTGTAGGCTCTTTCATCCTGAGCATCTGGGGTGCTGCTCCAGGCTTCTCTCCTTGCTCAGTCCTCTTCTCCCGTGTCCAAGCAGCCTTACACTCATTTTCTTGGCTCTGCTCTGTGTTTCTGAACTCTTGTTAAAACACCTCCTTCATTTTTGTGTACCTCTGTCCACCATTCCCCAGGACACTCGCCACACTGGTCTTGAGTAGGGTCCCTGAGTCTCCAAGTCTCCTAGGGTACCTCTTATTTTTCTCATTGTGGCCATCTGCCTTATCAAGTAGGCAAACAGGTCCTAGAAGACTCACTGTTGACTGAATATATGATGTGTGCCAGGGACTGGGTAAATGCTGTGCCTGGGTTTTTCCATTCCATTTATTCCCTCAGAAGAACCCCATGATGGTACGTATTGTCATCCCATTGCTCAGTGACTATGCTGAAGGACAAGCATTAAGTCTCTTGCCTAGAACCCGGAGTCAAGGGCAACAGGCATTTCAACCTGGTCTTTGTGCTCGGCTCACTCTGCATCACACACACCTCAAATCAACAGGCATTTGCCAGGAGCTCACTGTATGCAATGCCCTGCAGTGACAGTTCCATGGGAAGAAAATAAAGAGAATTAGAGTAAGATTCTGTACATGCCCTCGAAAGAGCATCTGCATTGCGTACGAAACAGACACACAGAGGTAATGCATGGAAAATGAATGTGAAAAGCGTAACCACCGTGTTCTTAGGAGATATGTTAACTAGTAACATAAAGCTCCCCGCAGAAGACTGACGTATTCTAAACAGAATCGGGCCATGCTTGCCACCCCAGAACTTGATGCTAAGGCAGAGGAATGGTGAGTTTGAGGTCAGCCTAGGAAAGATCCTGCCTCACAAAACAAACAAACAAACAAATAAACCGAAGATGGCCTGGAAGCTCGTTTCTGGGTAAGCTCCTGCAATTATCATAGGAAAGCAAAAATTATGGCATTTTAGATGTTCATCTCATGAGTGTAGGGGATGGAGAAAGCCTTGCGTGAGTGAAATCCTGAATGAATGTGGGCATTGCCTTGTCTAGGACCCGAGAATGAGACTCAGAGGGAAATGAGAAAGCCTTTCTGTGGTCCATGCGTGGTGCTGAGAGTCTGTGTCTTTCTGTACCACCACCGCCAAAGTCCTGAAGACTGTTGCCCTACAGAGACTACACCTACCAAGACTAGCTAAACCTTCCTCCTTCACCCAGCTGTATATCATAAATCCTGTCTCATTGTTTATTTGTATATAATAATACTGTCTCCTTGTTCCGCTGTATTCAAAAGCCCCACTTCAAAGTTCAAATCTATATAATAAACATACTGAGCTTCCGGGGTGCTGCAGCTTCTCTAGCAGAGAGCCCAGACTGCCCAAGCCCTGTTCTTATGTGTGTCTGTCTCTGTTTGTCTTTTCTTCATTCCCTGGACACTCAGGTCAGGTTCAAGTCCTTGACGCTGTGCATAGACCAGGCGCTTGAGCTTTGAGTACCTTAAACTTGAATGATAGCCTAACCTTTCGGAGCCTTAGTTTCTTTATCTGCAAAATGGGGGATATATACTACCTGCTTCATAGGAGTATTTTTGTTAGGTGAGATCGTATATAAAAATAAGAAACTGAGAGCAACCAGCATATTGTAAATTATTATTTACAGTTGTAAATAATATTGTATTATTACATTATACATATATTACATATATAATGTAAATTCTATTGTAAAAATAGGTATTATTCTCACAATTTTTTGCAGTGAAGTTCCACATTTTATGCCATAAAAATAGCATACTGAATATCCTCTCACAGATATGTGACTTTATATGGGTTAAGTCACTCAATTCTCAGAGCAAAGCTGTATGCTTTGTTTGATGTGGGTGATGGTCATTGTTTTAAGAAGTGCGCCCGTCCAGACCCAGAAGGTTTGAAAACTTCCTCAAGGTTATCTGACTGGGAGGAAAGGCTTTCTTTCCAGTGCTGTCCTTCTGCCTGCCTATGCAAGACCAGCATTTCCCTTCTTTGTAAGTCACCAAGATGTCCTGGAGTGACCAAGCAGAAATGTAGACATCAAATGCCAGTCTGAAATATACAAGAGGAATCTGTGGATGACACTAGGGTCCACTGGCCACTTGTCTGGCAATCCTATGAACAACCAAAACATCTGGTTTTCCCAAATGTGTTTACATTTCTGCCAGAATCTTTTGCATGAGTGGGGTTGGGGTGTTGTCCATCTTTGCTACGAGCCTATTGAAAGACATAGGGGTTAGCGCTCTCTCGCAATGGGTGCATTCTGGATGGGAATGGGCGTCAGCTCCAAGCTTCAGCAGCTGGGTGACTCTGGGTGTGTACTGAGGATTAATTCTTGGTCTTCTGTCTTCAAGCAAGGAAGATCATAACCACACCAGCCCCTGCTGGTCTCAGAGGTCATTCAATTCAATAAGTCAATGACGTTTATATACACTTTGCAGAGTTAGAATCGGGGATTTGTGAGAGTTCCCTGCCCAATGGGGAAAAACCACCCACCCCTGGCTGACAGCATGCAGCTCCAGGACACCTCCCGGGAGCCCTTGCCGCCCTCTGAAATTGAGTCTTTTCCCACTCTTACCCACTTTGTATTTAGATTCTAAACCACACCATGTTTCATGGAACCCAAGTAATCCTAGCAATTCCCTGATGACACCCCCACAGCTGTCACCCAAGGCCATCACACCTGATACTGATCACTGCTTATTGGCTGACTGAATCCGTACATGCTCCCTATCCATACTTGCTTTCCCTGCTGTGTTCTACCCCTACCCCCTAGAGGAATGGCCAAGGCCATTTCAGATGGGAAACTCCCCAGACCGTTGTTTCTTTTCAGGGATTCATCATTTCCCAGGTGGCTGAGGTTGGAGGTTTCAGAGCAAGGCCACAGAACGTGAGCCCTGGGTTATTTTTCACTGCTTTGCCCGCCTTACTGTTCGTCCTCATCTTTCCTTGAAAAGCTTTGGCTGGAAGCACATGCCAAAAGGCCAAAGTTCCCGTTGTCTGGCCCTTTGCAGCATTCACACCAGTAAACCAGGGGCTTCCCTGGGGCCTGGTGACCGCCTCTGGGAAGCAGGCCAGAACACCATCAAAGTGCTCCCTCTTCAGTGGCTGTGGCAATATGAGGCCTGGGTCAAATCCCAGAAAACAAGAGGTCAGCCCAGGAACGGAGTTTCAGTAGGTAGAGGGCGCAGGACCTTCAAGGATAAGCTCTGTGTCCATAGAGGACTCTAAAGCACTAGGAAGCTGGCGGCTAGGGTATGGTCACAATAGGAGAGCACAGGCCTGCCAGGCCCTGCTTCCCAGCTTTTGAATTATCTGTTCTAACCAACAGCTCCCAGTGCTTGCAACAGAAGACTATGGAGACTGTCTTCCAACCTCTTACCTCTTGGATCATGCTGTTTGACTTCTCCAAGAAAAAAAAGAAAGCTAAACAGTATATACTTGCTTCTAATTTCAGGTTAACACAGTTGTTCTCAACCTATGGGTCGTGCCTCTTAGGATCAAACAACCCTTTCATGGTGGTCACATATCAGATACCCTGCATATCATATATTTGCATTATGATTCAAAACCATAGTAATAAAAATGATTTCATGGTTGGGAGTCACCACCACAGGAGGAACAGTATTAAAGGGTCCCAGCACTAGGAAGGCTGAGAACCAGTGGGTTAAGAGAAACTGGGAAAACAAAAATTCATAAAGTAAATACTACTATTGTCTCCATTAGATGAAGACACTGATACCTGTAGCTTGAACACTTTATGTCAAGTCTCACAACCCGCACGGCAGTGCTGGGATTCTAAATCTGGTGACTGTTGTTTATTAGATCATGTACCCAGCATCACGCACCCAATGCAGGACCTATCGGTCTTAGAGTACACAGTGTACCCAGAGCTGGTCTGACTGGAAGAGTTCCAGCTGTCTTACTTCTAAGGTTGCGTTACACAAGCACTGACCCGAGTCCAATGTAAGGATTTCATGAAGAGCATGCCCCAAAGGCAGAGACACCTAAGCATTGGAGAGATCCAGCCAAACATCCAAATGGTCACAGAGAAAGATCCTAAAGGCAATGGAAAAGGATGGGAATAGTGGTTCCCTGGCCACGTGGTTCTCTGAGCCTTGCTTTCATTTATTTTTTTAATCAGTAAAGCTAAGAATTCCAATTAGTTCTCCAGGATTCTTGCCTCATTACCAAGTAATAAGTATGGAGCCCTGCGCTTAGCCTTTTTATGTAGACGCAGCCATGCCTGACTTCCCTCTGCTGAAGTGGGAAGGGCAGCACAGTTCCTGCTGCCGGGTCTTAATGGAGAAAACACTCACAAGTTGCTTCTTTTTTAAAAAAACTCAAAATAGTGCTACATATTTATGAGGTGTAATGTGACACTTGTAATACAAGTATAAAATGTTTATCGATTGGATTAAGGTAATTAGCATATCTGTCGCCTCAAACACTTATCACTTCTTTATGTTGGAAGCATTCAAAATCCTTCCTGTTAGCTATTTTGAAATATACAATAAATTATTATAAATTATGTTCTCACTACGATAATTATAGAACATTAGAACGTTTTTCTCCTGCATACTACTACCCATTAGCCAACCCTTTCCTATCCTCTCCCCTCACCCCCAGCCTCTGGTAACCACTATTCTACTCTCTCTCATCCTCAAGAAGATCAACTTTCTAGCTTCCTCACATGAAAGCATGCAGTATTTGTCTCTCTGTGCCTGGCATGTTTCCCTTAACATAATGTCTTCCAGGCTCACTCATATCAACCAATCCTTGACTAGCATTCGGACGGCCCTTCTAACTATCACAGAGTCCATAAGAAGGCCCAGAGTCTCATTCCGTCTCCAAGTCCCCTCTCATTCCAGACCAATCTAATTTACTAATTTCTCAGCCCTCAAAGACCTTATGCCTTAGCGGCCAGAGACACATTCTCCCCAAGCCCCCCACATCTCTTTGTAGCAGGTTGCTATGTGCTCAGATGGAGAGGAGCCCATTGGCTTCATGTTAGCAGTTCTCCTGCAGGATGAGATCACTCGAAGGACTAATAGCCTAGTGGGTATCCCTCCTTCCTGTCCTGCTCCAGAGGTACCAGCCACAGATGTGAGTGCAGTACCTGATGTCCCACCAGGAAAGGCAGAAGGGGAGGAGACCCAGCCACACTCAGACACAATGGGCATTTCTTCTGCTTCATCTTTATAATGGCCCTACCAGCTTACAGAAGAGACAAATGAGGCCTGAAAATGACTGGCTCAAGGTTCCATGGCATCTGGTTGGCAAGACTAAGAGAAGAAGCCAATCCACTCCAAGTCTGCCTCCTAACCATTAAGAAATATGATCTGGCACTATTCACATCCATCCACTTAGCCCTCCCCCAAACTCCAAATGGAAGCTTCCTCCCAGCCTAAAGAGAGCCCTGAACACTTCTGTAAACTCTCTTGAGGCAATCTGCTCCATCCATCAGTGCTTTGTAGGGTCTGGCCTGCCCTGTGCTCTAAAACCCAGCCTGAGGCCTGCCTGGTGACCTGCTACTTGATTGTTTACTGGAAGAATGCTCTCTAGCTTTCTTGTCCCAACCCTGACCATCCCACATGTGGTGGTGTCCCCCTGTAATCCCAGCGTTTCAGGAGGACCATGAGTTCCAGGCCAGCTTGGAGCACATAGTGAGAACTTATCTTAAAAACCAAACAAGTGCTCCAGCGAGCTGCTTCAAGAAAAATAAACCAAATAAACCAAGTCCTGTTGTCTGTCTCATCCTTCCTTCTATAAATGGGGGTGACTTCTGTAAGCCCAGAAGCAAGAATGCTTCCGTAGCCTAGGCAAATGGTGTGGGAAGTCTCACTGTTCCTGTGGTGAACCCCAATGTGTCCAACCCGGCAATGCTAGCACTTGGCAGGACCAAGTGACCCAGTTTCCCCCGCGGGGAAGCTAGGCTGTGGGCTGTGCAGCGTTTGGCATCTGCGTGTTTCTTCTGCCCTCTGCTGGTCTCTAGGCAAGGAGGCTCGCCAAGGCCGACAAGCCCACGTGGGTCCACTGCGGGGGAATTCACTCTCAGGCCTGTAAATGTTTGCTGAGTTAACTGAGTAAGTGGACTGTGTGCCGCTCTAGGCTCTGGGGCCTGAAGCAGCCAGAGACAAGACTGCAGCTCCACACACTGGTTACATTCAGCCAAACCAAGCCGCAGTTCCTAGCGCACCTCCTGCTTTGCTTTCCTCCTTTTTACCTCCCCACACACAAGCTCCTCCTTTTCCCTCCCTTTAGGCCTGGAGTCTTGCTAGAGAGAATAAGCCTTTCTCAAGCCAACAAATTGCTCCACCACCTGTTGCCTTCGGGTGCTTCTGACCAGCCCCTTAAAATGATCTGAAGTTCCTTCTCCATTTCCTCTTTTCCTCTCAGAGCAGTTGCTTTAATTTTCTGGTGCTGTCTTCAAAAGAATACTCTTGCTTTTGCCTGGATACTGAATCTGTCGCAGGCACATCTACGGGAAGTCCTGGTTCTTGCGCAGGTCATCTCTCAGAAGTTTGACTTGTCTACCTTCCAGACAGCCTTTTAGATCCTTGACTTTTGCAGTCATTTCTCTGATGCTTCCATTTCCCCAAACACATGTGCAACACCCACTTTGGGGCCTCTCTTCTTGAGAGATTTGTCTTGATAAAGAAATCTTGAAAACCAAGGTCTAGAAGACTTATTAAAGGGCCTTATAGTGTCCTTATAGATTCTGTAAGTCTGAAGGCCTTCCAAGGCTATGACCAGTGTTGGTAACAGAATAGGAGAAGCTTCTAATTTCCATATATAGTGTGTTTTTAATTAAGAATGTACAGGGCTCTTTCATAGGGAGTGAAAGTATTTTATACTAATTGTAGGTATGAGGAAAGTGAGACCACAGAGAAGAAAATACTTCTATTGTGATTGTACAAGAGGAGAAAGTGACGTTCACACCGAACCTTCCCATCCCCCAATCCTGGATGTTCACTTCAAAAACTCTGCCAAATCTGCATCTTGAGAATGTGAAGAAGAGATACAAAGCCAAAATAAAGCAGAGAAAAAGAATCAAGTATTTATGTGCTGGTCTTTAACTTATTGTTCAAAACAACCACACAAGGCATAGGCTATTCTTCCCATTTAACTTTCCACAGTTAGTACATCAAAACTCCATTTAGGGGCTGGGGAGATGGTGGGATCAGCAAAGCGCTTGAGGTGCAAACGTGAGAAGCTGAGTCTGGAGCCCCAGAGCCCAGGTAAAAGTCAGTCACTCCCAGCAGCGTGTCTGCAAGGGTAGTGGGAGTGTGGGCGTGGGGAGAGTAGCTCCCCACGGTGGCTCCCTAGAGATCATTAGCCAGCCAGCCTAGGGGGATCAAGGAGCTCCAGCTTGTTTCCCATCAATTGCTATGATAAGTCACTCTGACCTTAAGAAATTTACAGAGAGAAGGTTTATTTGGCTTACACTAGGGTCAACAGTCCACCATTGAGGGAAGTCAAGACAGGAACCTGTTTTTTGTAGCATGACATCTGACCAGAGAACTCACTCACAGCCAAGGAAGTACAGCAGGAACCATTGGAGCATAATGTTTGCTAGTTTGCTAGCTAACTGGTTCATGCTTAGTTAGGCTTCTCACACAGCTTAAGACCGCCTTCCCAGGAAATGGCGCTGTCCACAGTGGGCTGGGCCCTCCTACATCCATTCACAGATCTTCTTAGCCATACCCACAAGCCAAGCTGAGCTAGGGAACGCCTCAATCAAGGCTTTCCTTCTCAGATGACCCTGGATTGTGGTTAGTCAATAACCAAAACTAACCGGGACAGACATCCTGTCTCAAAAAATAAGCTGGACAACTTATATTGACTTCTGGCTTCCACAGAAACTCCTTCCAGCGTGAAACCCTACGCATCTCAATTGCAGAGCTGACTCAAGCTGTACCATGCTTGCCTGAGCTGGTACACCACATCTTTGTAGATCTCTCCATTAGCCTTTCATTTGGCACTGTGGGTGATCTAAAGGAGAGTTTCCTCAGGGAGTAGGAGTGGGAGAACGTCCTTCAAAAGCAATCTAGTATGATTATCAAGGGGTAGTCCAGAAGCTGGTTCAAATCCTGGCTCTGCTGAGTGACCCTGAACACATTTCCTCAACCTCTCTTCTCCCTCAGTTTCGTCTGTAAAAGGAAGGTACCAACCTCACTTCATTCTTTGGTGGTGGTGTTCATTGAGACAGAGGTTTTTGTTTTGTTTTGTTTTTTGTTTGTTTGTTTGTTTGTTTAGCCTAGGCTGGACACGGACTCCTGATCTTCCTGTCCTCATGCCCTAAGGATGACAGGCATGCACCACAGTGTCTGGCTTTTTACTGTGACTTGAGTTAGCCTTGCTATACCCAGGGAAGTAAATATTATGCAATCCTTGGTCTTTTGAGATGACAGTGACACACTTTGGAAAGTTAAGTAAGGCGGTGGCCATCCTGTGGAGGCATATGGGAAGAACCCTAAAATCCAGATGAAGACGGGGATTAGGGTGAGGTGGAGGAGAGAGGAACTAACGGCTGCAGAGTCTGAATGACTTGCTGTGGGACCTGGCCTGTAGTGGCATTTCGATTGTATTGTAATAAATAAAGCCTGCCTGAAGATCTGAGAGTGAAACAGCCCGACTGGCCAGCCTTACAGACCAGGTTATGGGAACACACACCTTTAATCCCAGTAGCCACACTAGTTGCCATAGAGATCGGGTGGTGCGTGCCTTTAATCCCAGTGGTGCACACCTTTAGTCCCAGCCCTAGAGAGGAATATAAGACACGGAGCTCTCAGACACAATCTTATTCTGAGATTCCAGGAGGCAGGATCGCTATTTCAGACTGAGGTCGAAGTAAGAGCCAGTGGCTGGCTGCTTTGCTTTTCAGGTGGAACCCCAATCTCAGAGCCTGAGTTTTTCCTAATTTTACTAATTACTAGCCTTTGTGTAAAGTCAGTTTATCTGAATCAGAAGGCTTTTTCTGGAGCATATAAGGCAACCAGGCAGCTAATCAAGCAGGCATTTCCCCAGAGGCCTCAGAAGACCAGGAATCCTATGCTTCCCAAGAGGCCACACTGCACTGAAAGAATGATGTTTGGAAGGGGTGGGAATTGGGAAGACTCTCTGTGGCGTCTTGAGGAAAGTGTACATCAGAGATAGAGAACCTAGGCGCCATCACACTTGGCCTTCACTTGCTTTCCTATGCAGTTCTCAGGAACAGCAAATATCTGTACCAGATCAAGACCAATCTATCATCAGGTGCTATCAGACCAAACTGATAGCACCCTGATAGTAATTGCCAAGACATATGGGGAATTCCCGCACACCAGATCTAATTCTGAAGGCTTGGGTTGACTTATTTCATTTTTTTTTTACCATTGCTTTGACCATGGGGTTAGCCCCCTCTGCCCAAGGGAAAATGAACACACCAAGCTTCCAACACTTGACAACCACCGTGCAGCAAGGGATATAAGTTGGAGGGTAAGAACCAACCTGACCAACTCTTAACCATGATGGAAAGTTAGTCTTTACTCTTAGCTCAAATATTATTAAGATTGTACATTGAAAAATCTTTATCTGAAATTTTAACTGGATACATAAAGTTTCAGAAAAGTGGATTTATTTCGTAGCTTGTGCCAATATTTTACCAGCATGACCAAAGGCTGCCATTTGTGATATTCTTTATTTCTCCAGCAGTTATTTAGGGCTTGCCCTGTGCTACACATTGTGTGAGGTCCTGGGATGCTAAACAGGTGACACAGACTCAGATGTCGCCCCAAGGGAGTTCTGCCGTCTGGTGAAGCCGGGAGATATTGGACAAATGCAGCAAGGGCTCTGAAGGAAACGTCCAGAATGCTCTAGGAGTGCGTGGTGGGTACTAGGTTTTCTCTAAACCAGTGGGGAGTAGGGCACATGGGAAGAGAAATACATCTCCCTTCCTGGGAGAACACGTTTGCCGAAAGTCATCTCTGAGCGAGGACAGACAGTGAACATGGACTCCAATTTCACTCAGCGGGTTGAGACTTAGCTCTGACTCCTGGGCCAAGCTCAGAGACTGCAGGCGTAGAAAAGCTCCACCAAGAAACTGGGAGCCAGCGGCGGCACATGCCCAGCATGCACAAGGCTCTCAGCTCAATCTTAAATATTAGATTTTTAAAAAGAAAGAGAAAATTTTTTGCCAAGAAACTTTGGAGTACCTGCTAAAGAGGTAAAAATGCTCTCTTAGCTTCCGGATAACTGACACAAAGGGTATCCTCACTGAGGACCTTATCCTGCCTGGCTTTCCTTTAGAGAAGTTAGATGCCCCACATGCTCTAGTGTGCTTTAGCTTATAGCAAAGAGCCATTGGGAATCCTGACTCTAGACCCAGACTGATACTTGGGGGTAAAGTACTTAATCCTTGCGTTTTACTCTATAAATGCGTTAGCAATAAAAACTACAGGGCTAAAGTAAGATGCAATTGAGATAACACATACAAGCTTAACACTATGCTGGACACACAGTAAGTGTTCAGTTGAGGTTGAATGCTATAGCTTACACCTTTTACCGTGATAAGTAATGGTATTGAGATGAGTCTGGATTTGTCTCCAGATATGATATGGAGGAAGGGAGGGTGGCTGTGTAGTTGGGTAGTGGAATACTTGGCTGGGATGTATGAGGCCCTAGACTCAGCATCCTATATTGAAATGTGTGTGTGTGTGTGTGTGTGTGTTCACATTTTTCTAAACAAAACATTGTTTACATGATCTCCTCAACTTTCTTTCCTATATATTTACATTCCCATTCCTTCCCTATTTACATTATCTAATTCTAAGCCTTCAGGGAGAAAGGTCACAGATATAAAATTTCTTGGTGTTTCTTACATGGAAAGAGAAACGGAATCAATATGGAAATTGAATTCTGTTCAGCATTCCCAATGGTTATTTATAAAATTTGCCCAGAGGGAGAAACAGAACTCTAAATATAAAAAACCACGTAAAAATTTCCATTTAGGGAGCTCCAGAGTGCTTTATTTCTAATGTGTTATTATGATGGTGGAAGCTATTACTAAATATCAGACACTGTGGAGTGGCAAGAGCTACCCCTTGGGACCCCAAAGAGGACAGGTCCCCAGGAATGTCAGTCTGGGGCAGTTCCAAGCAGTGTGCTCGAGAATCCCTTTCCTCTCTCCCAAACAACAACGGATCTATAAAGAAAAGGATAAGCATTTGGCAAATACAGCTTGGAGTGCCCTGTGGATAAGGCCTGCATTCAGTGCCTGACCCTGAGAGAGGAGGAAAACAGGTCCTGCTCCCACAGGCCCAAGAGAACACACTGTCTTTTATCATTCCTACACTCAATAATGACTGGAATGCTTCCCTTCTGGGCCAAAATAATTACTCACCATAATTATACCTGGCATTTGGGCAACACTTTATAGCCACTAATTAGTTAAACACTCACAGCAACCTGTTAGACCACAAAGGATCCTGGCTGGGTGCTGGGGAAGGAAAGGTGGAGTCAGGCCTCAGGCACAGTTCACACATGATGGCCATCCCTTCCAAGCCCCACTCCCTATCTTGATCCAGCACATATCCTAAACCCTCACTATGAATATGTGTGTTCATCCTCCTGGGCTGACTATCATGTGGAAACAGCTCATAACCTAGCTGGAGATGGGAGGAAAACAAGATAATAACCATTAAAAACAATTTAAGGGTAGGGTAGGGTTGGGTTGGGTGAAACGATCCAGCAGGTAAAAGTGTTTGCTACACCAGGCACCTGGATTTGATCTCCCGAACTGATCGTGGAAAGCAAGAACTGATCCTAAAAGTTGTCTTCTGACCCCACACATGTGCCGTGGCTCACATACATCATTCATGGATGCACGCACACGGACCCAACTACTACTACCGCTAGGAATAATAATGATTAAATCAGAGACACTGAATGGCGTTTGCTGAAGACTGGTTGAAGGGAAGACTGAGAGTGGAGAGTTAGCCATCCATCCTCCACAGAAGACTTCCCCCACCGCACAGAGCTACAGTACCCAATAATCTCATGCTCTTTCTCACAGTGCCCAAGCTCAAGGTTGACAAACACAAAGACTCAGCCATCTTGGGCTTCTGATTCTGGGACACCTCTGAAGGGGTGTGTGTTCTACCCTCGGAGCCCCCAAGGGACAGACTGAGTTTGTGATTGGGCCTATATTGCAATTTCACCGTTTCTTCCTGATTCTAGTTCTTTTCCTTTTCTTCTCCAGGTGTCCACCTCAAAGTTACTCCTTAAGAAACTGCATTCGAGGGGCTGGAGAGATGGCTCAGTGGTTAAGAGCACTGCCTGTTCTTCCAAAGGTCCTGAGTTCAATTCCCAGCAACCACATGGTGGCTCACAACCATCTGTAATGGGGTCAGGCCTCTTCCGGCCTGAAGGCATGCATGCAGACAGAAAACTGAGAATACTGTACACATAATAAATAAATCTTTAAAAAAAAAAAAAGAAACTGCATTCGAAACTCGGTTTCAGAGCTCACTTGCCAGGAGACCCAGTAGTGGAAGGTTAGAAGAATGGACTTCCATGAGGAATGGTCCAGAGGTAAGAAAGAGAAATGCAGAATTTGGGGCTGACTGGGTGATGGCCACAGATGAAATGAGGCCACGAGCCCATAGAAGAATAAAAAATAAAAAGTTCATGTATCATTTTTGGAAAGGGAAACTCAATGATAAAAGATTTTTCTTGTCTATTTTGTCAAGTGATCGCATTTCCAAATAATATATGAGTACCGGGAATGAGTTGTTATGATAAACTGTATTTTGGAATTGAATTTGAGTTGAGAAGACATCTAAGGGAGACACCTTGTAGACAGTTGTATATAAAAAAAACTGAAAAGGAGATAAGAGGTCAGATGGGAATAGGTCAACTGGGAGCTATGTCAGATTGTGTTTCCCAAAGATGGGCCAAAAATGTCTGTGGTGATGCAATATTCCGAAAATATCTCTCTCTTACATTCCAACAGACTGGAACTTTTGTTGGATCGCATAGCAAGATTTAATAATACATCTTGAGGTCACAGTAACACTTAAGACTGCTAGCCTACTGTGTACTCAAATTGTTTAACCTGCCTATGAGAGAACACCGTAACAATCAACTTTCCTTGCCTTGGCCTTGGATTCCCCATGTAGACAACTTTTACAACCTGAGCTAATGCATAGCTATGATCTTAAGTTATGTACTATTCCATACCCCTGACCCAGATAATGTATGTGTATCATTTACTAAAAAGAGCAAATACAGAAGTTGAAAGCAACTTCCTAATTCTTTTTTTTTTTTTTTTTTTTTTTTGTTTTTCAAGACAGGGTTTTTCTGTAGCTTTGGAGCCTGTCCTGGAATTAGCTCTTGTAGACCAGGCTGGTCTCAAACTCACAGAGGATCCGCCTTCCTCTGCCTCCCGAGTGCTGGGATTAAAGGCGTGCGCCACCGCCGCCCGGCCAACTTCCTAATTCTTACATAAAGGTAGAAAACATGCCCAAATCTAACATAAAAGTTGGAAGAAACCATTTATGGGTATAAGTTGGTATCTTTGGAGCCAGTGACTTAATCCCTTGTAAAACTCTGTTAAAGATTTCTGTAAAGTACTCCTTTCCTATCCCATGTGATGGTTTCTATGATGTTCAGTAAATCCTTTGTTAGGGGCAGACACACACAGATAAACACACAGGGACAGACAGAACCTTCAGGCAGGCACAGATTCAGACTCATACAACAGGAAGACAGAGGATGGAAGATACAGGGAACATGAAGTAGAGAATTCAGATCTGGACTCACTCTTGGTTAAATGATTCCAAGGGGAAGGGCTTTTCTTTCTTCCCATAATGCAGTGCCAACGCATTATTGGTGTCTCAGAGTTAATCACTAATGTGCTATAGTCTGTGCAAATGTCTCCCATCTCTTGGCTGTCTCCCATCAAGAAGTGTAGTCTCATTCCTACCCTGCTGGATCTGACAGAGGCTATGACTGCTTCCCCCCAGAGACTGCATACAAGAGACATTGTGTGATTTCTGAATCTAGGCCAGAAAAGCTGGGCAACTTCTGCCTAGTGCCCTTGGAATGAAGCCAGAAGCCAAGTAAGAAGTCACAGTATCCTCAAATGACTGTGCTAAAGAGGGTCTGTACAGGAGGTGACAGCTGCTCCCAACTGACAACCATGAGAGGACCATCTTGGATACTCTGCCCAGAAGAGATAATGAAAATCCCAACCAATATCTGTCCTCAGTGACATGGGAGAACTCAAGTGTGAAGTTCCTAACAGTGTTCTTCCCAAACTCCTGATCTGCAGATACGGAAGCTCCTTATGTAGCACGGGCAAGAGGAGCAGAGTCATCAGCAGAGAAAGAGTGGGATCTCATCGCTGTGCCTGCACAGTGACCTCCTCCCCCCTGCATTTGCTTTACCCTCCTCCTGTTTACCCTCCCCCATTGTCTCCTACCTCCCACTTAGCAGCCGGGGTGGGTGTGCTTCAGCAGTTCTCAGCAACCGAGGTTGCATGGTTGCATCGTTCGCTTCTTTTTTTTTTTCTTTTTTCTTTTTTTGGTTTTTCGAGACAGGGTTTCTCTGCAGCTTTTTTAGAGCCTGTCCTGGAACTAGCTCTTGTAGACCAGGCTGGCCTTGAACTCACAGAGATCCGCCTGCCTCTGCCTCCCGAGTGCTGGGATTAAAGGCGTGCGCCACCACCGCCAGGCTGCATCGTTCGCTTCTTGAAAGTCTGTGTTTCCAAGTGGCCTGCAGAGGGCCTCAAATTTCAGTATGTGTTATACTGTGGGTGCTTAATTTTATGTGTCAAGTTTACTGGGCCACGGGATATCCGGTCATTGGTCAAATGATATTCTGGGTGTATTTTTTAAAAGATGACATTAATATTAGAACTTTTCTCTTTTAAAAAGTTCAAATATTAATTTGACTGTTTGAAAGGCGACATTAGTATTTGAACTAACTACAGAATAGAGCAGAACAGTATGCGTAAGGGTAGGGAGGGTCTAATCGACAACAGACTTGAGCAGAATAAAAAGGCTAAGAGGGTGTGCTTGCCTCAGTGCTTCAGATAGGCGTGAGCTTTTTCCTGCCTTCAGACTCAAGCCAAACGCTTAATTTTTGTTGGGTCTTAAATCTGATAGCATTCAGTGTAACACTAACACCCTTGGCTTCTTGTGCCTCCAGCTTGCTGACTGTAGATCTTCAGACCTCTGAACTACCGCAACTGTGCCATCCAGGGGTTTTTTTTTCCCCTTGAGATGGGATTTGGCTATGTAGCCCAGGCTGAACATTAACTCATGACCCTCTTGCTTCACCCTTCTATGTAAATGAGATTACAAGCATGTTTCATCAAATTTCTTGTAATAAACAACACATATGTATTATATGTAAGATAAGTAACGTATATGTTATATAAACTCCACGTATGCCATATGCATGTCATAATAAATCACATGCATACACATGACATTTCTTTTTTTAAGCAGAAGTTAATTTAATAAATGAAAACAAAGCAAATATTTCGGAGAGAGTAGTAGGCTTTTGCTGCAGGTGTCAACATTTTTATGAATATTTATGAAGTGGGTGACATATTCATGGAGCAAGGTGACCCTTTCCCCTCCTAAATCATGGTGGACAGGGGCTTCCTTGTAGGGTATTTTCCCCCATGATCCTCTAGAGAAGCCTACAAAGGGAAGGGATCAAAACAAACAACAAGTACTAAAACTGAAGTTCTTGAGGATACAGACCCTTTGTTAGTGCACATGTGTGTAAAAATGTCATTGTACCTTCGTTTTTGATGTAGTGGGAAACTTTATCAGAAGCCTCAAGAACACTTAACTACAAAATGGTATTCCGACCATCAGGAGATAACTACCAAGATACAGCTGCGCTTTCTTGGCTACCTGTCTTACTCCTTACCTAAAATCTTATTCCTCCGGATCGCATAATAAATCTCATGACTGTCAAGTTAAGACCTTCTCTTATTTTATTTTTTCACTTTCTTTTTATATATTCTCTTTGTTTCTTTCACATCATGCATCTCAATAACATTCATATCTGCTCTCTGCCCTTGCAACTTCCTCCCAAAAATAAAATAAAATTTAGGAGGAAAAAGAAGAAGAAAAAAGAGAGAGAAGGAAAAAAAAACCAATCTCATCATGGAAGCTGTAGCATGACACAGTGAGTGACACAGTGACCCTTTTACCCATATTTCTCTTCCAAGTGTCATTGCTAAGAGTCACTGGTCTGGTTCCAGGCCTCTGGTTTCTACTACACTGTCAGTGCTGAACCCTCATTGCAACTCTTCTTGGTTATCCCGCTGTTGCCCTGTGTTGTGGAGATCCTGTAGCTTTGGGTCTGTAAGACCAGTCCCTTTCTGTGCTCCAGCAGATCACAGATGGGGCGGATGTTGGGGTGGACCAACATATAACCCCGATTGTGGGCCTGAGTAGTTGCAGGTTTGGTCAGCCCACCAGCTCTCCCATCTTCACCACCAGGGCAAGTTCATCCCTTGCAGGGTGAGCAAGGAAGGGGTGGGGCCAGTTCGGCTTTCATGTCCTCAGGGTCACTTCTCTCATATCTACACCTTCAGGGCCTGCTCTGAAGGGCATAGGGGCCACTCTCCCAGGTGCTGCAGCTGATGAGGGGCAGGGACAACTCTCCCCACCTGCCTCACTCAGGCATTGATGGGGGGGATCATCTCACCCCCACTCCACATGGCGCTTCCTTATTTGTTCTAATTTCTCTGAGCCCCATGACTATAGGAGCTAGGGCTCAGGAATTTCTTTTTTAAAACAAGGTCCCACGTGATTTTGATTCTAGCATGGGTAGCAAACTTTAGCTTACAAAATCCATTCCTTTGCAGC
The DNA here is from genome assembly GCF_903992535.2 of Arvicola amphibius. NCBI lineage: Eukaryota > Metazoa > Chordata > Mammalia > Rodentia > Cricetidae > Arvicola > Arvicola amphibius. The sequence goes on along the minus strand of NC_052060.1, from coordinate 18,617,666 downwards.
CCAGCCAATTCATTCCCGGTTGTGTCAAATGTAAAATCTCACCACCAGCCTTAGGAGGACAAATGGCTTTGGTGAAGACTGGGTAGTGTGTATATTTATCTGTCAGCTTTCCTAGTTGGGTCTTAGTTTCTGTATCTTGTATTATGAAAATGATAATTATATTATCATGAACTTACAAATGTATTACATTGGATTTATTATAAATGTTGTTTGTAATATAGCTTCAAATACGTATTTGCACACAACTTTCAAGTGGCGCAACAGAATAATAAAATTTTCTGATAAACATTATCTTCGTGACCCATACCTTTCCACTCCTAAGACACCGCCCCTTGGGCTGGAAGTAGGCACAGCAAAGTCTCCCTGATGACCCTGTTTGTACTACTCTCTTTGCCTAGAAGGATTTCTGTTCCTGTAATATTTATTGAAAGTTTGGCCCATGCCAGGCATAATGCTTAGAATTGTGTCCCCTGTGGGAAGTAATTGCTTCCTTTCCAGAGGGCCCCAGGCTTTGAGTTTTCTACCCTCTCATCACCTCACCACTCCACGATACAGTTAGCAGGCTCCCTCACCAAGAGGGGCAGCATCTTGTGCCAAGAGACCACAGCTTGTTCATCTCTTTATCCCGGTCTCTGGCACACTGCCCACAAGCCAGTAGGAACTCAATTAATGTTGATGAATGAGTTAATAAATGAATGATGATAGCCTGGTGTCTGGAACATCAGAGGCGGCCAATAAATATTGGTGGAAGTGGAAATGAAATTGAAAGTGTAGGTCAAGAAACAAGGACAGAGAGAAGCAAGAAGGAGGGGTTGTTGAGCACTGCCAAAAAGATACCAAAGATCAAAGAAAGTGAGCACTGGGGCAGGGGGAGAAAAACACTGGGACCTGTAAAAAAAAAAAAAAAAAAAAGGAAGTTAATGGGGGCCTGGAGAGACAGCTTAGCCATTAAGAGCGCTACTGCTCTTGCAGAGGACTTGGATTTCTTTCCTAGCGTCTACATGGTGAACATGACCATCTGTAACTCCAGTTACAAGGAACCCGCCATCCTCTTCTGATAAAATAAATAAATATTTTTAAAAAGGAAGTTAATGTTAAAATCTAGAATAAATGGCCACTGTCAATGTTTATCACAAAACCAAGGTCAGCATTTACTTACTTGTAGTGGCATTTCAGTTGTATTTTAATAATAAAGCCTGCCTGAAGATCTGAGAGTGAAACAGCCCCACTGGCCAGCCTTACAGACCAAGGAGTGGTAACACACACCTTTAATCCCAGTAGTCACACTAGTTGCCATAGAAACCGGGTAGTGCATGCCTTTAATCACAGAGGTGCACACCTTTAATCCCAGCCCTAGAGAGGATTATAAAATGGGAGGAAACAGCTCTCAACACACAGTCTCATTCTGAGATTCCTGGAGGCAGGATCGCCATTTTGAACTGAGGTCAAGGTAAGAGCCAGTGACTGGCTGCTTTGCTTTTCGGGTCTTCAGGTTAAACCCTAATTTCTGGCCCTGAGTTTTTATTAAACATGCTTCACTTACTCTTGAAGTATTCATGGCAACTCTTAAAGTTCTTCATTTTTTTAGGTTTATTTTATTTTATGTGTACTTCATTTTATGTGCCTACATGTATATCATGTGCATGTATACATGTATACACATGTGCATCATGTGTATACTTAGTGCCCACAGAGGTCAGAAGAGGGCATTGGATCCCTGGAAACAAAGTTATGAACAGTTGTAAGGGGAGCTGTGGGTGTTTGGGACCAAATCTGGGTCCATCAAGTGCTCTTAGCTACTGAGTCGTCTCTTCTCCCCTAACTCTTCGAATCTAGTTATTGGGTGAGCACTGTGGGAGGAAGGCAAGGCGGCTTAGAAGGTAAATGTGCTTGCTACCATGCCTGAAAACCTGAATTTGATCTCCAGGACATACAAAGTAGGAGAGAACCGAATCCTGCAAGTTGTTCCCTCACCTACCCTTTAACCACACACTTGTGCACGCGTACGTGCACACACACACACACACACACACACGCGCGCGCGCTTTTAAAAGTGTAATAAAATCTAGTTACTGGGTAGATGCCTTTGAACCCTGTGTGTGTGTGTGTGTGTGTGTGTGTGTGTGTGTGTGTGTGTGTGTGTTGGGGGTGTTATGCCACAGTCTTTATTACCTAGTTAAAATGGCCACACACTAATTACTGAAGTTTAGAGGCCTTAAAAAGTTCTCTTATCCACACCTTAATAACAGGCTTAACTGCACGATTTTCTTCTTATGAAAAGACTGGGACTATTAGCTAAGGGGCTGCCATCTTTGCTTCCTTCTCCTTCTCATTTGCTGAGCAAGGATTTAGTGAGCGGCACAGTGTGCTGCCCACTCTTCAGTCAGTGCTTCAGGATCCACTTATAAAGCTTGCTTCTAAGAATCTTAGTCCTACAGCTAGTTGCCTGGATTCCCAGGACAGCTGAACTGGGAACTTCCTTTTAGAAGTCATTTAGACTCTTGCCACTACTTGCTGCTTCCTGATACAACATGAATATAGGCACCCAGGTTATCTCCTGGAGCTAGAACTATTGTCCAGCACACATCCTAGGGAACCCTGGTTTACACCCTGTAGCCAAATGAGTTCAGCCAAATGAGTTTCCTTAACTGCAGAATTTTCTGGATCTTTTTTTTTTTTCTCATGGTTTATTTTTTTTATATTTAAAAATTTCCATCTCCTTCCCTCCTCCTCCCCCCTCCCTCCCCTCCTCCTCCCCCTTCCCTCCCCTCCTTCTCCCCCTTCCCTCCCCTCCCCTCCACCCATACCTCCCCTCCCTCCCTCTCAAGGCCAAGGAGCCATCAGGGTTCCCCACTCTATGCTAAGACCAAGGTCCTCCCAACTCCCCCCAGGTCCAGGAAGGTGATCGACCAAGCTGAAAAGGCTCCCACAGAGCCCGTCCATGCAGAAGAATCAGAGCCTAGAGCCATTGTCCTTTGCTTCTCAGTCAGCCCCCGCTGTTGGCCACATTCAGAGAGACGGGTTTGGTCGCATGATCCATCAGTCCCATTCCAACTGGAGTTGGATCTTATATGTAAAACTGCATGAGGGGTCAGGTAGAGATTTGGGTGAAAATGATCTAAAATGTTTTCTAAAGCCATTTAGCTTTTTCTTGGGTTTATCTTGTACGATAGTGTGTGTGTGTGTGTGTACATTTACTCAGCTGTGGAGACAGTGGCAACTAACTGGATGTGTAGGCCTGCTCTCATGAAATCTTGCAGGAGATAGACAGACAGGAGTTAAATGCACTAAGCAGGCAAATAATCACTGCAAACATACTGTGACAGTTGCAGTGAAGGAGACACATGGCCAAATAAGAGCCTATATTAGTGGGCTTCAGTCTGATCGGGGAAGGCTTCTCTGGGGAGGTGACCCGGAGCTGATACCTGGAGTATGAGCAGGAGTCCGCCGTATGGGGAAGGTGGGAACACAGGACCTGAAACGGGAACATTATGTGAGACAGGAAGGAGGCCAGTGGGGTAGATGGAGAGCATCATGAGGCTAGAGTGGTTACAGAGGTCACTGCACAGGGCTTATGGGGAACGGCCTTATATTGAAAATTCATGTTTTTATTTAAAAACCTATGGAAGTCAGTAGATTTGTGTTTCAGAAATATCATTCAAACTGCTACATCAAGAACCGATTGGTAGAGGGCCTCAGGGCCAAGGGAGCTGTTTGGAAGGTTCTAGAAGTGGTTTGTTGAACAAAAAGGGACTGTACTAGGAGAGATGCTAAAAAGAACTCACTCATGTATCTAGATAAAGTCCTTTGTTGAAAAAGCAGCCAAGCCCACACAGAACTAGTAACTTTGTGCTAATTCACAGATACCCACCCACTTCACCAGAAATCTCCCTCTGTTCCTGAAAGACTGGAGACTGGAAAGGAGATGATCTGCTTCCCTCTCAGTTCAATTAGACAAATCACTGTGCAGAAACACTTGCCCCAGACCCTAGAGTATCTGCCATTTCGATCTAAAGGTTCAGGACTTTCTAGCCTGACGTTAGACCATCTTTAACCATGCTCTCTGGGGCCCAGTCTTTACCCACGTGACTGCAAATTATTTCCTAGGCCTGGGAATTTCAAAGCTGGGAGGTACCATCAACTTCAACTATATGAAAGAATTCATTCTGTATATCTGAAGAAAACTGGAACAAGAGTCAATTCTATATACAATTACAGTAATGATTAGCCCCCCTCCCCCCCATTACTATTTGTTCATGCTGTTCGCAAGCCTCTGAGATCTTCCAACACATCTCACGAGTCATCACTAACAACTGTTCACATTCTTACTGTGCACATACTCTCACCAAAGCCTCAGTGCCAGAGTTACACAGTGAAAAGGATTTAGGGCTAGCGCCTTCAATAAAACATGACTTATAGCCGGGCGGTGGTGGTGCACGCCTTTAATCCCCGCACTCAGGAGGCAGAGGCAGGCGGATCTCTGTGAGTTTGAGGCCAGCCTGGTTTACAAGAGCTAGTTTCAGGACAGGCACCAAAAACTACAGAGAAACCCTGTCTCGGGGGGAAAAAAACATGACTTATTTACTCAGAATTCTACTTGGTGAATTCTGCATAGACAGAACTGTTAGAACAAATATATGTAAGTTTCATGGCTACCTGGTTTGTGTTGAAGTTTTCTTTCACTAAACATTTACATTGACCTTGTTTAAATGTGTGTGTTTTAGAACCAGGTGTGGTGGTACATGCCTACAATCTCAGTACCAGGGAAATGGTAGTAGGATGATCTAGGGACCAGCCTAGAGTAAGAAGCTAGAAGTTGTCTAAAGAAGATAAACAACAAAGGGTTAAATTACCACTGATCTTAAACAGACCTGGGCTTTGGCCCTATCCAAGCACATTCTGGATAGCAATCATGTCATACACTTTTCCCCTATATTTTCACTGGAGTAGACTCCTAGGACATATTAACTAGTTGGCTGAGGTAGCTCACAGTTTTAACATGTCATAGAAATATTATCGGCACTCATGCCGTGCATGTGAGCACAGGCACTTGCAGGAATCTGCATTTCTTTCCTACCAGGTAATCAGCAGGTGAAAGGTAAGTCTGCGCTCTGGCTAACTGTAGCTCACATGTTTAGTTTGTCAGATTTTTGATACCAGGAAAAGATCTGGCTTACAGCTTTTTCTAACTGAAATGTAGCTGGTAAGAAACACGACTATATTTTATCAACTTTGTAACCATACCGACTTTTACAGGTGGGTGGAATTTGAGCTATGAGTGATAACAGGACAATGTAAGTTATGCTGTCAGGATGGATTTTGGGAAGACGCAGGGAACAGCAAGAGGATGTTCCCTAGCACCCATCAGGAAGCAGTGCATCAAGTCTTCACCATGGGTGACTTTAGCGTTTTGTCCAGTAATTGAATATTCTGGAATTTCCATTTGCCAGGCATTGAATTTACAGTTCTTTTTAAAAAGAATTCATTTTTAATTTTTACGTACATCAGTGTTGTTTTTGCATGTATGTCTGTGTGGGGGTGTCGGAGCCCCTGGAACTGGAGTTACAGTTGTGAACTACCATGTGGGTGCCAGGAATTGAACCAGGGTCCTCTGGAAGAGCAGCCAGTGCTCTTAACCTCTAAGCCATCTCAGAGCCACACTGATTCCTTTCTTTCTATCCCCTCTTACTCTGTTATCTTCCACTATGGGGAAAGCTGGTTTACATTTCCAAATTGCCTATAATCAACACAAAATATTCTCTCATGGTTGTTAGAATTTCATTTTGAAATGAGAACCTCACAGTGTTATCCAGGCACCAGCAACTCTAATAGAGTTTAAAATACCATTCTTAAAAAATAGACCTGGCCAGCGGTGGTGGCACACGCCTTTAATTCCAGCCCTTGGAAGGCAGAGGCAGGCAGATATCTGAATGATTGCTAACATTTAAAATAATTTTGTGTGCATATGTGAGTGTTCTTGTGAACCTATATGAAGGCCAGAGGACAACCTCAGGTGTCTGCCCTCACCTAGGTTATTGGAAACAGGGTTTCTCTTGTTCTTACCAGTTCAATGACATGTAGCCAGTGAGCTAGCCTGACAGCTTCTCAGTCTCATGGCTCTTCTTCCCATCTCCTCATCTGAACACTGGGCTTACAGATGCTCTTGTATACAGGCTTCATGTTAGGTCTGAACTCAGGTTGTCAGGCTTGCAAGGCAAGCCCTTTTCTCACTGAGCAGCCTTCTGTCTAGTTCTCATTATCATAAATAGGCACAATAATTCAGAAAAACAATGATCGGATAAAAAGGACTGGGGTGTGGCTCAGTGGCAGAGTGCCTAGAAAAGAAGAAATATTACATATAGATGATTTGATTTTCTATATTAAAAATAACTAAGGATTTACTCACTGAATAACATAAACAGTGAGAAGGTTTAGCTTGTGGCTGAATCTCAAGCCACTGACAATAGACAGCCTAGCTTTAAAGAAGTAACATCATGAATGCTACAACAAACCATGATAGAAGACATCAAGGGGGAAGGAACACTGCAGACAACATAACCACCATCATAGTTCAGTTCTGTTCCTGCAAAAACAACAACAAAAACGGTTCTCCCAAGCTATTCATCTAAATGGAAAAATTAACTAAATCCACCGCCTTCTTTATCTTCAGAGCTGTTCCTTTTCCTTGTTCTTACGTCAGGACTAACAAACTTCATGACTGATTTCAATAGATTTGCCATTTGTTCTTCAAAGTACACAAAAACAAGTAAATCTCTTTGGGTCTCCAGCAGACTAATAATATGGTATATGTATCTGGACCACTTGCTACACTTCCCAGATACTCTAAGCTCCACATGATTATCATTTTGGGTGAGTAACTCCTGTGATAAATTACAAGCAATATTAAATATACAAGACTCTCCTAGCTGTAGCCTAAGCTTTTTATAGTTTTGTATTCCTTTTCCAGAAAGTCAATGAATTTTAACTTTAATATTAACATTGATGAAAAAAGACTCTCAAGAGTATTCATAAAATAAAAAACTAAGGAAGGAAATGAAACAAAACCTAATTAAATGAAAAGGTAGTCCTGTGTGCTGAAATTAAGATAGTTTTAAAAATGTGTCATATTTTTCTGAAATGATTCATAAATTTAATGAATCCTCAGTTACAGAGAGCTGTTTATAAGGTTTCATGAATTGATTATAAAACTTATAAGGACAGAACTTAAGCAAATACCAGTGACAGAACTGGGGAAGTGGTGAGGGTTCTTAAAATAGGATATAAAAAGTACTAATTTTGAAAGGTTGATAAATTCAATCACAAATTAATTCATTAAATATAAGCTTAAAGTAAATGAAAAGATGAGTCATAAATAGAAAAACATATTGCACTGGGTGGTGGTGGCGCACGCCTTTAATCACAGCACTCAGGAGACAGAGGCTGGAGAATCTCTGTGAGTTCAGGGTCAGCCTGGTCTACAGAGCGAGTTCCAGGACAGCCAGGGCTACACAAAGAAACCCTATCTTGAAAAATCACAAAAAAAGAAAGAAAAGAAAGAAAAAAACATTGCTACACATGTACTCTGCAAAGAATTAAAATCAAGGCTATATAAAAACTTCAATGCATACAAAATATAATTTAACAGATAAGCAAAAGATATGAAATACATATTTTGTGGATGAAGAAATATATACAGATGTAAATTTAATAGATATATGTGACAATAGACAGCATATCTAGTAGTAGTCATGGAAATAAAATACCAAAACCACAAAGAGGAATAATTTTATACTCATTTGTTTGGTTCAAAAAAGATATAGAGGCTGGAGGGATGGCGCCATCATTAAAAGTACTGACTCCTCTTCCAGAGGACCTGGGTTCAGTTTATAGCACCCATATGGCAGCCCTCAACTGACTGCAATTCCAGTTCCAGAGGATCTAATGCCTTGTTCTGGCCTCCATGGGCACTGCATGTATGTGCTGCACAGGCATACATGAAGATAACATACCCATTCACTTAAAGTAAAAATAAATAACATTTTTAAAGTTATAACATCAGTGGTATGGATTAAGATAAGTGGTATGGTATAAGATTAAGATCATTTTAAAAAAATCAATTTGACATTGTATTGTGTAATTGAACATTCAATATTCTCTGTTTGTCTCTGTTTGCCCTGGCCCAGGGTTTCATTATGTAGCCCTGACTACCTTGGAACTAATATGTAGACCAGGCTGGACTTGAATTCATGTAGGTCTTTCTGCTTGTCCTTCCTAGGTGCTGGGATTAGTAAAGTGCCGCCACACTTGGCTCAATATACTCCTTAACCCAGTAATCCCACTGAGTATCTCCCACCCTTCATCTCCCCGGTCCACTCTAGAGAGTAAGGTTATTGTCACAGTTTCACTGCTTATAATAGAAAACAAAACGAAAGCCCGGAACAGAAATCACTGCATGTCTAACAAAAGAAGAATACATACATAAATGGCATGGTGGAATGTTTTGCAGCAATGGACATAGACTATAGCTATGTAAGACAATATGAAAAAAATCACAGTAAGATGCTGAAATAAAGTGTTGTTGAATGGTCAGTTAGACGACCCAGGGAGTAGGCTAAGCCTGATGACCTGAGTCTGACATCTGGAAACCACAGGGCGGGAGAGCCACAAGTTGCCCCGTGACCTCTGTCCTCTGCATGTACGTGAGCATGTGTGCACGCTATAGGATCATTGAGAGACACTCAGACGAGCTAAGCTGCCTGGGAGAAGAGACCATTTGAGCTGCCTAGAAGAGGCTCAAACCAACCGGAAAAAAAAAATACTCTTCAACCTGTTGAGCTACCTACACATTGTGTAGAGTGAATGGCTGGGCTTTTGGTGACACAGCTTTCTTTTAGTCATTTCTGCTCCTACAGTTAACCCTTTACCTATACTTCTGTAAGGAAAGCCAATAAGGCTTTTTGATTCATCAAACTGGACTCGGGTGGTACCTATACTTTGGCTTGTAATTGTTTCCCTATCTGAACTAAGTAGACATCTTCTCATGTCTCCCTAGTAACGATGTCATACAACACATTCATGTAGCACTTGCCATGTGGCAAATACAGTTTCTAAACTCTTTACATGGTTTAACCCAATGGTTAAATTTGTGGGTTGAGACTCCTTTAGGGGTTGAACGGCACTTTCAAAGGGGGTCGCATATCATTTACATTACAATTCATATTTACATTACAATTCTTAACAGTAGCAAGATTGCAATTATGAAGTAGCAATAAAAATAATTTTATGGTTGGGGGGGTCACCACAACATGAAGAACTGTACTAAAGAGTCACAACATTAGGAAGGTTGAGAACCACTGTTCTAATCCATTTAATCTCAATGAGATGATTCCACAATAATTATGGTTTAGATTCCTTGATAATTCCTATTTGATAGATAATAAAACCAAAGTCCAGAGGGGTTAATATTAACTCCCTTCCAAGGCCCACAAACAGTTGACATTAATCCAAACTGGCTGATTTATGCTCTTCTTCACTACCTTATAAATAAGGTATATAAATAAGGATATAATTATAATAGGGCCTAGTCATGGAGAAGTTACAGCATAGTGGGTTTTTTAAATAACAATAGTAAAAGGATACTCAAGTGAAGCTCTGTAAGCATACTAAGACTCACTAAATTGCATACTTTAAATGGGTGAACTTTATGCTTTGAATTACATATATAGTTTGAGACATGATCTTTCTTTTTTTTAAGATTCATTTATTTATTATGTATACAACATTCTGCCTCCATGTATGCCTACATGCCAGAAGAGGGTGCCAGATCTCATTACAGATGGTTGTGAGCCACCATGTGGTTGCTGGGAATTGAACTCAAGACCTCTGGAAGAGCAGCCAGTGCTCTTAACCACTGAGCCATCTCTCCAGCCTCAAGACAAGATCTTTCTTTGTAGCCCAGTCTGACTTGGAACTCATAAACCTAGGCTGGCCTCAAACTTGTAGTAATCACTCTGCCTCAGTCTCCCATATAGAAATCTGTCTTTAAAACTCCCCACAAACCACAAGTAAGTTCATCATTATGTAATGCAAACTAGGTCTCAACGTGATAGATTGCTCATAGGTAAAATATGTATTCTTTATGTGTCAAATAAAACAAACTTCACTGTCAAGAGACCACTCATTTTACTTTAGCAGATGAGACAGAAAATTTTAATCTAATAAGGAAAGAAAAAATGTTCAGTCCTCAGCTTGAGTTCTGTTTGCATGTACCAGGAAATTAACAAGCTCTCAGCTTCTAAGGTAAGTTCATATTGCATTCATAATTGAGCGTGCATTGAGGATACACAAACAATAAAACCTAGGAAGAACAGAGATGGAAAGAACATTGAAATTATACTGGCATTTTAAAAATTGTGCATAAACTTTTGCTTTTTCCTTTTATGTTTAAAACTGATTTTAAAGGAGGTGGGGGAAAAACACTTTATCGAGAAAACTAGTGGGAACTTTTTCTTACGGCATTGAGTAGTATAGCTCCAATGGTCAACACTGAGGCATAATGGACTATGGCAGCTTTTCCTCAACACTATTTCTTGGGTTTTGGCAGAGCACTGAAAGAAGAGATTGACAGCCATACTACTACGGTGCTAGGGGAATTTGTTGTGAGGTTAACTCTAGTCATACACATTGAAAGAGGCTCCTCATCCGGGGCAGTTGCCCTCATGGATCTGGCCACTGATTACTTGGAGACAAGACAAAAGCTTGGATTGCAGCTCAACAACTTCACTGACAACCCAAAGAAGAGCTCCGCGTCTTTGCCCTTTAAACCATGGGTCACCTTTACCCTTTCTCAGCCCTCTGCAAAGCACATGGGTAAATGCAGGGTGCTAAAACCTCACTTACAAAGCTGCATGCTTCAAAGAGCACAAAGGAAATGAAAACGATATAAATCACTTAATCACAGCATGGCTTCTGAACGATTGCTTTCTATTTCAGTGAACATTAGTTTAAAGTCAAATACAAGCAGAATAAAAAGATTATATTTTTAAGGAGCATGTGTGTGCTTCTTAGGTCATTACTCTGTTCTGTCATGGGCAAACATATGTAACGGGCTACATCTTGACTCTTGCTGATGATGAATGGTCTTTACTGTTAGTTTTAAAGTTACCAGTCCACTTGGTCCCAGGCAGGCTACTGGCTCCCTTAGGGAGCCTTCTTACCACTGTCATATATGGGAGAAGTTCTACCAAAAAACAACCCAGTAAGCCTGGCATGCCTCAGGGACTGTCACACATCCTGCCCTTGTCATCCCCTTCAGTTCTTTTTCTCAGTTCTAGTGCTCCCTCAAACCCCCACACTGATTTTTCCTTATCTTTCCGTTGGATCGAAAAATCATTTATGCTAATCAACTTAGGTTAAAAAAAAGTCACTTCCCAGTTTTTCTGGTTTGGCCATTATACTAAGTAATCAGGTTAAGGCCTAACTTCAATTCCTTTTTGTAGTATTCATATAATCTTGAGATAGATTAACACACCCATGAAAAGCTTTTACTTTATTTTTTATAGATTATGTATATATGAATACTTTATTTCCTAGTATCCAAATTTTTTATCTTTTAATATAACTTCCCACTAAAGAGAACCAGAACTTGTTGTAGGAATGGTGGATTCTACATCTGAGGCAGAAAATATATCAAGTATTCCTGGAACAAAATAATGGAGCAGGAAAGAATGGGAAAAGGATTGTAAACTTAAAGAAAAACCATTGACATGTTTTACAATTGTTAAGACTGTGTGCTCAGAACAAGGGGTGGCCTACAAAGCATATTCTACTACTGTATATTTTTAAACCAAAATTATACAAAGAAAAATTTCATTTATAATATCAAAGAGTCTCTTGCTAATTCCAGATCCTCAGCCCTGCCCCTGAGAGCAATCTCTGTCACAATTTCAATTAAAAATATAAGCATAGGTATACAACACACATGCAATTTTAAAAGCCACAATTGGTAGCTTATTATACACTTTTTTTCTCTGACTGATGGTATTTTATATTAGCAGCCTTTTTAAAAATTATTTTTGCAGGACTGGAGAGATGGCTCAGGGGTTAAAGTACTTGCAGCTCTTTCAGAGGATTGCAATTTGTTCCCCAGGGTCTAGGTTGGTGACTTACAACCCTGTAATTCCAGGGTCCAGGGATCTGTTACCCTCTTTTGCCTTCTCTGGGCACTGAACACTAGCGCGCACACACACACACACACACACACACACACACGCACGCACACGCGCGCGCGCACATACACTGAACACTAGCACACACACACACGTACACACACTGAACACTAGCACACACACGTACACACACTGAACACTAGCACACACACACACGCACGCACACACACACACACATACACATTTAACACAGGGTCTCATTGTGTAGTCCTAGTTGGCCTGGAACTCATTATGTAGAGCAGAATGGCCTTGAACTCACAGAAATTTGCCTGCTCCTGCCTTTCAAATGTTGGGATTTTTGTTGTTCTTCGAGACAGGGTTTCTCTGTGTAACTGCTCTAGCTGTTCTGGAACTCGCTGTGTAGATCAGGTTGGCCTCGAACTCACAGAGATCCATCGGCCTCTACCTCCAGAATGTTCAGATTAAAGCCATACACCACCACGCACTGCAAAAATAAGACTTTTAAGAGCATTTTTTCAGTAGTGGGGTTTGAAGCTGGAGCTTCACACATGGTGCTCAAGTGTCCCGGGCTGTCTCTAGACTTCTTTTGTGTATGAGTGGTTTTGAAGCAGAATCTTAATTAATTGCTCAGGCTAATGAGCTGGAATTACAGCTATTCCACAATGCCCCAGAACAGCTATTTTTAATACAAGTATGTCTATGCATTATGACATGTGGGGATATATAGTTTACATATTGGGCTTCTTTCAAATCCCTTCGATGTGATCAAGAGATTTTGGTCCGAATATTCACCAACTTCATGATGGTATGCAAAAAAACCCCCAACCAACCAACCAAACAAAGAAACCCCGAAACGGTTGAAATAGGGCTAACTAGTTTGCTGTATCTAATTTAAGAGGTTTAAAAGCTTAGATTTCAGTTTGTATTTGGTGTGGTGGGGGGGGGGATTACTGTTACCTTGAAACTTTTAAAATACATCCTCTACTCCCAGAGTCTTCTAAGATGTGAATACCAAAATCTTCCCAATCTCTCCTAGGTACATTCTTGGGGAGACTGCAGGAAGCCTACTTCCAGTGGAACAGACTACCCTCTAAACCAACGCGATAAAGGTAAATGGGGTCAGGGAGTTGAGTTTAGAAGTGGATCATGATTAAAAGGCTCAAAAGCAGGTGAATCTAGAAAAGCAGCAGTGTGGCCGTGTTCCTGGATCCTAATATGAATTAATCGGAGTGTTGAGGTACAAGAAATCAGAGAAAACGTGATGTGTCCGGACCGTGAGAAGTGTTATGCCCAAATCTGTGGGGCAGAACAGGTAGGGATACACAGGGAAACACTGTCTCAAAAATCAAAACAATTGTTAAAACAAGGCTCTACGGGTGGTAGTCCTAGTGGGCTTTGGGGGATCCCGGATGGCCCCCAAATGTTATACCCAAATCTGCGGTGTCCCCACAAAAGCCAATAAAGGAGACGGAGTCCCATATGTAAAAGCAAAGAGCCTTAATTTTAATCAAGTTTGCAAACTTGGTCTCTCGGCACGTCCAACGTATTGGAATATCCAGAGAGCCTCGAGCTCAATTAGAATTGGGTTTTTATAATAGTTACGGTGGGGGTGAGGGGTTTCTGAGGTCCAAGAGCTCTGATTGGCTGACATCTGTCGAGGAGTGTCCCGGTGAATGTGCGCTGACAGGTGATCCTATCTACAACGGTTGGAATGCCGGGCATTTCCTTTGAATGGTCTGTTCTTGGGTGGGGGTCGGGTCATCTCAGCTTGTGGTTCCTCCAGCAGCCAGGCAGGCCTCAGGGTAAACTACTGAGACCCCCGCCTCTTATTAAATTTATCAATGGCCAAGTTCTACTCTGGCAAAGAACTTCCTTTGGGTGACCTGTCAGTATTTAGCTTATTATAGCTGGCCCCCCACAAGAAGCATTACATATTAAAGCTAAGCACAGCCACATTACGTCCCACGGCTCTTTTGTAAATACAAACCATATAAGGATTCACAACCTCAAGCAGGCGCCAGGGAAGGTCTGCAGTGGCCCGCCCTGCAGGTCGGAGCAGCCGGTAGGCCTGGCTGCTGTGAGCACAGGTCACCGCGAGCCCTCGGGCGGCCACAGAGAGCGGCCAGGTCTCCGCCGAGCCGTTTCCTATGTCCGCGGGCGGGCAGTGACTCGGTACCGCCCAGGGCGTCAGCGTGACCCGAGGCTCAGTGAACCCTGAACTCACCGCCCCAGCCAGCTGCACAGACCCGGACAGGCGCTTGCTCGCGCATAGGGGTGGGGCTTTTTCCAGGCTGCTGACTAAGATGGTGTCGGCTGGACTTCCCGGGACCGCCGCCTAAGGGGATCGAGGGCCAACAACCGGAGGGACCGCCGAGCCCATTGTCCCGCCCGGACAGGACCGAGCGGAGCCCTCAAGTTCCAGACTCGAAGGACCGAAGCACAGCCAAGTACGCCGTGGGACCTAAGCAGTGTTTAAGAGAACGCCGAAAGCGCGGGGAGGCGGGCCTGACTCCCTGTCACCATCTCGCGACAGCCAAGTGACCAAGTGACGTCGCACAGCAAGCGCGTGTTCTAGGCTTTCACCTTCAGACGCCGCAGTTTACGGGCCTGCTCCTTTAAGTAAGTGATGGACAGCACTTCTACCCTATCGGGTCCCTCGCCAACAGCCAATCAGATTTAAACTTCCGTCAGCCGCCGGAGAAGTTGGAAGACTGGGATCGCAAGAGAGCGAGAGAGTGAGCGAGGGAGCTCTTTTGTCTCTCGCGAGATCGGGGAGAGCCAAGTTCTCAGAAAAAAAAAAAAAAAAAACCAACAAAAAAACAACTCCAGGACTGATGTCCAGACTTCCCGAGTAGTGGCTTA
The DNA here is from genome assembly GCF_903992535.2 of Arvicola amphibius. Lineage (NCBI taxonomy): Eukaryota > Metazoa > Chordata > Mammalia > Rodentia > Cricetidae > Arvicola > Arvicola amphibius. Next base: position 18,602,616 of record NC_052060.1, on the reverse strand, counting down.
AAGGACGTGGTCACAAGCCAATGAGAGCGAAGAGAAGGTGGGCTCGCTGCGTTCGCCGTGCTAGAAGTACCGTTACAGGGCAGACTTTTGGTCCAATCAACGCCTCCAGGCTTTGGGTCAGGTGACCATGAAGTGCGAGGGGCGGAGCCACGGCCTGGCGCGAGGAACCGTTAAGATAGACAACGAATATAACCAATGAGGTAGTCCGACTCGGGCGTTGGGAACCCAATAACAGCGTCGAGGCGGGCGCCTTCCCGGAGCGCGGGGAGATGTAAAGACGGACAAATAGTTTTTCCAATGAGAAGGCTGACGAGTGAGTTAATTGACCAATGAGGTCTGCGGGGCGGGAGCCTTTGCCGCGGCGGAGTCCAAGATGGCGGCGTGCGAGTCCGCTGTGTGAAACGAGCGCGGGGTGGCGGGTTAGTCAGCTCCGCAGAGACGACCTCCGGCGACCCTCCACCATGAAAGGGAAGGAGCGCTCGCCGGTCAAGCCCAAGCGCTCCCGCGGTGGCGAGGACTCCAGTTCTCGCGGAGAACGGAGCAAGAAGTTAGGAGGCTCTGGCGGCAGCAATGGGAGCAGCAGCGGGAAGGCGGACGGCGGCGGGTCGCGGCGGAGCCTCCACCTGGACAAGTCCAGCAGCCGAGGCGGCAGCCGCGAGTATGACACCGGCGGGGGCAGCTCCAGCAGCCGCTTGCATAGTTACAGCTCCCCCAGCACCAAAAATTCCTCAGGCGGGGGCGAGTCGCGCAGCAGCTCCCGGGGTGGAGGCGGGGAGTCACGTTCCTCCGGGGCCACCTCCTCCGCGCCAGGCGGCGGGGACGGCGTGGAGTACAAGACCCTGAAGATCAGCGAGCTGGGGTCGCAGCTGAGCGACGAGGCGGTGGAGGACGGGCTGTTCCACGAGTTCAAACGCTTCGGTGATGTAAGTGTCAAAATCAGCCACCTCTCGGGTTCTGGCAGCGGGGATGAGCGGGTGGCCTTTGTGAACTTCCGGAGGCCCGAGGACGCGAGGGCGGCCAAGCATGCCAGAGGCCGCCTGGTGCTCTATGACCGGCCTCTGAAGATAGAAGCCGTGTACGTGAGCCGGCGCCGCAGCCGCTCCCCGTTAGACAAAGATCCCTACCCGCCGTCGTCCAGCGTGGTGGGAACCTCCGTGGGGAGCCACCGGCACGCCCCTGGAGGAGGCGGCGGTCAGAGGTCACTTTCCCCTGGCGGGGCCGCTTTGGGATACAGAGACTACCGGTTGCAGCAGTTGGCTCTTGGCCGCCTGCCTCCTCCACCCCCACCACCATTGCCCCGAGAGCTGGAAAGAGAACGAGACTATCCATTCTATGACAGAGTGCGCCCAGCTTACAGTCTGGAGCCCAGGGTGGGAGCTGGAGCGGGGGCTGCTCCTTTCCGAGAAGTGGATGAGATCTCACCCGAGGATGATCAGCGTGCCAACCGGACACTTTTCCTGGGCAACTTAGACATCACTGTGACAGAAAATGATCTAAGAAGGGCTTTTGATCGCTTCGGAGTCATCACAGAAGTGGACATTAAGAGGCCTTCTCGGGGCCAGACCAGTACCTATGGTTTTCTTAAATTTGAGAATCTAGACATGTCTCACAGGGCTAAACTAGCAATGTCTGGCAAAATTATAATTCGGAATCCAATCAAGATTGGTTATGGTAAAGCTACACCCACTACCCGACTTTGGGTGGGTGGCTTGGGACCTTGGGTGCCACTTGCTGCCCTGGCACGAGAATTTGATCGATTTGGCACCATACGAACCATAGACTACCGAAAAGGTGATAGTTGGGCCTATATACAGTATGAAAGCTTGGATGCAGCTCATGCTGCCTGGACCCATATGCGTGGATTCCCACTTGGTGGCCCAGATCGTCGCCTTAGAGTAGACTTTGCAGACACAGAACACCGTTACCAGCAGCAGTATCTTCAGCCTCTGCCCTTGACTCATTATGAACTAGTGACAGATACTTTTGGACATCGAGCACCTGACCCTTTGAGGAGTGCTCGGGATAGGACACCACCCTTATTATACAGAGATCGCGATAGGGACCTTTATACTGATTCTGATTGGGTGCCACCCCCACCACCAGTTCGAGAACGCAGTGCTCGTGCTGCAGCTAGTGCTGTGACTGCTTATGAGCCCCTGGATAGCTTGGATCGAAGGAGGGATGGCTGGTCATTGGACAGGGACAGAGGTGATCGGGATTTGCCCAGTAGCAGGGACCAGCCGAGGAAGCGAAGGCTGCCTGAGGAAAGTGGAGGACGGCATCTGGATAGATCACCTGAGAGTGACCGGCCACGAAAACGTCACTGCACTCCTTCTCCTGACCGAAGTCCAGAACTGAGCAGTAACAGAGATCGCTACAACAGTGACAATGATCGATCATCCCGTCTTCTTCTTTTGGAAAGGCCTTCTCCAATCAGAGATAGACGGGGCAGTTTGGAGAAGAGCCAGAGTGAGAAGCGAGACCGTAAAAACTCTGCATCAGCTGAAAGGGATAGAAAGCACCGGACAGCTGCTCCCACAGAGGGAAAAAACCCTCCGAAAAAAGAAGAACGGTCTGATGGCAATGCACCCAGTACCAGCACTTCTTCATCAAAGCAGAAACCTCCTTCCCAGAAACAGGATGGAGGGACAGCTCCTGTGGCAGCATCCTCTCCCAAACTCTGTTTGGCTTGGCAAGGCATGCTTCTACTGAAGAACAGCAACTTCCCTTCCAACATGCATCTATTGCAGGGTGACCTCCAAGTTGCTAGCAGTCTGCTTGTGGAGGGGTCAACTGGAGGCAAAGTTGCCCAGCTCAAGATCACTCAGCGTCTCCGTTTGGACCAGCCCAAGTTGGATGAAGTAACTCGTCGCATCAAAGTGGCAGGGCCGAATGGTTATGCCATACTTCTGGCTGTACCTGGAAGTTCTGACAGCCGGTCCTCCTCTTCCTCAGCCACATCAGACACTGCCACCTCTACTCAGAGGCCACTTAGGAACCTTGTGTCCTACTTAAAGCAAAAGCAGGCAGCTGGGGTGATCAGCCTCCCTGTGGGAGGCAACAAAGACAAGGAAAACACGGGGGTTCTTCATGCCTTCCCACCTTGTGAGTTCTCTCAGCAGTTCCTGGATTCCCCTGCCAAGGCACTGGCCAAATCTGAAGAAGATTACCTGGTCATGATCATTGTCCGTGGTGCGTCCTAAAGTCCATGTGTAACTTGTATTTACTACTTTGACATGGTTCCTTGTTTTGTGATATGTAATGGGATACAGCATCAGATAAATTTCTTTCAATTAGTTTAGTTGGTTTTTTTATATCTATATTTTTGTAAACCTCCTTAAAATAGATATTGGGGCAGTTTAGCTATTACTTTGAGTGAAAGGGATGCCCTGAAGGTAGCAAGAAGATGGATTTGCTTTAATTAGGAATTATTTTAGTTTTCTTAAGATTTTTTTTCTTTCTCAGTCTTGAGTTTAAAAAAAATCCTCAAAATGATAAAACCCACAATTTTTAGAATCAAAATTTAGAGAAAAGAGCCTTCTGTACTGAAAAAATAGTTTGGTTGGTATGTAGATAATTCCTATACTAGAAGCATTGATCAGGTATTGCAAAGTTCATTTATTTTAATCAGGTATTGGAGTATTTTTCTTTAAATAGTTTATTCCCAGAAAGTTTAACATTTATATCATTAGTTTTTGAGTTTTGTATCCTGTTTGTAACAGTAAAAATTGAGACTTGTGTTACAAACCATTTACATCTTAAGATGGTCTGCAAGAAATGAGTAAGTGCTTTTAAAATGAGAATTTTTTTTTTTGGTAAGTTAGGTGCACGGTGACTTTATTGACTTTGAGAGGTGTAGCAAATCTAATTGTGTATACTTAAATCAAAAATGAAGGTTTTTTTTAATCCATTTAAGAAATTTCAGTAATAGAAAGATTTGTCTGCAGGCTTATATGTAATCCTTTTTATTTCCCTTTGTGGACATTAATCAGACATCTAAATTACACTTTTTTTTAAAAAGGTTATTGTAAAATGCCCTTGATATATTTGAAGAAAATTCCTTAAATTTTTATTTCATATTTAAACAGGAGTAGCGGCATTACATTGTTGACAGTGTTTTGAATATCTTCGAAATTTAATGTTTAATATTTTGACTACTGTCTGACTGTAGAGGTTTGAAGTGTCAGTGTTAGAAAATCTTTTTTTTTTTATTTCCCCGGTACCTGTAATTAAAATAATTTAACTTACTTGCACAAAACTCCCTTTCCCCCTCAAACCCTCTCATCCTAAGTAAAAAGCTGAGGATAATATGACATCTGGTTCTTAATAAGGGCTTCGGTTAATTTACAATAGTATTTTTTGTTTGTTTTATGTGCTCCTCTTGCCACTACTTATGATATCTAAGACCATTATTAAATATAATTTTCTTCCTCAATTTAAGTACTGAGGACTTAAGGTAGGGTCCAGTATTTAGTTATGATTAGGAACTTGCGATTTTGAATCATGGTCTTTTTTTTTTTTTCTATTTTGTGAAAGTGACCTACTGAAAGCCTTGCAGAGCCCAAATGTTTTCTTTTTGTTATCAAAGCTGGTAGATTTGAAATAGCATCAATAATAACCCAGAGAAATGTTACATAATTTTTATTTTTCATTGTGTCCGGTGTGTAATTCATGTCAATCTGATAGCCCCATTGCCTACTACATCGTACTTTCACTTTTCACTATGTATTTATAATTTTTATTTTAATTTGAAGGCTTTTGAGAAAAAGAAATGTACTAGGCTTATGAGCACAAAGGACCTTGGTGTGCCTGTAGGAAAAATACCTGAAATCTACCACTTAAGACTTTTATTGTCTTTTGTTTCCAAAACCAGTAGTGGTGTGATATAGACGCTGATGCAAGTGTAGTCTCTGTACATGGAGTTTAAGTATAGTTTTTAGTTAGGTAGATAGATTTTTTTCAGTTTAAAGAATTTCACTAGCCATTAATCTTTTAGTATTTTGTTGTTGTTGTTAGATAGTTGGGCAAATGATTTTGCTGTTAGAGAGTGAAGTCTGTGACATCTAATTTTACTATTAATCAAATGTGTTGTGATGATTTTCCTTTTTTAGGAACATTGTTGGTTAATAGCATATTGAAGAATATTGATTTTTGCTCCATGTTTGAACCCTTATCTGACACTGCTACATTGTGTTAGATCTAATCAACTATTGCTTCTGTGTTTTTGAAACAGTGGCTTGCTGCCATTTCCAAATATATGTATTATGTAAATTAGTTGGGTGCTTATCTACAAAGTGCCATCATCTTATTTGTGTTGCCCACTCCTGTGCAGGTTCATAATATCTGTCAATTGGCCACTTAAACCTTCAGAATTTGATTGAAAGCAGTCTAAAACTGTTTCTAGATCTTATTAGCTGGGCCAGAATCCCATATTGGATATTCTTTTAAAATTTTTAAAACATTATTTTATGCATGTGGCTGTTTTGCCTGCATGTATGTCTATACCACATGCTGGCTGCTCTTCCAGAGGACCCAGGTTTGGTTCCCAGCACCTAGTCCCAGGGATCCAGTACCTTCTTCTGGCCGCTCTGAATACTTCTTTAACAGCCCTTTTTTTCCCTTTTTCTTTAATAACTTTAGTACTTTAACTGTTTTTTTTTTCTTTCCAGAAAGTACTAAAATGAATAGAAAGAAAATTTCTTAAGTATGCTATTTATGTATTAAATATACTGGTAAAAATAAGATAAGACTTTATGATCACAGCTTCAAAGTGTATGGAAACTTAAGCAACCGCTCAGCTTCTAGCAAATGGTTCTACTTAATTGTGGGGTCTTGTTTTGCTGGTTGTAATAGGGATTCCTCCTGTAAAGAATTTTTCATACAGAAACCTAAATTTTTAATGTGTACTTTGTACACTATCAAACTGAAGATGAGTTTCTTTTTAGAATTAACCTCTTAAAATGTACATCTTCTGGCTTACATAAGCTTTTGTTATTATTTTGAAGGTTATAGTCGCTCTAGTGACTGACTCACCTAGATCATTTGATGCAAAGCAGTAAGAGTTGTTTTTCAGAGTCAGAGATTTCCAGCTTTATTTAAAACTATGTTCACTGACTACTTTTTCTTTCTTTTTTTTTTAAATTAAGGTAGCTTTTTTTCCTAGTAAAATTGCTTATTTTGCAGTACAACTTGAACTGTAGTTTGTATCCATATAAGAACCATTTACCAAAACTTCTGTAGTAACAGAATTATGAGATCTTTTATGAAAGAGGGCCTTAATGACTTATGTGGGGGAAAATGGAGGCAATTTCTGCATTTTTTTCCCCCTGTGTTTGCCACAAAGTCTGATTTTTGAAATAGGAATAAGGTATGAGAACAAAAGCCAGAGTAAGCCCTGCTAGAGTGATATTCTTAATGGTGGGAAATGATTTCAGGTGTTGATGAGGAGTTCTTCTGTGTGTAATTTGAACATAATTGAAAAGTATGAGTCCTGAAGTGTTCTCTGACTATTTAGTAAACTGTATGTGTGCATTCTTAACACTACTTACTGTCTTTGGTGGCAGAGATGAAGGTGGCTTGTCAATGGCTCTGTAGCTTCGACCCCTTTCTGCAGTCATGGAGTAGTCTATCTCCATAAAAGTTACAAAACAGACATAGAGGGGTAGAAAGTTTGTCTAAACTCCATCTGTCTATTGTTACACTTTTTAAGTTATATTTAGAGCAGATGTTGGTTAATTATGAGTTGGTCATAAATTTGCTTTTTCCTGAACATTTGGCCATGTGCTTAGTCAGTTATTTGAGGATAAACGATATTTCCAATTCTATAATCCTTGATGACAGTCTTTAAAAAGTACAAATCAAATTCTGTTGTTCTACTTGTTATTTGTGTATTCATATAGTAAATTCATTTCAAGGTTTGTGCCAGTGGATATTATTGGTGCTTTTTGAAGTTAAAGTGGACTATCCAGGAAGGTCTTGTTAATACTATGTTCATCTATAATGGCATAGGGGAAATATATATATTTTTAATACTGTAAACGTTTGTACTGAATAACCTTTTTTTCCCCCTCCCGCAAGCAAAACTGGTGAACAGCGGATGAAGATACGGAATTCAAAGCTCTAATGGACCTTTTTGAAGAGAAGTTGTGGCTTATGTGGAGTTTACATGGGCCTCTGATGGAAGAAAGCTAATCTGTTTAGTATTTTGTGCATTTTACTAAAATGGCAGCTTAACATTGTGTATCTGCTATTGTGATGCCAATGCCGGTGTTTTAAGTGGAAAAATGACCTCTTTGCTTTGTGCTGTGTACACAAGATTTCTGGAAAAGTAAAGAAAAACCCTTTTTATGGCTCACACAGCTTAAAAGTAGCTGTCACTCAAACATGGGCTCACAGTTGAGCTGCTTTTGTTTTATTCTAAATAAATTGTTTCTTTTGAGGAAAATGTTTTTCTGCCTGGAAGTGAATTGACGGCAAACCTTGACCCCTTTGTTTGCAGCGGAGCGGGTACTTGCTGCTGCTCAGATCTTGTATGTCTTGAGCAAGAAGCAGGGAGACCATCAATTTCATTTTGACTATCACGGTGTGTCAATTCTGAAGGATCATAGTGTTACAGTGACCCCCTTTGTTTGCAGTGAAAGGGGATCCTTTGCTTCTCTGTCCTCAACACGATGAGGTTGCTGTTTGCTGGCGTGCAAGAAGCCGGGGCAAGCACTCTAAGCCTCACCAAAGTGCACGAGTCGGGGGCTTTGCTGGTTTGAAGAGCCGGAGTTCCTGAAATTTAAGTTTTGATTTATTTTGTTCACCCATCACGTTTGGCTTTAGTTTCATTTTTAATTTGAAGAAAAGTTTGAAATTGCATTATCTTGCACTTTTAACATTTGCACCAAATTGCCAAAAGAAGGAGAAATGCTCCGGTTGCTTTTTAAATGTTAATGATGGTGTTAATAAAGCCTTTCCTGACACATTTGAGGAGCTCCTCCATCTCCAGGGGCTTCTTACCAGAGTTATGCAGTGATGGGTTTAGTTCTGAATGGATGAAGAGTTCCTGAGAGCTAGCGTTTGTAATTAGAACCGTTACTTGGTATCTGTGCCTTATTTGACCTGTGGTTCCACATGCCTTGGATGTGCATGCATCGTGACGGTTTCATAGGTACGAACGCACACTCAGGCCCAGTCACTTCGGTTGGTAGTACAGATTGTGAGGAAAAAATGGAGGCATCCTTAAGGAGGAGAAAGTATTTGCCTTTAGTTCCTGCATTATCCTGTACAGGGGCTCTTGAGTTTTGGAAGCCTGTTCCCAGTACAGGAGAAAAAACTTCCCTGTTTGCAGCAGAATACTTCAGTGCACAGTGACAACGCTGGAGTTCAAGAGGAAGCCAGCAATTCTGCACCTTTGGCTTCAGACACCATGGTTGTTTGCCAGTTGTAAACTTAACTAGTTGCAGACGAAGACCACCTTGACATGCAGGCTTGTTTGGGCTTGTTTTGAATTTTAACCTCGGATGGAAGAGCCCTAGTGCTGTCTTGTCTCCATGCGGGATGATGATTGCTAGGCAACAGGTGATTATCAACCAAGGATGCCACGGTTATACTCTGCAAGGTGGTGTTCCAGTGGTAAACAGCCGTATAAACTTGTAAACAGGTAAGAGGGTTTTTTAGAGGTCAAAATGATAATTCCTAGGGTGAGGGCATTTAATGCTTCGGTAATGTTTCTCTGCTTGAAGTCTCTAGACACTGCTGCTGCTAATAGGCATCTTCCCCGCACTTAAGTGTTTATGAAATTCGGCAACTTTGTTCTTGATAATTATGTTATATTTCATTATTGAGTATATTTTATCATCTGAAATATTTTAACATGGGAGATAAAGTGTTAATATGTTGATTATGGACTTGAGCTTTTGTGTCTTAAAGTTTTGACGTTTGCCATTAGCCTTGGAGTTTACCTTTTATTGATTAATGGTGCAAGAGGACTTACAGCTATCAAAACACTCAAGGATATTTTTTTATTGGGAATTACAGGTATTTTATCCAAAATGGTTTTGTATTTTTTTTCTTGTCCCTCAAAGAGATTATGAAATTGAAGCAACTGCAGCTCGAGGGAAATGAATAGGCAGTGAAGTCTGACTTAGCCCAAACCATTTTCACTGTTGAGTTATTCTAGTAGCCTGAGGGTCCTCCGTGCACATTAATCAAATGTGGGCAAGAACAGCTCACTTTGTTGGGATCGGAAATTTTGAATAGAATTGTTCATAACTTCCATAAGACTTAGGGAATCTGCTAATTATAGCTAGTTTGTATTGGCTTACTTTCCCCAATAGATTTGTTTGGGATCCATAGATGGTTTAGCTACACAGCTTAAATATCTGATAGAAATATTGATAAAAGTGAGAAGGACAAAAATGAGAAAACTGGGCCTTTTCAGGTTCTTGGTGTGTTTTTTACAAGTGTTTTTAAACCAAATGTGCTTTTGAGGTGATTTACTTTAGGCTTTCCTAATTGAGCTCTCATTGCATATCTTAACTGTTTATACCTGTTCGAGAGTCCAGTTTTCATTATATTTTCTCTCTTTCTAGTCTTTTAAGTCTATAAATTAGTAGTCAAATATTATAAATAACTGGATATTTAGGAAGACTATTGCTTTGCTTATACATTTCTACATGATTAGCTTTTTGTAATCTCAGACTTCCATCTCAAGAATGAGGGAAAAGTTTCAGGTCAGCACTTTTTAATGTATTATATAAAACCATATGCAAAATGGGAAGGCGCACAGTATAACACTGTTTTGAAACTGATATTAATGAAATTCTTATTTTCACTGAAAGTTAATTGATGGAATGTTCTGATTTTAAAATGTGGAAAGTGCTCTTTGAATGTATTTGTATGGTTTTCCAGTATCTTTTTTTTCTTTTTCTTTTTTTTTTTTTTTTTTTTGAGGCAGGGTTTCTCTGTAGTTTCTAGAGCCTGTCCTGGAACTAGCTCTTGTAGACCAGGCTGGCCTCGAACTCAGAGATCCGCCTGCCTCTGCCTCCTGAGTGCTGGGATTAAAGGCACCACCGCCGGGCTTTAGAATTCCTGCTCCCCTCCTCCAGCCAGCCTGCCCAGGTTTTGTTTTTTTGTTTTTTTTTTAAAATATTTATTTATTTATTATACATAGAATATTCTTTCTGTGTATATGTCTGCAGGCCAGAAGAGGGCAGCAGACCTCATTTACAGATGGTTGTGAGCCACCATGTGGTTGCCGGGAATTGAACTCAGGACCTTTGGAAGAGTAGGCAATGCTCTTAACCACTGAGCCATGTCTCCAGCCCCTTCCAGTATCTTTAGAATAATCTAGATGTAGCATATTGTTCTAGGACACCTGAATTAATTTGAGTTCATTTTTAAAAACTTAGCCTTGATCTTTAAAATTGAAAATAAGTATTCAAAATAAGTATTGCCATAAGCAAAACAACCTAGATTTTATAAATTGACATTTTCATAACTTAAATCATTTGGTTACAAGCTTGTTGTTTACTTAGGCTTTTTTGAGACAGTCTTCTTGCTTATGAAGCCCAGACTGGTCTAAACTCAAGGTCTTTCTGCCTCTGCTTCTCTAAGTGCTAACAGTACAGGCACATGACACTACATCTGGCTTCATAGCATCTTATTAATAACTTGGATCTAGTTTAAATTCTTTTTAATTTTTTTAATTTTATTTTATGTGCATTGGTGTTTTTGCTTGCCTGTGTGTGTGTGAGTATGCCAGATCCCTAGAACTGGAGTTACAGACAGTTGAGAGCTGCCATGTGGTTCTGGGAATTGAAATCTGGTCCTCTGGAAGAGGTGCTCTTCTCTTAAAAGCCCCCTGGTTTTAAATTCTTAACAGGGACTTATTGAATGATAAATTACTTCAAACCTCAGACAAATTCAGCTTGGCAGCAAAGGAAAAAAAAGGTTTTTAGCTTAAAGGACTTGCTATTCTTCAACTCTAGTGGCTGTAGCATTCATCTTCCAGTTGAAGTTTTCAATAGTGTGAATGTTGACTATATACTTGGAACCAAGAGTCTGAGGGTAGACAATTAAGAAAGTATCAGATAGTGAATAAAGTAACAGTTTATTCACTAAGGAACTAGGTATAAAGAGATGTCAGCCACCAGGGGAAAGTTTAGTAGTATTTAAGATAATAGGAAAGATGTAACAAATCAATTGCTAAGAATTTTTTTTAAATTTTTTTTGCGGGTGATAATGGATATGACAATATGAATAAGTTTCTGAAGCTGGGATGGGTAAGAAAGGCTTAACTAAAAAAGAAAAGAGGATGTGGAATGGTAGAGGCAGTCACACATGAATAAGAAAATATTAGCTTGTTGAGTGGAAAAGACAAAACAGACTAACTCCTGGAAAAGAAGTATGATGATTGGGTCAAATGAAATAGGAAATTCTGAAGAGCAAACAAATTTGAGGTGGCAGGAGTGGAGATGGATTATCAGTTGCAGCTTATTGACAGCAACTACTTACTAAATACAAGTACTTCACGCTAAGCATTCTGCAGAGTGCTGTATATACATTGCCTTGTTTAAGTTTTCTACATTCTATCTGATACTATGGACCCAGGGATTCTAACTAGGCCTTTGTCCTGACTAGAGTTCTCAAGATCATTTATTTTGCCTCACTACTCTCCCCACCCCTCTCCACCCTGTCCCCGGAAGCCATAGGTCGGATTGAAGCTGTAAACTCGAGAAATTTGTGTAGGCAGTTAATTGCAAATGATACTGCAATATCTGTAAAAAGTTTGCTCCTCCATTCTATCTACTTTGAGATTTGTTGGGACCAGCATAGTCTGGAATTTTGTTCCTTTAGAAGTTCTTCAGATAATTCTACTATGTTCTCCGATCAGTGGGCTGTGTGTTGAATAACACTGTACTGAGAGCAGAGAGTGCTGAGGTATAAACCAAGGGTAATGTTTGAGGAATGAGGAAAAAATATAGTATTTGGGAAGAAGTATAAATATATCAAAAACTTCTGTTTCAGAGCTGAGAATCTAAAAGATAAGCTCAAAATTGTTGGAGTAAACAGGACAAAACTAAGTACTCTAATTTAAAGTTGTTACCTAAATGCTGGATACTATGGCACATGCCTCTAATCTTAGTGCTTGGGAGGCAGAATAGAGTTCAAGGCCTGTCTTCAATATTACATAGCAAGACCCTGTTTCAAAATGAAACATGTGTTGCTAAGTAGCAGTTAATCTCTTATTTCTTCAAGGTAGTCCTTACTTAGTATTTAATTTTGCCTTATCAACAAGAATTGGGGATTTAGTCCAGTGGCTGAGCACTTTGGAAAAGTTATATATCTTGGTTAAGTGAAACATAACAAGAAACTTATTGAGGTATCCTTGAGTCAGATATTAATATGAAAAGAATGTGACTGAAGTCTAAAAATTGAAAGCATTTTAGTATGTGTGCATACACACATGCTTTGATGGGCCAAGGGAAATTAGCATTTCAGATTACCTATAGAGATTATGATTATATTCTTTTTGGGTTTGTTTACTGGTGTTTTGGTTGTTATTTGTTTTTGTTTCTAAAATTGGGACTGAAGAGAAAGCTCAGTAGTTAAGAGCACTGGTTGATCCAGAGGACACAGCTTCCATTCCTATTCACAGTACCCAGTTCCAGAGGATCTGCTGTCCTCTTCTGGCCTTGGTCACAAGGCATGCACATAGTGCACAGACATAAACACAGAAATCCATTACATAAAAATGTGTTGTGTATATGGTATATGTATGTAGGCATACATGTGAAGGTGAGAGGACAGCTTTGTGGAGTTGTTTTTTCTTTCTTTCTTTTTTTTTTTTTTTTTTTTTTTGTCTACTTTCATGTGAAATCTTATGACTGAATTCAAGTATCCAGACCAGACTTTCATAGCGAGTGCCTTTACCCACTGAACCATCTTGATAGTCCTCTTTAGAGTGTTTTAAATTTTATTTTGTGGTGATTGAACCAAGGCTTCTTGCATGCTCAAGTATGTGGTATACTATTGAGTTTCACTTAGTTTTCTTTATAGTTCTACAAGTGTTATTTTTTTGATATTTTATTTTTCAGGTTTATTTTTTACGGCTTCTAAGTGTTGACCACCCTGTGCTTTCAGAATGGTCTTCCTAGCACATCATCATCATTTGCTGCTTGATAGTCTGTTGCATTAAACTATCATGAAAAATTTTATTGTATTCATATATAGTTTCTGAAATACACTTTCTGTATTTCAAAATTTGTAATTTTTTAGTGGTATCAAGCTAAATTCATTAAGAAATTTAAAGGGTGTAGTTGGACGTGTTAGCACATGCCTTCAGTCCTTGCACTCCACAGGCAGAGGCAGGTGGATCTCATCTCTATTTTTGACACCAGCCTGGTCTACATAGCAAGTTCCAGGCCTTCCAGGAATGTGTAATGAGACTATCTTTAAAAAGAAAAAAGAGAAAAACCTTAAAAAAATCTTTCCATCTACACAAAGCAGATTTTAATTGTATAAATCTGTTGAGGTAACTAGTAAATTTCCTTTTTACCCAGGAAAAGGACTCAATGATTTCTTTTTATAGATGAACCTGTTAGTACACCTATGTTAAAAGTAGAACTCTTATAAAATTTACGATGATGTGCTATTTATTTTTATTACATATTTTAATGCATATTGAAAAATCAGTATCCCATGTAATTGCATTTTATTATGTAGAAGCCGAGTATTAATAGTTTACTTGTCTCCCAAGATGTGTATCTTTTTTTTTTTTTTTTTTTTTGGTTTTTCGAGACAGGGTTTCCCTGTAGTTTCTAGAGCCTGTCCTGGAACTAGCTCTTGTAGACCAGGCTGGCCTCGAACTCAGAGATCCGCCTGCCTCTGCCTCCCGAGTGCTGGGATTAAAGGCGTGCGCCACCGCTGCCCGGCCCAAGATGTGTATCTTATAGCTTAGTGTAAATTTTTTTGTTTTTAGACAAACTCCCTTGTAGCCCAGGCTGGCCTAGAATTCTCCATATAGCCAAAGGTGACTTGGAACTTCTCTCTTCGTGTCTCTACCTCCCAGGTGCTGGGATATGCCATCTTTGTTTATAGAAACATACCAGTAAACTACTCCTTAATTGGGTTTGTTTCTGCATTCTGAAGGTTGAGTTCTCAACCCTGATTATATGTAAGAACCCTTCAGGAACTTTGGGAATTTTAATTCCCAAAGTTAAGGTTCTTCCTCAGGTTGATTTGAATTGGGGTAGATAGAATGTCATTGCAAAGCCTCAGAAATTGTTTTTCTTTTATTATAAGTGTGCAGGTGATTCTACTGTCCTGCCAGTGTTGAGAGCTACTGCTCTAGAGGCTTAAGTTTATACATACTCAAAAATACAGACCTTAAACCGGGTGCTGGTGGCGCTCACCTTTAATCCCAGCACTCTGGAGGCAGAGGCAGGCGGATCTCTAAATTTGAGGCCAGCTTGGTCTACAAGAGCTAGTTCCAGGACAGGCTCCAAAGCTACAGAGAAACCCTACCTCATAAAACAAACAAACAAAAAAAAAGAAAAGACAAGAAAAAAGAAAAGAAAGTAAAGAAAAAGAAATACAGACCTTTTAAGAAAACAAAAATCAGTATAATTGTTGTTCAGTACAATATGTATATTGCTTAACTTCTGTGATCCCTGCTGCCCAAAGTTTGGTCACAGCCCACTAGCATTATTTTAATGCATATTGAAAAATTAGTATCTCTTGGAAGATTGTTAGAAATGAAGAATTGTAGCGCCTCACCTCAGACCTATTGATGGGATGGAGATCTGCAGGTGACTCATGGGTACATTAAATTTTGGCAGATGCTTGCCTAGCATGTGGGAGGCACTGGGTTTGAGCCCCAACATCATGTACAGCATGCAAAAATTTAAGAATCTGCTTTTGATCTAGATACATTTATGATATTATATATGATTTATCTTCAGAGATTGGCTTTTAGTGGAGAATTAAGTAGATGAGGGATTTTGTTGTTGGTTGTTTGTTGTTTTGTGACACCCTTGGTTTGTTTTGCTTTCCTTTAGGGATGACTGAAGCGTATACATATATAAACTTTTTAAAAAAACAGTATTGGATCCCTCTCACTTTTTTAATTGTCAAGTTTAAAGGTAGCCTTTAAAGTACAGTAACTGCTTAAACATCTTTTTTTTTTTTTCTTCCTGGGTTTCTTTTTAGGAACTACTGACAAAACCTATAGCTGACTTTTGGATATGACTTTATTGCTCAGCAACTAAAAGATGAGTTCTAATTGCCAGACTCTGGTACTTGCATTGTCCTCCTGTTTTTATAGAGACTGGGTTGGAAGTCAGCTGCACAGAGGGAAAGGGTAAGTTTCTTTTAATTCCATATTATAAACCCATATCTTACCAGCTATGGCCTGGTATCAGTTTCCACAGTGGAGTGAGTGGTAAAGTATTCTCTAATAGGAATTACTAATTTTTACTTGGAAGGAAACTGACATCAAGTCGTTAAACATAATGAGGGTTTAAATATGGATTTATTTTTCTGGTGACTCTGACTTCACCTTTCTTAAAGGAATGAACTCAGTAGAATTATCACTGTCAGTTTAGTTTTTACTCAAGGGGGTCACAATATTGATTTTTTTTTTAATCCTACTCTGTTGTACTTTTCTGGTAAGTTAAAAATGGCATATAGAAAATATGTGTGGGGGCATTGTAAAAGTCTGCACAGATTATGTTTCTTTGTAGAGTTCCAGTTCTTTTTTTCCCATTGTAAAACAAGTTCTGTTCTACTGACCATTCTTAGCCTCTTTTCTCTTTTAGCTAAAGGATGAGTGCCTCTCTTGGGGCATATGCATGTGTTATCTAGGCTGGGACCTGTTTATAGATTTTAGGACACCTGCCAATTGGTGAGTCATCCTATTGCCATGGCTTCAGAGGGCTTTACTAGACAGCAGTAGAATTTAGACATGAAGTTGGTTTACTTGATAATTCAAACTCCTACATTTTACAGGTTAGTACATCTAAATAACCTTAAAATCTGACTAGCTTTGAGATGGAAAGACATTCTAAGCTTTCACTTTTAAAAACATAAAAGGGTATATTATTACATACTAATAAACGAATAAAGTGATCTTTTCTCCACTACAAGAACATAGGTGTTAGTTGTACAGACCAAAGAGAAGTACATCTTGGCTGTATTCACATCTAGAGCTGTCACTTTGTGAAAGCGGTGTGCTGTAAAGGGTGGTCGAGTTGGAGGCCCATGACTAATCCCAACATTTGGAGGAAGAGGCTAGAGGATTATGAGGTTAAGACCAGCCCGGACTACGTAGTGAGATCCTGTCTGGAAAAAAGAAGTAGGAAGTTTGTCAGTGTGAAAAGTAAGCTCTTATTAAACATGTTCTGAAACTGGGTTATTATTAAAAATTTTATATGACTTTCATTAGTTTCTGTTATGCTAGCTGGAGCTTGTATAAGGTACAGAATTGAATTTGTGATTTTTCTTTTTTTTTTTTTTTTAGGGGGAAGCAAGAGCGGGAAGATGGCTAGAAAGTTTGACATACTCCTTGTTGTCAAACATTCAGACACATCTTTTGCTTAAGAATAGTCAGTTTGTCCTAGTTATAAAATAAATCCAGGAGCTTATCAGGCTGGAGAGATGGCTCAGTGGTTAAGAGCATTTGCTATTCTTCCGGAGGATCCAGGTTCCATTCTCAGCACCCACATGGCAGCTCAACCATTTGTAACTGTAGTCCTAAGGGATCTGTTGCCCACTTCTGGCCTCCATGGGCACTGTGTACATGTGGTGAACAGACATACAAGTAGGCAGAGCACTCATAGACATAAAAATAAAATCTTTAAAAGTCTAGGAAACCCTCTTCTGACCAGCCCAGTCACTCTAATCCGAGTTCACTCTCTACATCCCTAAAATTTCTCGCTAAAGTTTAGAGGTTTGTAATAGAGCTTTTGGGCTTTTTTGTGTTTTGGACAAGGTCTTGCTGTAAAATCTAGGCTAGTCTCAAGTTGTTGACGGCCTTGCCTCGTCCTTCTGAATGTCGAGGTTGTAGGCAATGTTGTCACTGCTCATTGTTTTGTACTGAAACAACATTCTATAGTACAACATCCTACAGTACAACATCCTATAGTATAACATCCTATAGTACAACATCCTATAGTACAACATTCTATAGTACAACATCCTACAGTACAACATTCTATAGTACAACATCCTATAGTACAACATCCTATAGTACAACATCCTATAGTACAACATCCTACAGAACAACATTCTATAGTACAACATCCTACAGTACAACATCCTACAGTACAACATTCTATAGTACAACATCCTACAGTACAACATCCTATAGTACAACATCCTATAGTACAACATCCTATAGTACAACATCCTACAGTACAATATCCTACAGTACAACATCCTATAGTACAACATCCTATAGTACAACATCCTATAGTACAACATCCTACAGTACAACATCCTACAGTACAACATCCTACAGTACAACATCCTATAGTACAACATTCTATAGTGCAACAGCTTCTGCCAGAAAGGATCAATGTATGGGTGTCTCATTGTGTAGTACTTAGGCTGGCCTAAAATTCAGGAAGAGCCTACAGTGTCAGATTACAGTAATTCCAGGTACTACCATAGGTTTGTCTTTCTGCTTTATCTATTTTGTTTTTATTTTCTGTGTATTTGTGTTTAGGTTTGTTTTGTTTTTGCTGTTGTTTTTAGTCTTCGTGTATTTCTGTTTACCACATGTATGTCTGATGCCTAAGGAAGCCAGAAAGATGGCATCACCATGGTAATTTTTCATTGTTGTTTTTAAGAACACAAGTGCTAAATGTAAGTCAACCTGAATTGAATATTTTGGTAAAGTGTATTTATTAGCCTGTAGCTCAAGGGCATTTGCCACTGGGAGACTAGAAAATTATTAAAGCTGTTCATTTATTCACTTGTCATCTTTCTGGAAGCTGCATTGTTGTTACACTATAGCAAGTAATATCTAATGGTTGTGGTTTTAATTTTAGGGAGTGGGTTTATTCTTAGTATAGTTTTAGGTCGACTTTGAGCTAAAACAAATTTATAGCTGTTTCAATAAAGCTACTTTTTATAATTTGCTGGTGCTTGCCAAGAAGTAAAGGTAATATAAAGGAAAAATGGGGAGGTTTTGTGTTGATTGTTTGAGCTTTGACTTCACTATTTACTGAATATTGTGTTTCTTTGATTTTTTTTTTAATACTCATTGGAAAATGAGCACTACAGATAAAGCCTCTGAAGGTTGTGTGAAGATTAAGATTAGGCTAGGCAGCTGGGCAGTCAGTAGTGCATCCTTTAATCCCAGCTCGTGGATCTCTGAGTTCAAGGTCAACCTGGTCTATTGAGTAATTTCCAGGTCACAAAGAAACCCTGTCCTCTTCCCCCATCCCAGCCCACCTCTCTAAAAAAGATTAGGCTAGGCATGGTGGCACATGCCTGTAGTCCCAGGTTCAGAAGTTCAGGGTCATCCTCAGCTACTAGAGTTGTTTCAGGCTGAGTTGTATGAGACCCTGTCACAAAAGACCATATAAATACCTAAGTATATAAATTAGATACTTAATACAGAAAATGCACAGCTAGTTGAAAACTGGTGCATGTCTGTAATTCCAGCTACTCAGAAGGCTGAGGCAAAAATGAAGGCTGCATGGGCTACATAGAGAATTTTAGACCAAGGTGGACAATTTCATGAGAACCTGTCTGAAAATTTAGAAAAAAGTACACACAGTTATATTAACTGGTGACAGTTATGTTATTAGATGTTGACATACTGAGTTTCTCCTGTACCCACACATGCTATCTAATTTTGTGTGTGTATGTGCCTCATAGGGATCTCTTGAGGAAAGGGGGAAATAGTGAATATTGTGCTTTTCTTAAAGTGCATATGTATTTGGGCTGATCGTCCTGTGTTACAGGTTTCTGGAAAGTAGTTATGTGACATCATATTGTTAATTAAAACGATAGTACAGTGAAGGAGTAGAAATAGTAGGGTATTGTTTGTACAATCTACATATTAGTTGTAGAAGTCTTTAGCTTTCTAATTCTGGGGATTTAAACTTCCTTTTTTTTTCTTTCTTTGTACTTTGAAACATTAAACAGTATGACCTTTAACTTATGACCCTCCTGCTCCCTGCCTCCATTTTTTGGGTTCTGAGAGTACAGGTGTGTGCAAGTTCCTTGCATGAGATTCAGCCTTTATCAATTCATATTTTGAGGGCCTTGTTATTGCTTAGTAGGATGAAGAACTTGTTGTATAAGATTGATAAAGCCCTTCTAAGTTAAGTTAATTTGGAATTCTTTAGTTAATCTTACAGTTTGCTTTGATAGGAAAGGTCTAGGTTGTTGAAATCTTTTGAAAATAATTGCTCCTCAAAATGGAAAGGGAAATTTAGAGTGGTTCCTATTGGTTTTATCCTTTTGACATAGAAGACAGAAGAAAAGCAATAAAATTAGTTGCTGTTTATGAAGGATATTTTGCTCAGAAAGTATATTTTCATTTAATCTTCACAGTGTAATCTATGAAGTAGGTAGGTGATGATATCCTCATTTTACAGAGGAGAAAGTTGGGTTTCAGTTCTTGAGCAACTTAGGAGGTCATTTGGGAGCAAATGAAAGAGCTTTAGATTTATTAGTTTGCTGCTTGTGTGAGGGAGTCATGTTTTTAAAGACTTTTATGTGTATGGGTGTTTTGAATACATGTGTCTATGTACCTTGTGTGTTCCTGGTGCCCAGGGAGGCCAAAAGGTATAGCATCCCATGTATTTGGAGCTAGAGACTGTATATGAGCCACTATGTATTATAGATATTGGAGTCTGGATTGTTTGGAAGATCAGCAAGTGCTCTTAACTGCTGAGCCATCTCTCTGGCCCGATATTCTTATTTTTACTTATGTTGTATATTTAAGTGTAAAATCCTGTAGCTGGTTATGGTAATACACACCAGTAATTCTAGGAAGTTAAAGCAGGATTGTGGATTTAAGGCCAGCCGGACCCTGTTTAAAATAAATAGGAGTGTAAAACCTACCTTTTAAATAAGAGCAACTTACTGTCTTTGAAGATAGCTGAGATTTCAGATTTATTTGGTTCCAAAGTTTATAACAGGCCTTGGAAACATCTTGTTGATATTGCAAACTAGAGAAAATTAAAATGTGAGCTCATAGAGTCCTCAGTTTAAAGATAGATAGAGAGCTGGAGATGGAGCTTAGTGGTAGTGTGCTTGCCTATGCTGCCAAGGGTTCAGTCTCTAGCACTGTAAAAGAAGTTAGGTGAAGCCGGCGGTGGTGGTGCACGCCTTTAATCCCAGCACTCGGGAGGCAGAGGCAGGCAGATCTCTGTGAGTTCGAGGCCAACCTGGGCTACAAGAGCTAGTTCCGGGACAGTCTCCCCCCCCCCCCCCCAAAAAAAAAAAAAGAAGAAGAAGAAGTTAGGTGAAATTCCACAAGTTAGGAAAGTTGTTCCATCTGAGTATTGAGTGAGCCAGATTGTAAGTGGTAAGTGTGAGTAGACCTGGTCAGAGAAGGCAAACTTCTGGAATTATAGCCGATGGCAAAGTTTGCACAAAGGCTAATGTGAAAAGTATCAAGGTGTGCATCTTGGAACCAAATTTAAACTTCAGTTTAGGGTTTTTCTTTATTAAGGAATCATTAGATATTTGAAAGCAGAGAAGAGTGAAGGGTGGAATAATAATAGTTGGAACATTCTGAAAGATGTTAAGGGATTTGTATTGCAGAAAGTGGTTTTTTACTTTGGACACAGTTCATAATGCATAGCCCACACTGCACTCCAAACTCAATATGTTCTCACTTTAGTTTTCTGACTGCTGGGACTTCTGGTATACGCCAATATTCCCTGCTTTGAAAACCCTTTTTTTTTTTTTTTTTTTTTTTTTGGTTTTTCGAGACAGGGTTTCTCTGTAGCTTTGGAGCCTGTCCTGGAACTAGCTCTTGTAGACCAGGCTGGTCTCGAACTCACAGAGATCCGCCTGCCTCTGCCTCCCGAGTGCTGGGATTAAAGGCGTGCGCCACCACCGCCCGGCTGAAAACCCTTTTTTATCCTTTTAAAGATCACCCAAACAGCCAAGAGCTCATTATTCACAGACAAATACCATTATTCACAGGCAAGAGCCATTCATTACTAATTAGCTATAAATGACCCACTCCTTTTGAACAAACATAGTTCCTCTTAAAGCCTCCTTTTCAACTTCCATATGAAACAGCTCAGAAGAATCATTTAGATAATTAAATGTAGTGAAAAGATAATAATGTTTAGATGGGCAGTAATACTTTCAAATGATTTTCAAATAAAGATTATTTTATCAAATTTTATTTCACTAGGAAGTTGACAAAATAATTGAAGATTACTTATAATTAATAAACAATACATTATTTTTGGAGGGGATATACCATTCTTGTCACTATGAAAGGCTTTATTCGGATTCTAGAGCTCTAGTCAACCAATTACTATATTAAAAAAATAGTTTACAGTTGTCACATTTTGGTGACAGAATTACCATAGCATAAATGAAAGTTTGTATTTATTATAGGTACATTCTGATTTTCATTTAATAGGTCAGATAGCTGCTTCACCTGATTCAGTTTTTAACCTGTTTGATTAAGTACCAACAATTAGACATTTCTAGCAGTGTTATTAAAGCAAGAAGGAATCAAAAAATATATGGCTTATTTTCTCATTTTTACAAGATTTTTGTTCTACGCTTTTGTTTCCAGTGGCTTGTTTAGATTTTCTTTCGTTAGTCTCTCACTTGATTGTAGTCCTTGGAAGGTCAGGCTGTTGGCTTTTCCATCTTTCAGCCAGCGGTACAAAGAAAAGTGAGACTGAAGAGAGGAGGTAGCAGGTGCCGGAGAAGTAGAAAGAGCCTGTGTATGTCTGTGTGTAGTCATATAGCCAGCCTGCAAGGAAGGAGTAGTTTCTGTCAATCAACTTTTCTGTTTGTAGTTCTCAAGCAAGTCTTAGACTTTGAAGAAAGAGGCCTCATCTTCCCAGTCTGTCTTCCCAGTCTGTATTGTGAGCCACTGGAATTAATACAGCTTCTCACCTGTCTTACTTGAAACTGAATCACTTTCATCTAAGTAGAAACTTGCATCATTAAAAAATCAGAAACATGTCTTAGGGTGGAGATTGGAGAAAATTATCACTTCATTTTATGATACTCTTACAAGAAGACTACTGTTTTCTTACAAGAAAGTAATCATGAATAACTTTTTTCAAAAGAAGACTGAACCTTCTTTACTGAGCTAATATTTGAGTATTTACCATGTTCCTGAAAATAGGCTATGCGTCAAGAACAGTACTGAGCCTAATAAACATGGTCCCTGCACTAATAAAAGTTTACAGTTTATTGGGAAAATAGATATTAACCATTTTAAATTATGTATTTGGTAAATTCTATGAAGGGAAGGCTTGGGGGCTATGATATCACATGAGAAGGAACTGTTTGATAAATATGCTGAAGGAATTTTTCTGAAATCTAAATAGTGCATGTGAGAGCACACACATGTGTAGACATTGCATCAAGGCCCTGATGCATGGTAGGCCATTGAGCTTCATTCCTAACTGAATGCTCTTTAAGAATGGAAAAAGCCTTGCAGTCTTCTCATCAATGGCACGTACTAGAACTTAAGTAAAACATCTTAAAAATAATAGCAAGAAGTAAACATTTAAATGTCCATATAAAAGTCTGTAATGTAATGGTGGCACACTCCTTTAATCCCAGCACTCAGAGGGTAGTGCCAGGCAGATCTTTTTGAGTTAAAGGCCAGCCTGCCTTACAAAGTGACTTCCAGGATGAATGAATGAATGAAATTTATGTCCTGGCAATGCTGAAGCATGCATGTGCAGTCCATATATGGAGGTTTTTTTAACTTGTCCATATTGGGTTTCATGAGGTCTCTTCCTCATGAGGGCACCAGATCTCTTGTTGTGAGCCACCATGTGGTTGCTGGGAATTGAACTCAAGACCTTTGGAAGAGCAGGCCTCTTAACTGCTGAGCCAGCTTTCCAGTTACAATCTTTGTGTTATATGCCTGTGTGGTTCTGGGTTAAGAGATGACAAACGGATGGAGAGAGAGGTAGGAATACTCTGTGCTTATGTGTTTTGGCTGTTCTGCCTGCCCCCGATTCACTTGGTTAATTGTTTATTGCCTTTTCTTCATTCTCTTATTTTAGCTCTGACTTTCAGGGTTTGGGGTTTTTGTTATTTGGTTC
This sequence comes from Arvicola amphibius, assembly GCF_903992535.2. Lineage (NCBI taxonomy): Eukaryota > Metazoa > Chordata > Mammalia > Rodentia > Cricetidae > Arvicola > Arvicola amphibius. Next base: position 18,579,352 of record NC_052060.1, on the reverse strand, counting down.
TGGGGATTGAACCCAAAGCTTCATGTACATACATGCTAAGTATGTGTTCTACTGCTGAGCTACACTCCCTGTCCCTTCTGTTTTGATAATTTGTATTTCCTATTTTTAATGTAATGTATAAATGGAATATTTTATAGCCTTTTAAATTCAGCTAACTTTAAGGAGTTTATTGATTCCTTACTTGATTCTCTCATTTAAATGTTTCTTGGGGGTAAGTTGAGGGAGTGGAGTGAGGTCAGCTAGGATGAGTGTTTGTATTCTGTGGATGTGACTGACCTCTGACTTTCTAAAGAAACAGGTGACTAACCCAAGCTATGGAATTTTCTAGAAAGGAGGGAAAATGGAACAGCAACCCCTCCTCTTATGCATATATGTGTGTTTACTGTGAATTTCTGAATGGGTATCAAATATTAGCATTATAGGAAAAGGCTAGGGGTTCTTGATAGTAATGTAGATAGTGCTAGTAACTATCAGGAGAGCAAAGGTGAAAATGGGTTCAAGAGAGTCGTTTATAATTTTTTGCTTTTCACACACCTTTTAAAGAGAATGTTATGTCTGAAACATTAAGGTATTAAAATATATTTATAATTGAGAAGGGGATCATTTGGCATATTTCAAGCTGGATGAAATAATGTTTTTCTTTCTATCTATCTGTGTGTGTATGTATATGTATATATACACGTATATGTATATACATATGTATATACGTATGTATGTATGTATGTATTTTACCTGCATTCATGTATGTATGTTTATGCACCATATATGTGCTTGGTGCCTTAGAGATCAGAAGAGGACATTGGATCCCATGGTACTGAGTTATGGATGGATGTGAGCTACCATGTAGGTGCTGGGAACTGAACCTTGGCCTTAACTGCTGAGCCATCTCTCCGTCCCCCTGAAGATACTTTTACTATTTTTGTACATGAAATGAACTTATGGTAGGAAATTTTACCATTGTGACATCATGTCACTACCCTCAAATATTTATTGTTTTGAATTTAAAGATGTTTAACACACTTTGTATGTGGTTTTATGAAAAAGGGGATATATTGTTCTAAGAGGTATTCATTACTATATCTTTCAGAATTTGATTGTTGAACTGAGTTAAGAATTCTGTTAAGAGTTAGAAGCCTGGTCTACAAAGCAAGTTCCAGGATAGCCAGAAACCCTGTCTCAAAAAACAACAACAAAAAACCTGCTAGGGGCTGCTGAGATCGCTTAACAGGTAATAAAATGGTTCTTGTTACAAAGCCTGGTGGCCTGAATTCCATCCCTGGAACTCATGATGGAAGAAGAGAACTGACCCCCACAGGTTTTCCTCTGTCCTCCACACATACATTATGGCATGTGCGTGTCCACACACAAACTCACACAGTGAGTGAGTGCTCATAAAGAAAGAAAAAAGCATCTTTTAGGCTGGCTGCTACATTTCCACTTATCATCATCATGTTAGGATTTGAAATAGACCCAGGAAGTTCTTGATCCCAGAGTTCCTTGATGGTCCTTCAACTGTGAGGTTGAGAATTCTGAGACTGAACTTTTCTCTGTTGGGTAGGAGGTATAGTGACAAACTTCAAAGGTGTATGGACACACTGATTTTATTTTATTCCATTTCTTTATGTTGAGATGTGGATCTCACCAGATAGCCCTGGATGGCCTAGACTTCTAGGCTGTGTAGACCAGGATAGCCTCAGACTTACAAAGATCTGTCTGCTTCTGCCTTTCAAGTACTGGAATTAAAGGTATGTGCCACCATGCCTGGTCAGGACCTGATACTTTTGCTTCTCAAGGACACTGGTTGTGTACTGCAGTTTTATCTCTTACTTTGGTTGTGTTGTAAAATATTTGTGTTCTATATGTGTCATGATATAAATAAATCTTGGGAAACATGGTTTAGCAAATTCAAACCTTGTAAGGTTGGAACTCACTAAAGGCCCCAGGATAGAAATTTGCTGTAAGATTTATCAGGATACTTAAGCATTGGCTCTCTGTGCTCTGTTTTATTAGAGGATTAGCATTTGGACACCCAGTCTTTGCAAGGGCAGAATGATAATTTTCTCTTCTTAAACCATAATAGAGCTATTTGGAATTTATTACTAATGTTTTCATTGATATTCATCAATCTTAGGAACCCTGAGTCAGAGTAAAGCTGGGTGTGGGGTTGGTTTTGACATAAATTAACCACCTAATAATGAACAAACAGTTTACTTATTTTCTTCAATGTTAGTATATTTCTGTTTATTTATACAGACAGGGAACTTTGCTGTTTTCTCACTTGTCTTCCACTTACCCCAGTCTTCACAGTGGAACTATTAACAGACCAAAATATTGATCTATTTTGTTTTCTTCTAATAAATTCTTAGGCCACAGAGAAATTCTCTGTTAATAGGCATGATGAAACTTTAAAGGTTAATTTGGTAAATAGTGGAGCAAGGATAGAAGTTTTGTTCAGTATTGTACTTGATGACTGGAAATAGGGATTAACCTGTCAGTTCATGACATAGCTTATTTGTTAGAGGGGCAGAGACTTCCTTGGATGGATTGATTTTATATTTTATCCATTTTCTTTTCCTGTAATACACGGAGCCTAGAAAAGATAACCAGTTTTCCTGTTATTTCTAATTTACAAGGTTGAAATACCTGAGAGGGAACAGGATTAGAACTTTTTTCTCAAGCAGGGCAGGGTATACTTGCCTTTAATCTTTGTACTTGAAAGCTAGGAGAATCTGAAGTTCAAGGTCACTCTGTGCTATATAGCAAGTTCTAAGAAGCTTGTACTATACAGAGAGACCCTGTCTTAGAAAACAAAAAAGATTAATAAATATTTAAAAGTTTCCTTAGAGGGCCTTGAGATAGTGAAGAGTCTTGTGTACTGAGTTTCAGCAAACTAAAGTTGCTTAGTGGTTACTGTGTGAATATAAGGAATCATCAAACTAATTTAAAAGCTTAGGAGAGTTTTTAAGATATTTGTGCTTGATTTAAGTATTTATATGTATGTGCATAATGTATTTGTTTATTGGGAGTGGGGAATAGTAGGAGAAGGGAGGACGATATTCGGTTTTACTATTTTGTAGGTAGCTAATCGAGCCTTCTAATTTTAAATGAAATAGCCTTTAATTTTGAGCTCATGTCCAATGCTTTGTAGTCAAGATTAGGAATCTTATGTAATATGGCTAATGTCTGAGTTATGTTTGGGAATATGATTATACTTTTCTCCTTAAGTTGTTGTCTGTAATATTGTATCATTTGTTTTTTAGCAAGGGTCTGCTAGAACTATAACAAAGTCAAATACTATATTTTCCCACAACTTTTCAAAGCTGCAATCTTGGTGCTAATGTGGAATCCTGGAGGCTCTCTATCAGCAAGACACTGACAGGTTTGGGTGTGCCTTGACATCTAACCTACGTTTAGTTTGCTAACCACCCTCAGCCAGGGAACTGAGTGTGATTCGGGCCATATTCTTAAATAAAGTTGGATTTGTTACTAGTTACTGGAAAAGGATAGAAGGAATCTGGCTGGAGTGGGCAGGGTAGTGTTCTGTGGAGGAGTCAGGAGGATATGTTTTTGGCTTTTTTGTCTTCCAATTTTTGTCCTATGTTAAGGAATTGTGTTGCTGTTACATTTCTTGTCATATTCATGATGATAAAGGTGTATAAATGATTTTATTTCCCATGTGTTCTATTAATAGATTTTTTTAATTGTGTATTTTTTTTAAAAAGTTACATGGTTTCTATAGGCTTCCTATGTTTTTATCTTTGCTAGAATTATTAAAATGTTGTATAGAACTAACGTTTTTTTCTTTTTCATTCCCATACAGGAAGGAGAAGTTTATTGCTTATGTATTCACTGTTACCAATTTAAAACAAACATTTTGTCTGAGGATTCACTGTTTGCCAGATTCCTACTTAAACATGCATATATATACTCTTTTATAGGAATTTCAGCTTTTCATTTGGTATTAGATACGGGTAAGTAAAAATGAGACTTCTACAGCTCTGAAGATTACGAGTAAAAATTTAGAGTTAACAGTGAACACAGTCATGTAATTTCCCACACCTCTTAATAGTCAGGTACTGTTTTGGATTTCAAGTACTAGTAATTGAACCTAGGGCCTCACACATGTTAGGCAGGTAGTCTATCACTGAGCTACCTCTCCATTCCAGAGAACTGAGTTACTTTGAAAACAATCATTGTGGTGTGTGGTTTTTGTTTTGTTTTGTTTGGTTGCTGCTAAAGTCAGAACTTGGGAAGAGATCTAATGGTCTTTATAAAGTCCTCTTTATCATTTCATAGAGAAATGACTTAAAAAAACAAGACTTGCTTCCATGAAACTTCTTCTTTTTTTTTTTTTTTTTTTTTTTTTTTGGGTTTTTCGAGACAGGGTTTCCCTGTAGTTTCTAGAGCCTATCCTGGATCTAGCTCTTGTAGACCAGGCTGGCCTCGAACTCAGAGATCCGCCTGCCTCTGCCTCCCGAGTGCTGGGATTAAAGGCGTGCGCCACCACCACCCGGCGAAACTTCTTCTTTTAACAAGATGTTTAGCCACATAACATCATTAGCAATGAGACATTCTTAGTTTAGTGTCTTATAATCTTGAGATACCAAGAGCAACTCTGAGACAAAAAAATCTATATGAGCTTTTAACAATAGCCTGATTACTACCCGTAACTTGTTAGAACATTCTGCTGCCCATTCCTTAGGACTAGTATCTTTCAGGAGCTTTATGTTTATCCTCACATATAGCTTTAAGTAGCCTAGACTTTGAGTAAGAAAAGGCTATAAACATTTTTTTTCTGACTGATGGAAAACAAATATTTTATAATGCATTAGGTGTGCTCATGAAATAAAAGTTTCACAATAAAGTGATTCTGTTTTCTAATTTACTCTGTTGTAGTCTGTTCTTTTTCATTTAAAAAGTAATAGAAGCTAAGAATGGTGGCACAGGCCTGTAGTTCCTGCACTTGGGAGATGACGGCAGGAGGGAGGATCAAGACTTCAAAGCCAGCATCCTGTAGGTAGTGAGTTTAAAGTCAGCCTGGGCTGCATGAGACCCTGCCTGAAAATAAGCATAAAAAATAAAGTACAAACTTAATATCAATATAAGTGGTTTTTGTTTTTTAATGATAGGGCGGAATTACTGTTTCAGTTATGGTCTGAAAGTAGCAAAAGTGAGGGCTGGCTCAGTTGGCAGATTATTTGTCTAGCATGGATGCCCTGAGTTTGATTCCATCCCTACCACTGCATACCCCAAGTAATTGATTCCACACTTGTAATCACAGGTGGGAACGGGAAGGGAGTTTGAATTCTACTTGGGCAAATGAAACCTTGTCTCAAAAACAAAACAAACCATTTAAAAATAGCAAAGTGAATTTTAAGGTAAGTTCCTTTTTGTGGACACTGCAAATATTTGGCAATCAATAAGAACAAATATATTGAACCTTTGGTCTGTGAGAATCCTAACATTTAACCCTGTGCCCTAGGGATAATTTTTTCTGTGCAAGTAGTCAATGTTTTAATTAAACCAGCAAGCAGACAATATCATTTAGGTTAAACTGATTATTTCCAGTAAAGTAAAATAGCACATCTACAGAATTAACTCTCAGAGTTTCCTGTATTGGTGATCAGGGTAGAGGGAAGTCAAACAGCATTTAAACCTAATTCTATTGCCATTGATCTTAGATTCCTATTTTCTTCATTGAAGTTTGCTTAAGAGTATGACTTAGTTGTTACCTGCTATTGGTGGTCCAGAAAGGACAGCCATTCCAGCAAAGAAACTGGCATATCCCAAAAACTTGTGCACTCTTGAATTCTTAGACAGATCAACCTGCAATTAGAATTCAGTGCTAATCATTTTAAGGATGAACATCTCCGGTGTCTTATGTTTACAAAGGGGTGACAGATAATTCTTTTTTTGTTTTGTTTTTATTTTTGTTTGTTTGTTTGTTTTTAAATCTTAAACTAAATGGTTTGATTTGGATAACTTTTTGTTCCCAGTGTTAGGAATAAAAGTCAACTAGGGAACAGACTTTGGCTAGGCAAAGTGGTGTTTTCAGTTTATTAGTGGGGTACGTTGGTGTTTGATTTCGGTAGGTTAATCTTTTATGTAGTTCAGGAGAGTATTTACCTTCCAAACCTTAGTGATTTTCCCATTAGGAAATAGTATTTTGCCAATCTGCACTTACAGTAATACTGGATCTACATATGACTGACTACCAGCCATAGGTTTATAAGAAATTTAGTGATACAATGAGCTGATTTCAGCCTTCGGAAGCTGGAATTTTGCCTGAGCCTCATACACTGTTCTATAAAACTTTAAAAAACGGTTCAGTTCCATTTGAATTCAGGATTTAAGTCAGTTTTACAATAAAAACAAACTTGTCAAAAACAATGTCCTTAACACAGAAGCCACATTTGTTAGACTTAAATGCTTGTGTTCTAGTAAGAATCAGAGACCCCTGGAGGGGAGGAGTGAACAGAAGATGGTTGGAATCTTTCTGGTCTCTGTTCCTTTTCCAGTTCTATGCGGCTAATCCTCTCAGCTTCTTTTCCTCACATGGTAAGATAAATAATGACAGGATATAGATAGCTATAGAGTTTCTGGGGTCTCATGTAATTTTTGTTTTGTTTTCCGAGGCAGGGTTTCTCTGAAGTTTTAGAGCCTGTCCTGGCACTAGCTCTTGTAGACCAGGCTGACCTGGAACTCAGAGATCCGCCTGCCTCTGCCTCCCGAGTGCTGGGATTAAAGGTGTCACCAATGCCCGACTTCCTTCATGTAACTTTTTAATCATAAAAATAATACAAAGTTTGAATTCTCTTTTGGGAAAACTGTTACTGAGCCTTGTATTGAGTGGTTTAACATTAACAAATGAGTCTACTTACCAGTACTGGGAGTATCAGTGCCAGGTAGCCACCAGCAAAAATGGCAAAAAAGATGGTATAGGCCATAAGGAGTGGGAATGTGGTGGCTAAAGGAGCAAGCAGGTTAGTTACACCACATAGAATGAGGTAAAACTTATGGTATTGATACTTCTTGATCCAGTTTTGATCAGCAATCCATCCAGAAATAAGCTGACTGACTGTCTCAGTGATACCTGGAACAGTAAATACAAAGTCAGGCAATCTTTGTTTCCTCACACCCTTTGTAAAAATGTCAGTGTATAAGCACATCTTTCTCCAAGTAGTAGCACTCTGTTTTGAGGCCAGAATACATGAAGGAAAAATGATTTCATACTGAAATAGGATATATGTTACTTCCTCTTCTAAACACATTTAATAAAATGACGAAATGCTGCCTTCAGCAGAACATGAAACCATCAAATTCCCATGTGTGTTTTCTCATTTTGTGTGGAATCTCTGCTTTAAAAAACAAAAACAAAAACAAAGACATGGGCTGAAGAGATCTTACAGCTTCTTAAAAGAACCTGTAAGTGAGGATATGAAACTTATGTGTCACGAGGAGTCATGGTAAAACATGGGAGAAATTAAAATCTTATATTAAGAGACACTGGAACTTATATTTGTTTATGAAGCTTTGGAATTTAAGACTTCCAAAGGTCACTGTAGTTAGTTTGAAAATATGTAAGAAGTCTAAAAATGTCATTTGGGACATGGGTGGTAAGGTGTAATGAGCAATGATTCAGAACCATAGTTTTTTCACTCAACATTCTTACCATATATCCTGTTAGAGGACATAGCAGTTAAAATACCAAAAGAGCAGCATGAAGCCAGGTGTGGTAGCATGGGGAGGTGGGGCAGCTCTGTAAATTCAAGGCCAGCCTACTCTGCACAGTGTAACAGCAGTTTTGAGACTGAAGCACACTGAAACTAGCTATCCAGCTTTGCAAGGGCTTGGGTGGTAAAAAACCTTTCGAAAAGTTAAGTTGAACTACAGAGAATTGCTGGGTTAGAGCAAACCAAGATTCGATCTTACCCCTTTTCATTTGTTTCAGACTCCTTGTTTTGTTAGGTGAGAGAATCTACAACCTAAGCGTTTGATCTTAAAACATTTTGTAATTCCATAAAATAATTGTACTTTTAAAATTTATGTTCTAATTTAAGTATGAACCTGTGGATTAGTGACATTCAAGGGTCATAGTTATCTCACAATTATTTCAAGAAGAAATTACTTAACATCAAATACCAATAGTGTGGGCCTGGCGCTACACTGAATTACACTTACTACATTCCTAATACAGCTGTGAAAGAAAGCAGTGCCTTATACCTGTCCTACAGATAAGAAAGGAAATCCTGGCACAGAGAACGTCTAGCCCAAGGTCACACACAGCAAGGAAATCCAGGCAAGACCCTGACCTGGGAAGTTAGGCTTCAGAATCCATCTTTCCAGTTACTACACTATTTTCTAGCTTCCCAGACTAGTTGTTGACACTTAGCACCAGCTTTCTGAAATTGTTTCTGCCCAAGAAGTAATTGGTATCTACTGTGTTAGACACCTGAAAATGAGTGAGTTAGGCCCACTCAGATCCCCAAGATCGCAGTTGACAGATCTGTGTGCGGAAATGCAAGGTGTTCTGCTTAGCCCCAGAAGACTTGCTTTCCCTAGCCTTCCACAGCCCGCTCATGATTGCTCTTGCTATTTCCCTCCTTTCTCTCCTTGCTTCAGTTTTAAAATAAAATTTCACCAAACTAAGTTTATTTTTCCTTCTAGGTAGAAGGCTTGAAATAGATTTTCTTACCAGCTACAGATACAAGGTAGGAGGCATCCATTACGTCAATCCCAAGTGTTTTGGCTCTGGCTACTAGGTGAAAAGTAGGAACGAAATAGGCTAATTGGCTGAGGAGAAAAGACCAGGTAAATATATAGAAAAAAGGATTCCTAAAGAGAGAAATATCTAAAAGATTTTGTTTACATTTCCATGAAACAAACTTTTTTTGGTAACTTTTGTCATTGCTCATAAGTGACAGTCTGTTCCTGTGAGGTCTATTGCCGAACTCTTCACTTTGATGTTCTAAGACAGTTAAATTTTTATTCGGTTGTTCAGATTTCTTCATAGAAATGCCTTGGATAGAAGACTCTTGTGTCTCATTGCAGTATGATGTTTCTGTCCTGTCTGTTGCCTCGGATCCAGTTGCAGACAAACTGATACCTTTGTTTTTGATATCAGAATTGTTCACTGTTTCGGTGTGGATGGGTCTTAAGAGCATGCTGGAAGGCACCAAATTCAATGCAATAGCTCCAAATAATATAAGAGCACCTAAGTAGAAGAGAAATTGAGAAGAATACTCTTCAGTTCATGGTACTTTCTATTTATAGGCTCAGAAGAGACCAACAGACTTAGTCCAATAATTCTTGAAAGTACTACTTTGCTTCCCATGTTTACTTAAAAATTATTTTGTGTGTGTGTGTGTGTGTGTGTGTCTGCGCGCATGCATGCCTGTGTGCATGCTCATGTGCATGCATATATGTGGCCCACTGAAGCCAGAAGAGAATCAGATCCCCTGGAGCTGAAATTCCAGGCAGTTGTGAGATGTTTGATATAGGTGCTGAGATTGGAATTCTGGTCATCTGAAAGAATAAATAGCAAAATGCTTTTAATTGCTGAGCCATCTCCCCTGCTTCCCTAATTTAACTGAAAGCATTTAAATCTATTGACAATATACATGCTGCAAAAAATGAAATACTTTGGAGATAGAAAACCAGGAAGTTGGACCAAGAAGTCATATGAAAAGGAAGTGGGGGGGGGGTTGGAGGTGGGTTGATAATCTGAATGGTACAAAATTACAATACATTCTGAATGGTTATTTTAAATATATTGCAGTGACTGGATTTTGGTGTAGGAAATACAGAATCGGTGGGAATCATGGGGAAAAACAGGAAAGGGGATAGTCTTTCAGTCTGATTTTTTTTTTTTAAACACTTTTGAAAGAACACATGCTAGTCTTGCCCTAGATACTGAGTACTTGATTGGTTTTGGTGTGACCTGAACAAAGTTATGACATGTTTCTTTGGAGGGAACAAGCTATGTAGGCTTTCTTAAAGGTTTGTCAGCTGAAGATTACCATTCACCATGAGATTACTGAGTATGCTCTACATTAGGAAAGAGTCAATACAACAATATAAAGGTAGAAATAGACATGTATGTATACATACATATATGTATGATATATATCATATATATATATATATATATATATGATTGTCCAATAGGAGCATAATCTTTTTACAAATACTTTGTTCATATAATCTATTTTAGTGAAGGGTTAGAGGAAAAGGAGAAGAGCATTGTTTTGCTAAGGGCCTTCCAGTTGGCTCTCATGCATTGAATTCCAGAGAGTTCTGAGTGAGCTAGCAAAGCCTCCAGGCCATGGAAGATCTATCTTTCTTCATTTCTTGTTTATCAAGACAGAGTTTCTCTAACTTTGTAGCTTGTCCTGGAACTAGTCTTGTAGACCAGGCTGACCTTGAACTCACAGAGATCTCTGCCTCCCAAGTGCTGGAATTAAAGGCCTGTACCACCACCTCCCAGCCCCCCTTTTTTTTCATACTTTTTAAGGAAGGAGATGTTCTTCCGTTCAGTATCATCCTTATTTCCCCTTCTTTATCAATGCTAGGGATTAAACCCAGAGCCTTGTGCGTACTATAGCAACACCTGCAAGTGTTTTTACTTTATGTGGTATGGTACCTTATTTCCTTAATCCCAGCATTGCCACAAGTTTGGGGCCTGTCTTGTCTACATAGCAAGATCTGGACTCTTCCAGGGAGCAAGGGAGCAGAATTTATTGGTCTCGAAGCTTCACTCATCATCAAAGGGAAAGGGGAAACATTAACCTTTTGGTGTTGATAGTTAAGAAACTTAGACTGACTCACCTGTCCAGTCATAAAGATCTATCAGGAATTTTGTAAAGGGTGCCAGCAGAAACGTCAGTCCCATTCCAGAACGGGCAATCGCTGTAGAAAGACCCAATCGTTTTTTGAAATATTTGGTAATTACCACAGCAGCTACTTGGTACAAGAAAGCAGACCCCAATCCTAAAAGAAAAACAAGTTTGAAATTACTTTCTTATTAGGTTATTAGTTACCAGATCAGATAATCTATTTAGGAGCTTTGGGCAGTAGAAAGGTTTCTTGTTTCATCTTTTATAGTCTATTTACAGTAGACTCACCAGGTAACAGTCCCATAGTCACACAAAGAAAGGGAATCCCTGTGGCCCAACTGCTGACCAGATAGCCACCAGAAACAAGGAAAGTCCCGAGAATGGAGGTAGGTTTTTCTCCAAGTATGTCACAAATAATAGCAGCCAGGGGACCTTAAGAGAAAAGAGAGTGCTAGGTTAACATGTAGTGATACTTTATGTTTTAACAAATAAAGCTTGCCTGAAGATCAGAGTACAGAGCTAAGCCATTAGAAACCAGGGAGTGGTGGCTCACACCTTTAATCCCAGCACTGGAGGGGTGGAAATGGGAGTGATAGGATTGGGCAGAGAGGAATATAAGGCGGGAGATGACGAGCTCAGTACAGTCTGAGTTTGTTGAAGACAGATGCAGTCAGGAGATGCAGTCTGAGGACAGAATTGCCCCTTTAGTCTGAGCACTGGTAGAGACAAAAGAACTCTAGTGGCTGCTGGCTCTGCTTCTCTGATCTTCAGCATTAACCCCTATATCTGGCTTTGGGATTTTATAATACTACTAGTTAGGATTCGTGCTATATTAATGTGCTCTGGCACCCCTTAGTCTTATGTGTGATTTGATGAATGTGAAGAAGACAGGATAACTGCTTTAAAGTATTGTATATTCAATAAAATAAAATTTTTTAAACTAATCACGTTTGTTTTGTGCAAAGTTGAATCACTAATCTGTATTACATTACTGAACACGAACTAGAACTAGAAGAGAAATTGGTTTAATGTTTTTAATATTATCACATAATTAAAACTGAATGGTTACATTTTCAGGTTGAGGACTTGGCTCACTGGACTGAAAGCCTTAACATACTAGAAAGAAACAAGGGATAAAGAATTCCATTCATGAATCAAATAGTTGGATTTTTTTTTTTTTTTTTTTTTTTGATTTTCGAGACAGGGTTTCTCTGCAGCTTTTTCAGAGCCTGTCCTGGAACTAGCTCTTGTAGACCAGGCTGGCCTCGAACTCACAGAGATCCGCCTGCCTCTGCCTCCCGAGTGCTGGGATTAAAGGCGTGCGCCACCACCGCCCGGCAAATAGTTGGATTTTTTAAATTAATTAATTAATTTATGTATACAATATCCTGTCTGCAGGCCAGAAGAGGGCACCAGATCTCATTACAGAGAGTTGTGAGCCACCATGTGGTTGTGGGAATTGAACTCAATTGAACTCTGGAAGAACAGTCAGTGCTCTTAACCTCAGAGCCATCTCTCCAGCCCCCAATAGTTGGATTTTTAATTCCTGTTTAACCCTAATTTTCCCAACTTAATTGCCAGGTTAAGTAGAGCTTAAACACTGTGGCGTCTCTTTCAGTATTACATACTGATATTAATGCATATTAATAAGTAAAGTTGAATGGAACAGTACTTCAACCTTAAAGGAACGATGGTGTTGTCAGGACCTTTGTCATTCTCTGTAGTCAGCAAGCTTTTTCATACCTGCAGAGAAACGGAGTGCTGACATGATGGATCCAATCCAGCCAGTTTGCTCTGAAGTGCCTTCAAACTCTTCTTGAAAGACCACGAAGAATATTGCAAACGTCTTGGTCATTGCCATCACAAACACATTTACCTACACCAAAGCATAGCAGTCCTTGTTAGGTAGACAGCAGGCTAGTGCTGTTAGCAGAGGTTCTGTTGCTCCAGCGTTTCAATACTTCCCTATTTTTCTGGGTGCTTTCTGGTTATGCAGTGGGGGGTGAGAAGCAGTTCATTCCTCTTTAAAGTGGTGGGACAATAGTCATGAAAATGTAGACTTGAAATCCCCATTTCAAGTCTGAAAAGGATGTGTGTCACCCTTGTTTTACAGTTGAGAAGTAGAAGTTAAGAGAGAAAACAAATACCAGTGATGGTCCAGGCACTGAGGCTTGTATCCTAGACGGGCACCACATTCACCACTTTTGTCTCCTTGTGTAGCAGTTCAGGAGGTTATTCCAGATGCCTTTGGTGGGGAGAGACTTTCTGTTTGGATAGATACTACCATCCCTCGAATCCTAAAGAATCATGAACAACACCCACCTTACTTGAATCAACATTTTCAGTCTTACTTCACAGTAGTATCTCTTATCTGGAGGCAAGAGACTGAGAGTTGGCAAGGTCAGGAAGGAGTCCTGAACAGTTTTCTCATTCTGATTTGAAAGTACAAAACAAAACTTGGAGCTAGAAAGATGGCTTAGTATTTAAGAGCACTTGTTGCACTTCCAGAGGACCCAGGTTCAGTCTCCAGCACCCACAATCTGGCAGTCTATTATAATTTTTCTCCAAATAAAAAACAAACTAGCAAATTGTGTAAATGTCAAAATAGAGTGTACTTCTTATGAGCAAGGACCACCAATGTGAAATGTCATTTTTGTAAGCTTTTTTTCCTGTGTGTGAGCTATGTGGTGATGATGTCCACAGAATGCTTACCTGTTGTGTATGTGTGTGTGTGTGTGGTTTTTTTTTTTTTTGAGAGTCTATGTATGTAGTCTTGACTGTCCTAGAACTGTGTAGATATGCCTGACCTTGAACTCAAAGGTCCTCCTGTCTGCCTCCCAAGTACTAGGATTAAATGCATGTGCCACCGACAACCGGCTTACCTCCGTTCTTAATCATCTGAATATGGTTTGTTCGTGGTCTCTAGTAAGAACGTTTCTTTGTTTAGATTGTTTCTTATTCCTTCTAACTCTAGCATTGGGGGTGTGACTCCAGCCTGTGTTGTGTATTCACTGAGTCTCAGGAAAGGAAAGGTGGAACTCCTGCATTTCCCCAGCCAGCACTTTTAACTTCATAATTTATTTCTATTGGGACTAAAAAAAAAAAAATTACTTATCCTAATGTCTGTATTTTCCCTTCATTAAGCAAGCAGACTCCTATAAAAGTCTTGATCCTGTGTCTTGGATCAAGTTTGGCAGGTGTCGGTCCTGCTTCAGTCTTCATCGGCCTTTGTAATTGTCTCACTTCCAAATCAAGCAAAAACCTAGGAATGGTCCAACCTCTAATTTCCAACTTAAAAGCAGTTTTTTGTTGTTTTGGTTTTGGTTTTTCGAGATAAGAGTTTTTTTCTCTGTGTAGCCCCGGCTGTCCTTGAACTCTCTGTAGACCTGGCTGGCCTCAAATGCAGAGATCCACCTGCCTATGCCTACCAAGTGCTGGAATTAAAGGCAAGGGCAAATACCAACTGGCAAAAGCAGTTATATTAGACCCGTAAGAATACTAAGTGGTTCTTACTCGTTTGTGTGTTTTAGATAAGCCTTGACTCATTTTGAAATCACTGCCAGTTGTTAGGGTCACTTTTAATTAATAACAGTTTCTTACTATCCAGGCCCTTTTGTAGTAATAGCCTAGCTTGTCCTGACCTTCACAGACCTGTTGATTCTTTTATTACAGTATTCCACTGAAAACCGAAGTTCAGTAGCTTAGTGCCCATCATCTAAGAGCTCTGGCCAAGGTTATCAGAGAGCTGTTTATTGCTAAGCCAGGAGATTGTTCCCATCTCTGTTGTGTGATCTCAACAGTGCCCATGCATCATTTTTTCTCTGATAATTTCTAGACATCTGCCTACCTCTATGCTCTTTCCCCCTCTCTGAATGATTCCATTCATCTCGCATTGAGTCCCCCCAACATTTGTCCTATTCCTCTTTTCTCTGGTGGTTTTAAACAGTGTATATTGGAGACGTAGGTTGCTCTACTTCAGGTGCATATAGACTATATCAAGCCTGTTCGTGGTTATAAGTCCCTTGGACTCTGTTCAAGATTAAGCCATTCCAACTGTTCGGAGTGTTTTTTTCTGTTCCTCCTAACTCTAGTGAATGGCATTCATCACTCACCGAAGTGCTTCAGCTAACTCTAGACTCTTCATATTCCTTGCTGTGCAGGTTCCTCTCCGCATCTTAGCCTGCCCTCTTGATATGCTCAGATCTGTATTTCAGTTATTCTTGGTATCTTCCTTAAATTTGGGGCCTTACTGTTTTCTTGCCTATGCTGCAGCTTGTCCAGTAGATACCCTGTGTCTAGATACAATCCTCACTAGTCCATTCAATAATGGACTAACCACCACAGATGTAACTCTAAAATACTTTCCTGATTAACTTGTCTCACTTAAAGTTCATAACCTCAGAACACCCAAAATCTGTTATTTTTCTGAGATTATCTCACTGTGCTGCCCAGGCTAGCTGTGGACTCATCGGCCTCCTGCTACTGCTTCCCAAGTGCTGAGATTACAGGTGTGCACCACTATATTTGTCCCTTAACGTGTTTTCTGTAGCCTCTCTGCACCTCTGACTTCATCTACCCTCTTGTTTACTTATTTTTTTAAAGATTTATTTATTATGTATACAGTGTTCTGTCTGCATGTATGCCTGCAGGACAGAAGAAGGCACCAGATCTCATTATAGATGGTTGTGAGCCACCATGTGGTTGCTGGGAATTGAACTCAAGACCTCTGGAGGCACAGTCAGTGCTCTTAACCTCTGAGCCATCTCTCCAGCCCCTCTTGTTTACTTATAAATGTGTCTATCAGATTATTCATCCCCCACAAGCAGGTATTTAATGAGTGGCTACTGTGTTTCAGGCTGTATATTCAGAGAAGGCATATAATATGTCTGGTAAGACATACTAAACACAGAAACAGTTATATATAAAGTCTGATAAGTTACAGTGTAACCTTCCTATGCCTTTGTACGGGAGCTTTCTAAGTACACAGAGCATTTTTTTCACTATTTCACTATTTATGGGAAAGTAGTCTTGGTAATTCATACAGAAATAAACGCAGTGGTCTGTAAGGATGCACATTATCACTGTGAGCAGTGAGTTGGCCCAAGTTCATTGTTAACAGTTTGCTATATTTTTTTATGCTTCAATAAGCATCATCATATTACCCAAACAAGATGTTATTAACCTGATTGCGAGGTACCTTTTCTTAGCAGTAACTAATCAAATAGAAACACGTAAAAAAAAAAAAAAAGTGGGAGAGCCAGACTATCCAACAATACCAACACCATAAACCATGATTTGAGAGGAGGCCTAACCAGGCAGGAATCTCAGACTTAAGGCATCTTTAGTTTCCCTGTTAGCAATGTTTCTATGTAAGGGGACGAAAAATGCTAGTCTTTGGTAATGAAGCCAGAATTTAGCAACGTGTGCTTTATTGTTTTATAATACACAAACCTTAGCTGAGGATCTCTGCCTTCTCCTTTTTTTTTTAACCATTAGGGAGGGGTGTTGTATTATGTTTTCCCACCTCCAGTTTCATACAGATGTCTGTTACTCACCAGTACTTGTGCTCCCATTGTGCGGGCTGTTTGTTGTAAATCTAAGCAGGGGGGGAATGTCAAGAAAGAGGTGTTTTGTGAGTGTGTCTCAAAGTTGATAGAATGACCCAGGGATGCACAGGCTGAGGCACAGCTGTGGATGGGATCCATCAGTGTTTGGAATGGGCACGCTGATAATGCACATTACCACTTTCTCACATAGCAAACCCAACCGTTCTTGGAGATGAGGGTAAGGAGTCTTAGCTTTACAATACATGTCAGATATACAATGTTTATTCTAGTTTAAGTAACTGGGGGGATGTGGGCAGCAGGCAGAGTGTTCCCAATCCCTATCAATGAAGGAAGCTGTCTCAGTTGACTTTCTATTGCTGATTAAATACTTGAGATGAAAGGGTTTATTTCAGCTTACAGTTTATAAATTACCATGAAGTTGGGCAGGAACTGAAGCAGAAGCTATGGAGGAATACTGCTTTTCCCAGCTTGCTCAGTTTGCTTTCCTAAACAACACAGGACCACCTGTCCAGGGGTTGCAGTGAACGGGACTCGCCCACATCAATCATTAATCAAGAAAATTCCCCCCTCCCCCAGACTTGCCTACAAGTCAGTCTGATGGAAGCAATTCCTCAGCTGCCGTTCCTTCTTTCCAGACATGTGTAGGTTTGTGTCAGGTAGACAAAAGCCAGCACAAAGACTACTGTTAGAATTACTGTGGACATGTTAGGCTGAGTGGGCACTTAATTTTGAGATAAGGTCTTGCCACGTATGATTGGCTGGCCTTGAACTCTCAGCAATCATTTTGATTTGGTCTCTTTGAATGCTGGAATTTTGAGTATTACAGTCTCACCCCTGGCAGGACTGATAACTTTCTAGAAATGCCCAGTGATAGCCCTAGTATAATAAGAAATGTAGTGTCCCCAAATCCCAATTGCCATGCTGCCAGGGCAGAACTGCCAATCAAGCCTGGAGCATTCGCTGATTAAGAGATCATAGGCAGAGGAGAGGACTGGATAAGAATATAAGAATGTTTCTACTTTCAAGAGGAGTAGCTCAGCTGGGTTTAGCCAGGTTGGCCTTTGATCTTAGTAGTTTGGGGTAAGTTCCTGGCTGCCTGTCTACTCAAATCTCATTATTTCTGAAGTGATTTTTGTTAGGCTTCAAGCTTTTCTCCAGACAGTTTAGCAGTTTGAAAGGGGAGAGAAACTTACCAGGAAAAAATGCAGCACGATCATCCATCCCCATCCTCCATCCAGGGTTTTAGCCTTTTCTTCCCTGTTCATTGTGGTGCTTCCTTTATGTTTCAGACAGATCACTGTGGCAGATCCAAAACAGTTGCATTAGTAGCCAAGGAAGTGATCTAAACTTACGTGGGTCTCTCTCTTCTCTCCTCTCTCTCTCTCTCTCTCTCTCTCTCTCTCTCTCTCTCTCTCTCTCTCTCCCTCCCTCCCTCCCTCCCTCTCCCCCCACTCTCTAGTTGTTTTTAAGATCTGGTCATGCTTTGTAGCTCTGGCTAGCCTAGAACTCATGGCAGTCCTGCCTTCTCCTGAAAGCTGGGATTATATGTTGTGTGTGGCTTGTAGTGAGAGGCTGCAAGCAGGCCTACTTTTCATCCCACCCAGCTCCCGCATAGCTAGCTTAGCCCCAGAAATAACAACACACAAACTGTATTCATTTAAACACTGCCTGGCCCATTAGTTCCAGCCTCTTATTGTCTAATTCTCACATCTTAATTAACCCATTTCTAATAATCTGTGTAGCACCACGAAGTGGTGTCTTACCGGGAAAGATTCAGCATGTCTGACCTGGTGGCTGGCTTCATGGTGACTGTCCCAGAGAGGAGCGGCAGGGCAATTGCCTGAGGCATCTGCCTCACTCCCAGCATCCTGTTCTGTCTCCTCCACCCACCTATGTCCTAACCTATCAGGCCAAGCAGTTTCTTAATAAATTAACCAATGAAACAGCAGATAGATAGAAACACTCCTACATCAGTGGCTAAACTTTTAAATTTTATTTTTTTCTCTGTAGTATAAAAGCAGTTATTCTGGGATTATAATGGCTACTCTACTTGAGCTCAGAATTTCCGTCACCTATAGGCAATTCTTGAGGAAGCCATATGTTATGTTACCCTTCCAGTTCTGCAGACCAGTCCTTGACTTTAAAACAAATGGGAGTGGGACCTTGGGTTTACACAGCCCCTTTATATGGCATTAGGTATTTTAAAGAACTAGATACCCCAACAAAGTACATTATATCTTTCTTAACTGGATACTAGATCAGGAAAAAAAATTGGGAAGCCTACTTGGGAAATATGAATGAACAGAAATAGAGGGTACTGTAGAGAGGTTAAATATTCTGGGTGTTATAGTGAATTTATGAATAATCTGTGAGAGACTAGTCTCCACCTTAGGAGAGAGATGCTAGGTATTCAAGATTAGAATGTCATAGTGTGCTACCTTCAAACAGAGTTGAGTAAGTGAATACCTATATATTGAGAAAGAGTGAGAAGAGAATGTATGTGCTTGAGGAAAGGGTGTTATCCCTATTCCCCATTGTTAAAGCAGGCTGGTGTGTGTGTGTGTGTGTGTGTGTGTGTGTGTGTGTGTGTGTGTGTGTGTGTGTGTGTGTAACATGTTAGACGATTAGGCTGGACAGAAAGATAACCAAGGGTGTGTGACATCGGTTAGATGATTAGGCTAGACAGATTCTAGTTATTCCAAGGCCCCTGAGAAGACCAACCCAACACCCAGTTCATTTTTACCTTACCTTTAAGGATGTGTTCTTCAAATGAATCCTCTTTAGACAAGAAAATTGTGGAGGAAAAAAAGTTACTTTTCCTAAAATGTTACTTTTTTTTCCTAAGGTTTTTCATTCCACTGCTTGGTGAAAACAAGCAGGCTTTTGTAGTCTAAGAGGGCAGAGTGGTTCAGGCACTCCTGCTGGTGGACTTTACTTCCTGAGGGAGGAGGCAAGGCGATGTAACTTGAGATCAACTCAGGCCAGCCTTCCAGCCAGCCCACAAAGTAGACGTTTTCCATCACTGGTCAAAAGTGGTTGGAGTAAGCCAAGGAGAAAATCCTCCTAGTGACATCTTAAGCCTGCTGGGGGCGGGAGAGGGGGAGGGGAGAGAAGGACGGACACAGGGAACACTCCAGATTTTTGAAACACTTGTCCAAAGTTCCTCAGGAAATCTCAAGACCAGTTTATAAGAGAAGCAGTTCTTCTAGAACTGGGAGGGTCTTTTGTTTTGTTTTTTATTGGGCCACAAATGGCAATGTTAGAGCTGAAGATGTTGCCCTCTGATAAAGTGCATTCTTAGCTGGAGTACCTGGGTTTTGTCCCTAGTAACAAACACACAAGAATCCTCAGTAAATTCAGTCTGCTGTGTGCTCTTTTGTGCTCATTAACTAAATAGTATGATTACTAATTTGGGGTTTTAGGTCCCATTTTAATTGCTATTTTGAACATAATTACTTTAATTTCAAATGCTTCCCATGAAAAAATGAATTTTAATGAAACCTTTTTCTTACTGCATTTTGGGGGAAAAAAAAGATTAAGACTGAGTCCTAGAAAATTATTCCAATAATTGAACATTCCAGTCCAGTTTCCTTCCTTTGCTCCACCTTCCACATTAAAGAAAACAAAAGTCAACAAGCAAGTCCCTTTGATCTCCCTGTACCAACATTCCAGATTTTAAACCAATGTGTGTTTTAAACCAAAGTGTGAGTTGTTTGATCTTGAAATCTGTACTTTTTGCTTGTTTGTGTGCTTGCTTTTTAAACAAGGGGCTTCTCATCCTCTTAAAGTCCAGCTCCAATACTTTTTGATTTAAAATGCATGCAATAGGGTGCCTTAGTTTGGGAGGATGTATCCATGGGAAAGATGATGCATCTGTGTGGTGTTGGTGGTAAAAAAAAAAAAAAAAAAATCAAATAAACATTCAGAAGGCAAAACCCAGAGGAAGAGGAATACTTTTCAGAGTGCTCTGTGATAATTATGTACCCTAGAAAATGCTTTTAGTGACCATTCATGAACTGTTTTCAACGTCTTTTAAAGCAAAGCTCTGATTTAGTCACAAGAGATGAAGTTAGTTGAGCTTGGTGCTGACAGCTCTGTCTGGAGCCAGGACTAGATTGAGATGGAGTGCAACAGTCATCTTTAGGTTCAGAGGACTGAAGTCCTTGGAGATGAGCCCCTTCAGACACACCATTTATATAACCACCTTAATAGAAACTGTTGAGGGATAGTGGAATAGTGGGTGATGCTGTTTGCTTAGAATCTCAACTTTGCGTTTTAAGTCTTGAAATTCTGAGCAAGTTAACCTCTTAGAATTTGTTTCTGAAACTATAAAATGTGGCTAATGCTGTTTTTGCAAGATTGTGGTTAAGGGTTAAGGATTCTTCTTACTGTTGTCCACGGCAACTCACACTTAGAATCTCACATGCTGAACCAAGGAGCACTGTTGTGAATCCGAACAAATCTGGGTTAAAGTCAGACCCTGCCCCCCAACCAAACAAAGAAAAACCAAACAAAAACTCATGAATCATTCTTGTTAATCAGAAGAAAGAATTGGTAAGGTATCTGGGATATTAGTTAACATTTCAGCACTTATACCCATGGACTTAATGAGACTTACAGAGTCTTTAAGCATATGATTAGTTTCTCAGCTTTTAACCTTTTAACTCTTGGCCCTCAAGCTCTTTGGCAAGAATTTACTGTAATTCCTTACGACTGTTCTACTGTCAGATAACTTGTGAGTAGGACTCAGTTTAGTACAACATTACCAGGTTAAGAAAGGTATCCAGCCAAACCTTTGCTTGCCTTTGTTTAGTCCTTACCTTTAAATTTTTGGCTCACAAAGTCAGACATAGTGGCACACGCCATTGCTCACAGCACTCAGGAAGCAGAGGCAGGCAGGTATCTTGAGTTCCAGGCCAACCTGATCTACAGAGCGAGTCCCAGGACAACAGGGCTATACAGAGAAACCCTATCTTGAAAATAATAATAACTAATAATAATAATAATAATAATAGCCGGGCGGTGGTGGCGCACGCCTTTAATCCCAGCACTCGGGAGGCAGAGGCAGGCGGATCTCTCTGAGTTCGAGACCAGCCTGGTCTACAAGAGCTAGATCCAGGACAGGCTCTAGAAACTACAGGGAAACCCTGTCTCGAAAAACCAAAAATAATAATAATAATAATAATAATAATAATAGACTTACAGAGTTGGCCTCCGACTGACTGGCATTTGGGAAGTTAAGATTTCAGAAGACTTCCTACCATCTCATAAATCATGAGTGGATCACTGTTCCCGTAGAGAACAATCAGACTTATGCTTCGCTCACTTCTGGGAACCTGGAAGTTTAGCAAATGCTCCTGTGATCGGCCTCCTCTGGGCACTGAGTGTCCAGTAAGCCCTGACTGAAGATGTTTCATAAGTGTCATCACAACTCAGTGCTCAGAAGGTGAGTAACTCTATGTGGCCTGACTGAAGGAGAATCCTGAATGTGCCTTGTTGTTTCTTCCAGACACCATTTCCTTTTGTTAATTCTCCTTTTACTATAATAAACATGATCACAGGGAAATGTTGAATCATTTGAGCCCTAGTGAATCATCAGAACTAAGTGTCTTAGTTAGGGTTTCTATTGCTGCAATGAAACACCATGACCAAGTTTATCTGGATTATGTGGCTCACACTTCCATAGCACTGTTCATCATCAAAGGGAGTCAGGACAGGAACTCAAACAGGGCAGGAACCTGGAGGCAGGAACTGATGCAGAGGCCATGGAGGGTGCTGCCTACTGGCTTGTTCAGTCTGCTTTCTTTCTTTTTTTAATTGATCTTTATTGAGCTCTACATTTTTCTCTGCTCCCCTCCCTCCGTCTCCCCTCCCCCAAGATCCCCATGCTCCCAATTTACTCAGGAGATTTTGTCTTTTTCTACTTCCTGTAGTGATGAGGCGAGCAGGCCTGCTTTTTGTCCCGCCCGGCTTCCGCACGGCTATCTTTACACCCGAAATAACACACAAACTGTATTCATTTAAACACTGCCTGGCCCATTAGCTCTAGCCTCTTACTGGCTAACTCTCATATCTTGCTTAACCCATTTCTATTAATGTGTGTAGCACCATGAGGTGGTGTCTTGCTGGGAAAGATCTTAATCTGCGTCCATCTTGGAGAGGAGAACTATGGTATCTGCCTCACTCCCCTTCTTCCCAGCATTCTGTTCTATCTACTCCACCCACCTATGTTCTGACCTATCAGGCCAAGCAGTTTCTTTATTAATTAACCAATGAAACAGCAGATAGAAGACCCACCTACATCAACTTCCCATGTAGATTAGATCTTTGTAAGTCTCTCTTAGTGTCCTCATTGTTGTCTAAATTCTCTGGGATTATGGTTTGTAGGCTGGTTTTCTTTGCTTTATGTTTAAAAACTACCTTAGAGTGAGTACATGTGATAATTTGTCTTTCTGTGTCTGGGCTGTCTCACTCAAAATAATGTTTTCTAGCTCCATCCATTTTCCTGCAAAATTCAAGATGCCATTATTTTTTTTCTGCTGTGTAGTACTCCATTGTGTAAATGTATCACATTTTCCATATCCATTTTTCGGCTGAGGGGCATTTAGGTTGTCTCTAGGTTCTGGCTATGACAAACAATGCTGCTATGAACATAGCTGAGCACATGTCCTTGTGGCACGATTGAGCATCCTTTGGATATATGCCCAAAAGTGGTATTACTGGGTCTTGAGGAATGTTGTTTCCTAATTTTCTGAGAAATTGCCACACTGATATAAAATATTCCATCCAGGGGGCTGGAGAGATGGCTCAGCTTTTAAGAGCACTGACTGCTCTTCCAGAGGTCCTGAGTTCAATTTCCCAGCAACTACATAGTGGCTCACAACCATCTGTAATGAGATCTGTTGCCCTCTTCTGGCCTGCAGGCAAACATGTAGGCAGAACACTGGATACTAAATTTAAAAAAAAAAGAATATTCCATCCAAACAGAAAAGAATATACCTTCTTCTCAGCACCTCATGGAACCTTCTCAAAAATTGACCACTCGGTAACAAAACACACCTCAACAAATAAAAAAAAAAAACTGGAATAACTCAATGTACCTTATCAGATCACCATGGTTTAAAACTAGAAGTCAACAGCAATACTAATTCCAGAAAATCCACAAACACATGGAAATTAAACAATTCTCACCTGAATCATCAATGGGTCAAGGAAGAAATAAAGGGGGAAATTAAAGACTTCCTAAAATTCAATGAAAATGACCACACAACATACCCAAATTTATGAGACACAATGAAAGTAGTGTTAAGAAAAAAGTTCATAGCACTAAATGCCTACATAAAGAAGATGGAAAAACCCCACACTAGTGAATTAACAGAACATTTGAAAACTTTAGAACAAAAAGAAGCAAACTCACCTAAGAGAACTAGACGGCAGGAAATAATCTAAGTCAGAGCAGGAAATAATCTAAGTCAGAGCAGGAAATAATCTAAGTCAGAGCTGAAATCAACAAAATAGAAACAAAGAAAACAAAGAATCAATGAGACAAAGAGTTGGTTCTTCGAGAAAATCAACAAAATAGACAAACCTTTATCCAAACTAACCAAAAAGAAGAGAGAGAATATCCAAACTAACAAAATTTATAAATGAAAAGGGGGACATAACTGTAGGCCCATATTTCGGTATGGCACAAGAGCCATAGGCCCGGTCTGAGGTGGTCACATAGCTTTGCAGACAAGCTGTCTCAGCCTAACAACAGCCTGGATGTGCTGCTCCTATTTTCTTTTGTTGTTAATGTAGATCACCTGAGGAGAGGTGTTGGCTAAAGCTGATCAGGATGTTTGGTGCTCCTTCCTTTCATAATTTGGAGGATGTCTTATAGAGATGCTAATTCATGGCCTATGTGACAACATACTCACAAACAGGTGTATGCGGACGTGACAAAAGGCCATTCACCCGGTTACCTAGGATACAGCCTAATGTGTCTTCCTGCTCAATTGATGGGATGATATATAAACTGTTTGGAGAATAAATGGGGATCAGATCTTGCCCTTCAAGGATGACCGTGTAAGCTGTGTCTGATTACTCCTCACGACTCCATTCCAGTCTAGTTAGGGAAAATAGTTATCTATGTTGGAGCCCACACAGGCCTCAACACAACAACAAACATGGAGGAAATACAGAGAATCATCAGGTCATATTTTGAAAACCTGTACTTCACAAAATTGGAAAACGTAAAGGAAATGGACAACTTTCTGGATAAATATCACCAAAATCAGTTTGCTTTCTTAATAGAACCCAGGACTCTCCCACAATCACTAATATCAAGAAATGCCCGATAGTCCTGACTGCAACCTGTTCTCACAGAGGCATTTTAACATTTTAATTAAGGTTCCCTTCTCTCATATGACCCCAGTTGTGCCAAGTCGACATAAAACAGTCCAGCTCACTGACAAATAGTATTTACCTGGCAGCTCCCAAGAAATGATGTTCTCCAGAGTCAGAAACAGTTGGCAGTAGAAGTGGGGACAGTAAGGTTTACTATAAGGAAATAGTTCACATGATCATAGAGACTAAGAAGCCCAGCATCTGCAGTCAGCAAACTGCATGGTAGGATTCCATTCCAAACAAGGGCAATAGAACTGAGATGTGATTTCAGTCAGTCTCGGAACGGAGGGCCAGTGCCCCAGGTCAAAGAATCAAGTGGAGAGGAGAAAGAACCCAAGGTTTCTAGTCTGTTCAGAGCTTTTACTGGGTTACAGGAGGCCCACAAACACACTGTCCAGGCACAAACTCAAGTATCTTGGATCTCATAGTCCAGTCGATACACAAAATTAACTGTCATAGGGAATGGGCTTGGGAAATCCCATGCAACCTATACTTCGGCTTTAGTTCTGTATAGATTAGAAAATTAGCTGTCTCCAGTGTGGTAGTTTGAATGAGAATAACCTCACCGGCTCCTAAGGTTTGGCTCCAGTCGGTGATGCTCTTTGCAAAGGATGCAAACAAAGCTTGCCTGAAGATGTGCTCTTGGAACAGTCTTTGCCGTTTCAAAAAGACTCCTGGCATTCACATTGTGCTTTTTCAGCCTCCTGCTTCGGATCAAGATGGGATCTCTCAGCTGTTGATGCTACCACGCCTTTGCTCTACCATCGTGAACTCTTATCCACCTGAAACTGTAAATGAAATTAAAGGCTTTCTTTTCTAAGTTTCCTTGGCCATGGTGTTTTGTCACGGAGTAACAAGATATCTTGCCTTCAGGTCTTCCCTTCAGAAGTCTTGCTCTATTAATAAACTGGATATACTTTTTCCTACCTCGAATAGTTCTGAGTAAATAAGAAAATGTTTGCTTCACAGACACTGCTGAAGAAAGGAGTTATGAGGTAAGCAGGTGTAGCATGATATATGGCATAAGCAGGGGCAGGAACTGGATCTTGCAACCATGTTAGCAACCCTGAATTTTATTCAAAATGCAATGGATGGAGAGTACCTGAAAGTTTGGAACTATGCTTGGTGTGCAGGGAGCACTTACCCTGTTATTGAGCATATTATCACCAGGATGCCCTATCAAATTCAATGTGGCTAAAATCAAAATCAGCCGTCTTTCTTCTGTTCTATGTAGACTAGGTAATTCAATTCTTGTTCCTATTCTTTGCTCTGTTGCCTTTTTCTTTTGTATTTACTTATTTCACAGAACCCATTCTTTTCTAAACTGGGACAATACAGAAGATTAAATAAACTAAATACATAGAAATTGCTTAGTATATGTCTAGAATATAAAAAATCTTATTAAAAACTGAGTCGTAAAAGCCAGGCATGGTGGCACACACCTGTAATTTGTAATCCCAGCACTTTTAGTGAGGCAGGAGGATCAGAAATTCAGGGTCATCTTTGTCTGAATAATATTTAAGTCTAGCCTGAGATACAAGATCCTGTGTGTGTGTGTGTGTGTGTTAATGGCCATTACAATTAATGAGCAAAAAAAAAAAATTTATTGAAAAAAATAAATTTGGACCACCTCCCCGCACCCCAGGATTTTTTTTCTTCTTTTTTTGATACAGGCTGGTCTGGAACCATGTAGTGCAGATTAGCCTTGAACTCAAAACAGTCCTGTCTTAGCCTCCCGTGTCTGTTAGGTCTAGGATTGTGTTTTGGGTTGTTTTGTTTTAGACAGGGTTTCTCTATGTAGCCCTGGCTGTCTTGGAACTTACTCTACAGACCAACTCTGCCTGCCTTGTGCTGGGATTACAGGCATGAGCCACCACCACACAGCTGGGTCTCGGATTCCTAAGGCATTTCCTTGAGTTATCTGCCTTCTAGCTCTTTCACCTCCTGCCTAACAGACTCGAGCATTTGCTGTTATGTAAGTATACCTTCTGATTTGCCCTCTTATCGCTTCCCTCTTGCTAGAAACCCTCTTTGCATTCATTCTATTCTTGGAGGCCCAGTTGATCAAAAGCTTTAAACTCATATATGAGCTTCTTTAGTGCCTGCTGTGCACTAGAACTAGATGCTTAGGATATAAGACAAAGGATGCTTAGGATATAAATCTCACAACAGATTTGGCAGTGGTGCAGATAAACAGATTGTATGCCTAAATTAGGGCATTACATACATACATTACATACCCTTTACTTAAGTACCACCTCAAGGGCTGTGTGTCCTACCCGAAATCCTTATTCTGTAAACAGCACTTTACACTGATATTCCAGACTTTTTTTATATTGGGAAATATTAAATTGCCAAAGGGTAGTAGAAACTATTTAAACAAATAAACAAACTGGGCCTGACTCAGGGAGCAAAAGTGTTTGTGTGTTTGTTGTATAAGCTTGACAACCTCACTTGGATTCCCAGATCCCATAGAATAAACTCCAAAATATTGTCCTCTGATCTCAACATGCACACACAAATCTGAACTCACACATACATAAAGAAAATAACACATATGAGATAGTTTCTTATCTCATTAAGGACTTAATTACCTATGTCACTTGGATTAAGGGAAGTGTTTCGTCCTTGCACCCCTGTATAAGAATACAGACATTTCAGACATTTAAGAAACTTCTGAAAGAGAAGCAAGCAGTTCAAGATAAAGATATTTTTGAAAAAAATCACAATTTGATAACTGATAAAAGAAAAATGAGTATAAGTAAGAGTTCAAAGAATCAGAAAAGAGGCACACTTTCCTCTGAACCAATTTATTGACCACAGCAAAGTTCTATATACAAAGGGATCTGGACCTTGGTGACAAATGCCTATTCCTAGGATGCACTTTGAAGCAGGAAGACCACATGTTTGAGACCAGCCTGGGCTACACAGTTCTTTCAATGTTGGGCTGCAATACTGGACTGCAGTAACTGTCTCCAAAGAGCAAAATGACAAAAGCCCAAACAAAACTACGATCCTTTCTAACTGATATCTTGGTAACTGGTTGTCATAAATAAGAAAAGTCCACATCAGACATGAGGTGAATGACCTAACTTCTGGAAATTTACTAGTTTTTACAAGTTAACACAGGTAGGACTGAACCCCTATGTCGGGCGGCTGGAGAACATGAGATGTCACGAGGCCATTTTGTGCACTGCTACTGTGATGCCATCGTGCTTCTGGATCATAATGTTCCTGAAAAGCAAAAAGGAAAACATTCAGCAGACTTAATACATGGGACTTAGGTATAAGGTTAAACATGTTTGGTTTAAGATACAAAATACCACCAAATGCATCTTCCTATCTAAAAGCAGATACAAACACTCACTGTTGGGAAGTGTCAGCCACAACCCTACTTCCATAATATCTGCCATGCTTTACCTGTCCATAAAGGGGCTACACTCTCAAACTACGAGACAAATCTCCCTGTATGAAAAATAAGTAAAAAATAAAAAGCATATATGGGCATGAAACAGTTGAGAATTAAAGGGAAGTCTAATTATAACAAGAAAATGAAATTAATCCTTATCCCTACTACTCAACATGGTTCTGATTTTTTTTTTCCTAGATTTTTGTTGGTATTGTTGGAGTTAGAATCCAGGACCTTAAATCATTAGCCTAGCCTCCTGGTCCAATTTTTAGGTTAAAAACATTTTTTTTAAATGATGGGTGTGTCTGTTTGTATGTGGCATATGTGTATGGGTGCCTGAGATGGCCAGAAAGATGTGTTGGATCCTCTGGAGTAAGAGTTACAAGTGGGTGTGAGCTGCCACATGTGGGTGGTAGAAACGGATGCAGGTCCTCTAGAAGAGCAGTATACCTCTTAACCACTGAGCCACCTCCCCTAATTTTTATTATTATGTTACTTACTTTTTGGTATGTGTATGTGTGCCACTGCTTGCGTGTGGAGGTCAGAGACAAACTTCAGGGACTCCTTTGACCACATGGGCTCCAGGGAGTAAACTCAGATCAGACTTGTTTACAAGCACCTCTACTTCCTGAGCCACCTTGCCTGGATATGTATATGTATATGTATATGTATATGTATATGTATATGTATATGTATATGTATATGTATATGTATATGTATGTATATATATCCTCTTCTTCCCCACCCCCCAAATTGATTATAGTATGCATTTTAAGGTTAATTCTATCTGTGTCTGTGTGAGTGTGCACAAACAAGTGTATGCAGGTACACACACCTGCGTATGCATAGAGGTGAAAAGAAGGTGTTGGGTGTTCATTATCACTGTGCAGCGATTCCTTTAACATGTGTCTTATCCCTGCACCTGGGACTCCTTTTCTCTGCTAGACTGGCAGTCAGCAAACTCCAGCAATCTTCCTGTCTCTGATGCTCTCCTGACTTTGAGCTGAGGTTACAGGTGTTTGTGGGGATGCCCAGCTTGCTACATGGGTGCTAGAATCTAAATCCCAGTCCTCAGGACTGTGGACCAAGCACTCCTTTTAAACACTGACATCTCTCCAGCTTCTAGTTTTGTTTTCACTTAGCATTTTTCTAAAGACCTTCATCTTGGAATATCTTTAACACTTATATTGTTTTAGAGGATTCTATTCAACCAATAATTTTTTGTGTTTTTACTATTTTCTTTCTTTTTTTGGCACACTGGCAGTTCTTGACAGTTCTTATGCTCATTTTAATGAAGGTCTGTCGTGGGGCCTCAATGCCCACTGGCCCTGCGGTACACTGATTAAAGAACTGCTGATGGACACAGGGGAACACCCAATCAAGTTTTTCTGAACAAAAAGAAAGGGATGTGCTGATATGTACTCACCCATTATCCGATTCTAAACAGACCACAGGAATATCAGTGGGATCAGAGGTCAGCTTGGATGCTTGCTGGGCTAGAACAGATATCACTCCGGCATGCTCATCTGACAGGGTACCACGACCTAACGACAGAGATGGAATTGTTACTTGTGTCTAGAACATAAACCTAAAGTGTAATATCTGAAAAGCAACTCAGTTCATGGCCTTTTAGTTAGGTACTGACATGAAATTTTTCCCTACCTGGTACTCAGCTGATTACATCAGTGAGGAAGTCCGGCAATTGTTTTTAAACCAGTGAAGTTGTAAATGGCATGCAGTTTTTTCAAAGTCATTCCTACCACCATACATACTGTCTCTGAACACCTTCTCGAGCACAAAGGAAGCTGTAACTCAAATCAATCTGATGATCATAAATTTATTTTATGGGAATTTTGATAAAACCAAGATTCAAAGATGAGAGTGTGTCAACGTGGATGCGGAACTTGTTGAAGCTAATTAATTCCTTATGGGAAACCTGATTTTCTTCTTTAAGCTCAATCACAAAGAACAAGTTGTTACTCAGAAAGTTCAGCTGCATGATCACCTTGTGAGCATATGTGAAGATCTGTAAGCAATTATTTCTGCCAGTGTAAGCTAGCAGGGCTATTTTCAAATGTCTCAAGGATTCTGTACTATTGCCTTGGCTTGTCTTATTAGCTAAATCAGATCCTAGGTACAACAACAGATCCCTGAAATAAAGGCAACGGGAGCTTGCTTACATCTGAAACGAAGGTGGTAGACAATATCCTGGCAGAAATTCTGAATTTTCTATAACTACATAAGAAATCTACAGGCCAAACTGGAGCCTGAAGGTCTACAGCAAACAGCAACTTCAGACCTTGAAGGTTTTCCTTACTCAGGTTTAGGTTTTCACACATGCACTTAAAATTTTCCATTAGCGACCTGGCAAATGCTTCAAAATATTTACCTTTGTTCCAAATAACTGGTTTTTGTATAAGACATAACTAACCATAGTACCTCTGTCCGTTACTGAACCAATAAAAGCTCAGAGCTCTAAAAAGTCCTGCATAGTTCTAAGAATTTCTGGGTTTAACTAGTTTCTGACACTAACTAACTTTAGCTGTTTACTTTTCTTTTTTTTTTCTTTTTTTTGTTTTTCAAGACAGGGTTTCTCTGTGTAGCACTGGCTGTCGTGGAACTCAGCAGGAGGATCTCTGTGAGTTACAGGCCAGCCTGGTCCACGTAGTGAGTTCCAGGACAGCCAGGTCCATGTAGTGTAGAGTCAGAAAAAATAATGGTGTCTGATACTTAAGAGTCTAACACTCTTAATTCTTCATTCATTGTATAATTAATAACCTGGTGAAGAAAATGAAGCCCCAAGGGGTTCTTTCTGTTCTGGGCTCATGTTAGCAGACAGAATAGGAGAATGGGGTTGGTCAGATATGTCCACCTGTGAAGTCTTTATTTTACTGACACTAAGTTAAGAGTGGCTGTATTAACAGCCTCATCCATTTTTCAGAGTTATTGAAGCAATTAAGGATATATATATATATATATATATATATATATATATATAGGCCCAACAGTCCCTGCATATGAAATGCATTCGGTGACGATTGTTTTTACTTAAAGCCCTTTTCTAGACCTCTTGAAAATTACTCAAAACCATTTTAGTGGGGACAGTTGTAGAACCAGGAGAAACATTTCTGCCTTTTAAGAACCATGGAAAGGTGTCAATTACCTAGTCTTACCTGGAGATATTCTCTATGTTCAAAAGGTAACAGGAATAAAAGAGAGAAAATACTAGCAAAGCAAAACTCCCAGTGACTCTCAAAGGGAGGCTGGCACAAGACACTTACAGCCCAGATTAAGTCCTTGTGAGTCTGTGCACAGGACTCCAACAATGGACGGATTCTTCATTCTAATTTTAGGAGACAAGAAAGACGAGCCAGATGATGTGAAGAAATACTTAAGTTATCGTAGTACAAATAAGTTTTCTATGCATCAAGTATTAAGCGCTTCAAATCAGCTTTAAAAATAAAAACCAAAATAAAACAGGATGGTGCTAAAGCTAAATAAAGAAACCATTTTCTCACAACGAACTGTGCCAGGTACCTATGGGCTTCATAGGGCTACAAACACTGCAGTTATCTATAGGGTATTGTTCTTGGTATAAAAGTATGCTCTGGGATAGCAATGCATTTAAAACAACTGTCAGAATTCTTAAGTTACTGAATTCGCTTTTGGGGGGAGGGGGAATTTAGAAGCTAAAGGGGGAGGTGGCGCCTTGTAAGCCATTTTACACTTCCCAATTTTAAATTTTAGAGATAGCCGAAGAACTTGACGCATGTCTTTACTTCATAAGCGCTGAGTAACTGATGGGTTGGTTACACACGCGAGAAGAGATGGGTGTGCATTTAATTTAGCACATCTGGTACCTCCTTCCCCAAACTTCCGAGGAGCTACTCGGACCCTACGGACGATTTCAAGGCGACTGGTGATTTGGTCCTCTCTCGCTTGGGCCCGCAAGACTCTTGCTCCATAAGGAAGCGTACAGAGCCTGGCGAAACTTTAATCTGGAGTCACGCGCGGCCCGGGCGTCCGCAGAAGTCACCCGCTCGCCGTCCGTGTCGCTTGTCCCGTCCCAGCTCCCCCGTCAGAGCGCAGGACCCGCGGCACGCACTACTCACGTGTCCTCCAAATGCTGTTCCAAAGTCGCCTCCATCCCTCCCGCTATCCGCCCCGGTCCTAGACCCCGCAGCAAAACACTTCCTGCTTCACCGAAAGCCTCGGTCACGTGATTTGAACGAGGCGGGCGCCCGGACGGCGTCTCCAGAGGGACTAAATTCAGCGCGGAGCTGCGTCTGCGTTCTTTACGGTAAGACATAGGTGCTGTGGCACGACCCACGCCGTGGCTGGCGTTCGGTCTCCTGTCCCGGGCTCTCAGATTACTCTCCATCCTCAGGGAGATCTTCAGTCGGGCTCCAGGACCTCTGTGCCTGCCCTAGAACTTGCTCTTAATTATTTTTAACCTTTGGATTTCGGTTCAAACGGCTCTCAGCCCTAGCCAGTTTTAAGTTTTAAAGTAACCCGGCTGGTTTGGCTGGGTCTCATCTAGGCAGTAAGGCAATCACCAAGAAGACCAGGACCGCTGGGAAGGGGTGCACACGCGGCACTAAAGGAAGAGATGGCACAGGTTGAAGCTCCAGCGTGGGTGCTGGGAAAGTGTCAGAATTTTAACATGTTAAGGCGTTGGTAGCTTGTTTGTTCACTTAGGCTGGCCTTGAATTCCTGGACCTCGATTTTACTGCCATGCTTCCCCACACTTGGTTTGCATTGATACTTCTAACTAGGGCTTAGAAAGTTTTAGAGAAGAAGGTAGGTTCCAGTTTTAGGTGATAGCGAAGACCAAGTATTATTACTTTAAAAATAACTTTAATTTTTAAAATTTGTATTTCCTTTTTGTTGTTTTGGAGATAACATCTCATATAGCCTTCGTGCACTCAAATTTGCCATATATCTGAGGCTGGCCTTGAACTATTGATCCCTGTACCTTCACACCAGCATTTTAAGAACCGCAGAATAAACTAACCACGTACAGCCCTACTGTAAAGAGATGGTAGTTCTGTAAGGATATTCTCGGAGAATAACTTTTCCCATATGGCCGTCTTTACAAATGATTTCTTCCTTCCTTCCTTCCTTCCTTCCTTCCTTCCTTCCTTCCTTCCTTCCTTCCTTCCTTCCTTCCTTCCTTCCTTCCTTCCTTTTCTTTTTGAAGCAAAATCAACATACATGCCGAATATACAATTCTGAATTCTGTAGCTGGGCTTCTTCACAGAATTTATTTTAAATACATTTTCATGACAGTAAGTATTCATTTGCTTTGTTTGCAGTAGTTGCAAAACACCCGACTTTTTTGTTATAGCTACACCGAAAGTGAATTTGCTGTTTATCAGTGACTAGTTACGTTGCTCTGTGGCATCATCGCATCCCCCACCCAACCCTGTCGGCGCCATTGCAGTGATGGTTGAGTATTCTTATATCCAGATATTTTACTTTTAAGTTTTTTCTTTTTTTAAAAAAAATTATTGGCCGGGCGATGGTGGCGCACGCCTTTAATCCCAGCACTCGGGAGGCAGAGGCAGGCGGATCTCTGTGAGTTCGAGACCAGCCTGGTCTACAAGAGCTAGTTCCAGGACAGGCTCTAAAGCCACAGAGAAACCCTGTCTCGAAAAACAAAAACAAAACAAAAAAAAATTATTTATTTATTATGTATACAGCATTCTGTCTGCATGTATGCCTGCAGGCCAGAAGAGGGCGCCAGATCTCATTATAGGTGGTGGTGAGTCATCATGTGGTTGCTGGGAATTGAACTCAGAACCTCTGGAAGAGCAGTCTTCTCTTAACCACTGAGCCATCTCTCCAGCCCTTAAGTTTTTTTCTTTATGATTACTAGAAATAGAATTCTTGAGTCAAAAGATAAGGTCATTTTAAAGAATGTGTGTGTGTGTGTGTGTGTGTGTGTGTGTGTGTGTGTGTAATTTATATGAATTATTCCTCAGGAAAGTAGTGCAGATTTACACTCAGAAGCTTTGACGAACATGACGGTATATCCATGGCTCTCCACTCCCCATTCATGTCTACCTCCTTCTGTGCAGCATGCCTTGCACAAAGTTACCTCCAACAGTCTGACCTCTGGCACTTACTCAGTGCTTTTTCTGATCTGGTACCCATAATAGAAGGGGCCAAGACTTAGTACTGGGATTTAGAGTCTGCCCATTACTATATTGTTAAGAATGAAGCTTGCAGAATTAATTCTATTTAGAGAAGAGGAAAAAAAAAAACCTCTACAGCCCAGGCTTACCTGTAACTTGTGATTCTTCTGCCTCTGCCTTCCTAATGCTATAAAGCTATGGTGCAGGTGTGAGCCACCGTGTTTGGCTATGCTTCCAGGATTATGAGTCTATGTGTATGCTCATGTGTGTTCTGATGCATGTGTATGTTTGGGATCAATGTGTTTGCAGGTATGCAGTGTGTGCATGTGCAGACAGAGGTCAGAAGTCAGCCTCATGTCTGGGTCCTCAGGTGCCGTTAACCTTGTTTTTTGAGTCAGGGTCTGTCACTAGTCTGAGACTTTGATTAGGCTAGCCTGGCTGGCTAGCTAACCCCCATCTTCTTGTCTGCACCTGCCTCAGCTTCTCGAGTGTTGGCGTTACAGGTGTGTGCCACCACGCCTAGCAGTTATTTATGGGCTCTGGAGGCTAAAGCCAGATCTTCATGTGAGCCAGGTAAGAATGCTGACCCAGCCATCTCCCCTGCTCCTGGTTCTAGAGTTTTAACTTCCTTAAGATTCCAATTTGTGTGTTGTAATTTGGGCTTTGGGGGTGCATGCTTCGAAGAAATTACCTGAGTTATGGGGTAATACAATGTAGGGTATCCAGATTTTAGAACAGCGGTTTAAAGATAACATTAGAGTTACGCACCTTGGGGGATGCCGGGAATCCCAGCACTTGGGAGGCTGAGGCAGGAAGGGTATAAATTCTGGGACAGGCTGGGATTCATATTAAGACTTCATGTTTAAAAACTTAAGTATAGGGCTGGAGAGATGGCTCAGTGGTAAAGAGCACTGACTGCTCTTCCAGAGGTCCTGAGTTCAATTCCCAGCAACCACATGGTGGCTCACAGCCATCTATAATGAGATCTGGCGCCCCCTTTTGGTATGTGGGCACACATGGAAGGAATGCTACACACATAATAAATAAATAAATCTTAAAAGAAAAAACAACTTAGGGCTGGAGAGATGGCTCAGAGGTTAAGAGCATTGCCTGTTCTTCCAGAGGTCCTGAGTTCAATTCCCAGCAACCACATGGTGGCTCACAACCATCTGTAATGGGGTTTGGTGCCCTCTTCTGGCCTGCAGGCATGCACACAGACAGAATATTGTATACATAATAAATAAATAAATATTTTAAAAAAAAAACAAAAAAAACAACTTAATTATAGCCCATTGTCAGGGTCCAAAGCCCCAACATAAACTATTTTTCCCTCTCTGGACCGGCGTGGAAGCATGGGAATAATTGAGACACAGTTCACATAGCAATATTGGAAGGGAGTCTCAGGGTTCATTCAAATCCTAAAGGTCACTGGTGTTTATTATCCAAACACCTTTTATCCCCCTAGGTAAACTGAGATGGAAATTCATTAGCATTCTGTTTCCGGGGTAGCAGGACTAAAGTCACATCTACAGCTCTGTCACTAGTTTGGAACTGACACCTCTTCTCAGGCCATCTCCATAATTACAAAGCGAGGAGCAGCATACCTGAGCTTTTGTTAGGGGAGCGACAGCCTGTCTGGAAGGGTACCTGACGACTTCAGGTACTATCTATGGCCTGAGCCTGCCTGTCACACCATGTAGAAATATGGACCTACACCCGTGGTGTTGGTGGCGGTGGAGGTGCGCGACTTTAATCCCAGTGCTCAGGAGGCAGAGGCAGGCAGATCTCTGTGAGTACAAAGCCAGCCTGGTCTACAGAGCGAGTTCCAGGACATCTAGAGCTGTTACACAGAGAAACCCTGTCTTGAAAAGCCAAAACAAAACAAAATGAAAGAAAGTATCTATGATTCCAAGCAAACTTTACCCCGTTGTCTGAGAGAGCCTGCTCCTTGCCAGCACTATGCCTGAGGAAAGAGTATCAGGTCTGCCTCCTGCTGTCCCAAGTGGTAAGAAATGTTACTGGGTTGAGACTCCTGAGCTTGGCCTTTCTGTTTTGTGGTGCTGAGGAGCCTACCCAGAACCTTGCTTATTCTACCTTACTCTACCACTGAGCTCCACCCTGGGCCCAGTTCTGGCATCCTAAACTGCCAATCACTGTCCCGATAGATAAAACATGAGTCATGTTTGTCATTTTAAATAGCCTGGGAGACACATAAAGAAAACAGAAGAAATTAATTTTGACAATAATTTTGTGTATCTAAAAAGTCATTTCATCATGTAATTGATTTTTTAAAAACAGTATTATTTTTCCCCTGTCTTGGATCTTTAAAAATATGAGGTACATTTTGCACTGTGGCAAATTGCAGTTCGGACTGACCACATTTCAAGCAGGTAGTAGCCTTGGGTGAACGCAGGCTCCAGTATTGGTGAATATATCTCCAGGGTATCGCAGATGATCTATAAGACAGACAAGTGATTAAAGGATTTTCAGGAAGGCTACAGATTAGGCCACTTCTTAAAGTCTTAGGTGGGCTTTTCAGTGGAAAGAAGAAAACAGGAGGAGGGGATATTTGGTATGTGGGAAGTGACGGGGACAGGCTGTTGTCTCTTTCTCTGTCTTGCATCCCTTTTGCCCTGCACAGGTGGATGCAGTGGCGGGGGGGCAGGAAAGCTATAGAAGTGAGTCTGGGGTTGGGAACTGGGGTGCCGTTTAGGGAGGGTGTCAGACTGCGGATTGCTTTGTACTCGCTTTAGCATTCAGGGAACTTGATGGCACTATTCTCAGTTTGGAATGCTGGAAGCCATTTCTGGAATGGTGGGAAAATCCCAAACACACATGTCCAAGCACTGGCCTCAATGGGCTGGAGTTTTTGACGCGTTTACTTTGCAGAAGTGGAGAGAATGCCTTCTTTATCTTTGCACACAAGGCTCACAGAGAAGCAGAAGCTGGCTAATCACTTCCTGGGAGACCCCACCCCACTCCGGGTTTCTCTGTGTAACAGCCCTGGCTGTCCTGGCACTCACTCTGTAGACCAGGCTGGTTTCTAACTCACAGAGATTCACCTGCCTCTGCCGCCAGGGTGCTGGGATTAAAGTTGTATGTTACCACTGCTGATGACTTTCCTTTTAATGTCTGCGTTTGCACACAGAACAGCAGGCTTCCTCGCAGCCTTGTTAGGACACTTTGTTTTGGTTGATCTTCCTTCCCGACTTCCCGCCCCCATCTCCTGCTCTGACTTTCCGTACCATTC
This sequence comes from Arvicola amphibius, assembly GCF_903992535.2. Classification (NCBI taxonomy): domain Eukaryota; kingdom Metazoa; phylum Chordata; class Mammalia; order Rodentia; family Cricetidae; genus Arvicola; species Arvicola amphibius. Next base: position 18,541,766 of record NC_052060.1, on the reverse strand, counting down.
CACCCTCAATATTCCAGTGCCTCCTCTGGGTCGCCCATGTCTCTCACTCTCCCTACCATCCTCCCTTCACTCCTTTCCCCTCCACCCCCACGCCCTCCTTTACAGAGGAGATTCTAGACGGCACCCTATGGGGAAGAGAGCTGAGTATGAAAAGCTATTAAGTTCTTCACTTCAGTTTCTTTGATGTCTCCCCCACCTTGCCAAACAAGCTCCGAGAAATGAAAGTCCCCGGTGAGCACAGCAGAGAACACTAAAACCCTCATATCCCGACTGAGAGTGGGAAGGAGGTTCTGAGTTGGAACCCCAGAGGTTACATACTATCTTGGTGCTGTTTCCTCTGCCTTGACCCCTGCAGGTCTTCCTTAGGGACTGACTTAGATACAGTATTGGTGGGCCATGGGGCCCTCAGGATTTATGTGAATTTGAGGCCTACCTGGATGACCTGGTAGAAAGTTTAAGACAGCTCGAGCTACATAGAAAGACCCTGTGGAAAAAAAATGAAAGAAAGATCTTTAATGGTGGGTCTAGCTGTCCTCTGGGAGCAGAAAGATGTGCTATCACAGGGCCACCCACATTGACTTTCGGATCACATAAGTGCTTAGTCACAGGCCTCCGGTGCAATGAGCCATAATCAGCCACTAGGGGGCACCAAGGACACAGAAAACTGCACAATGAAGAGCCTAAGAGGAGTGTGTGTGTGTGTGTGTGTGTGTGTGTGTGTGTGTGTGTGTGTGTGTGTGTGGTGCAGTGAGGGATGGGAGGAGGCTGTATAAGGCTTCTGAGTTGATGGAGACTGGTAAGGAGAGTGTCAAGTATCAAATGTGGTGCGTGGCCTTGGAGGCAGAGGTGTACTTTTGAATCCTGGTCAGGGCACTGGCTGCCCAAGGGCTCTCTGAGCCTCTGAGAGCCTTTGACATAGGGGGCACTGTCTTATGCCTCATCATGGTGCAGGGAGGATTACATGGCTAGTTGTGTAGTAGGGGCTGGAGCGTTATGAGAGTCAGTTTGAATAAGAAAATCCGTTTGTTTCCTCAGGCTGATTATGATCCAGTTGGTGCCGCACGTGAGGGGACACTAGCTTCGAATGACAGCTGTGGGCATCAGTCTACAGCCACGGGGAGCTGAAGCTACCTAGCTTCCCCGTGGCTGTATAAAGCTCTTCCAAGGGAGATGGTTCTATCAATCTTATTATTAGTTTTTTCTATCTAAAGCTATACATGTTGTATAAAATCACAACATACAATGAGGAAAAAAAAATCAGTCCTAACTGTAATGACTTTCATAAGGAGTGAAGTAGAACAGGACAGGAAGTGGGGAAGGCAAGCCACAAGGCTCGTCAAAGCCTTGTCAGCTCAAGCATCTCACTCCAAACTGCAGCACAGGGCCCTGGTGAGAGCTGGGGGCTTGGGGGCAGGGTACGGTGCCGCTTAGCAGTGGATACCACTGAGACCTGAGACTCAATAGAAAGCTTGTCTCCTGAACATGGTATTAATGCCATGGTTTGTGTGTGTGTGTGGGGGGGGGGCTGACAGCTATGTGCGACAGTTAGAAACACAAAGCTCTGAAAGCAGTGCAGCGTGTGAGCTGGGTCCGGTCTCACGGAGCTGTAGTCCCAGAACTCTGATGTACAGGCCACACGTTCAAAGCTGGTCAGTTCTGGATAGAGAGTTCCCAGTCAGCTAGGGCTACACAGAGAAACTTGTCAAAACCGGAACAAAACTCTGGCTAGTTCAGCGTCATCCTGCTTGAAGGTGCTGGCGCCAAACTGCTACCCCTCCCCCCCCACCCATACTGCTCCACCCTGCCTAGAACCCAGGCCTAGAACTCAGGGACAGAGTTGGAAACCCAGCTCACTCCTCTTACTCTAGATAAGAACTGGGAGGTTCACAGAGGAGAGGGGTCTAGTTTACAACCTGAACCTCCTTTTGACTTGGCCTCCAGTATCCCATCCCTGCATGCTGCCAGATGCTATGCAGCCACAGTTAAACTGCTTCAGCGCGATGCACTGCTGGCGTTTCTCTCCCCCAAGTTCACATGTGAGGATCCTCACCCCCCAAGTACCATAGCATGTGGCCTTGTTTGCAGACAGGGCCTTTATAGAGGGCATTCAAGTTAAAATGAAGATATTAGGGCGGGTCTTACCCTTATGTAATCGACATCCTTATATAAAGAGACACATACAGGGGAAAGACAGGGGTTCTGCCATAAGCCGAGGAGAGAAGCCTAGAACATAGCTCTTCCTCACAGCCCTCAGAAGGAAACAACTCTACCAAAGCCTTGATTTAGGATTTCTGTCCTCCGGACTTGTGGGTAAAAACCACCCAGTTAGTGGTTCATTATTATGGTGTCCCTGGGGAATGAGTACATTCGTGTCTCTAGGAAGTCCACAAGTCAAAGCTATTACAGACACTTGGTGGCTTTTTAACAGAAGGCTTAGTTGGAAAGATCACCCTCCCAGAGACCAAAAGAGAGAGAGAGAGCAGATGAACTTTCCAGCTTGCTCCCACGGTTAGCCTTTGGCTAAGACAGTTTTCTTCCATTGGTTATTGGCCAACAGTGGTGACATAACCTGCTTAACTCTGTTGGGCTTTGAATCTTCTTTTTAAATTTTTATAGACATATGTGCCATGTGCTTATGCGCGTATAGTTGTGTGCATGTATTTGTGGTGTATGTATGTTGTGTATGTGTGTGGTGTGAGGTGTGTGTGTGGTGTGTGTGTTGTGTATGTGTTGTGTATGAGTGTGTGGTGTATGTGTGAGGTGTGTGTGTGGTGTATGTATGGTGTGTGTATGTGTGTGTGGTGTATGTGTGAGGTGTGTGTGGTGTATGTGTTGTGTGTGGGTAGGGGGTGGTGTGTGGTGTATGTGTGTGTATGTGTGTGTGTGGTGTATGTGTGGTATGTGGGTAGGGGTGGTGTGTGTGTTGTGTATGTGTTGTGTATGTGTGTGGTGTATGTGTGGTGTATGTGTGAGGTGTGTGTGGTGTATGTGTTGTGTGTGGGTAGGGGGTGGTGTGGTGTGTGTGTGTGTGTGGTGTCATCCTCAGGGACCTTGTCTATGTCCTTTCAGACAGCATCTCTTGTTGGTTTGGAGTTCACCAACTAGACTAGATTGTATGACCAGCGAGTTCCAGGGGTTCTCTTGTCTCTGTCTCTAATTACAGGCTTTCCACCATGCCCAGAAGATTTACATGATCTTCAGGCTTGTAAGGCTTTACCAGTGAGCCATTTCCCCATCCCTTTGAACCATTTTGTAGCCTCAGCTACAGAAGGTACTCAGTAAATGTGTATTCGGGGGAAAAAGGCCGATGGCAACTCTTCTCCAAGCTTCTGCAAGCCACAGAGTGGGCAGGGAGTAGGTATGGGGCTGTCAGTCAGTGAAGGATAAAGTGGGCGCTGTATCCTAAAGCTGAGCCAAGTCCCGATTCTAGAAGATACGGTGAAATATATTTTAGATGAGTCAAGGTGGGCTAAAAGCATTTCAGAACAGGAAGCTATCTTCCCCTTGCTTTATTAATTTTGCTACCAAGGATAAATGAGACACAGACTTCTATATCCAAGCCTTCATTAGATGCCCAGTTAATGCAACCATGACAAATGGGAATGAAGCCCTTATGAATAAAAAGATGATCAACACCAGCATAAAAAAATTGCCGACCAGAGAGAAGACAGTTTAGAGCAGCTGATAAAATACCCTGTCCTTAATTAGACTGTCTGCATCACACATCAAATCAGACTTAATGTTAAGATTTATTGGCTTGGAATTAGCCAAGTGAAATGAGTTCTGGAAAATAAATGGAAAAGAAATTACCTGTGTTAAATGCATTTTCAGGGCAGGCCTGTGCACTGAGGCTTTTAGCCAAATGCGGGCTTATGTTTGCTTTGGCTGTGCGTCCCTCTACCCAGTGAATGCCTCGTGGGCCCAAGGTGGGTTTCAGAGACTCTCTCTGTGGGGTAGCAAAGGATACCATTGTCATCTAACCCTGCTCTTGCTCTAGCAGAATCCATGGTGGACAGAGAAATATCTCCATGTCTTTATCTTGCCACCTACACTTTCAGTGAGGAATTACTGATTCTTACTGCAGAGAGGAAGCTTCTGTAGAGCAGTGGTTCTCAACCAGTGGGTCGCAAGCCCTCTGCCAAACCTCTGTTTCCAAAAGTATTTACATTACGATTCATAACAGTAGCAAGATTACAGTTATGAAGTAGCAATGAAGATAAGTTTGTGGTCGGGGTTCACTACAACACGAAGAAAAGGGTCGCAGCATTAGGGAGGTTGAGAACCACTGCCGTCTGTTCACGTCTGCCCACTCCACCATGGAACAAAGTACGTTTTCTTTCTGACTGCCAAAGTCTACCCTACAGTCTACTTTTTTTTTTTTTTTTTTTGGTTTTTTTGAGACTGGGTTCTCTGTAGCTTTGGAGCCTGTCCTGAAACTAGATCTTGTAGACCAGGATGGCCTCGAACTCACAGAGATCCACCTGCCAGGCACCACCACCCAGCCTACAGTCCACATTTTGCTTCAAGGAGTTATGTATGAACACAGCATCTCACTATCCTCTTGTGAGTCCTTAGGTAAGTCCTGCAGAACCTTGAAAGCTCAGATGAGTTTCCACTGTAAGTGGAAATATCACAGTGCCCCCTAGTGGCGCCCTAGAATTCCAAAGGAGACTCCATACCCAGTTTCGGGCACTTTACAAATTCAGAATAGATGAAAGCTGTGTTTACTGTTAGGATCTCGAGGAGTCCTAGCAGATGTAAACTGAACCAGGCCAGGCTGCGCGCAGTAAGAGCTGACCCTGGGTTTCAGAACAGGATTACTAAAATGATGCTTATAGCCTGGGCAGCGTAGGAAGTGCTAAAGAGCTCAGCCTAGCGCTTCCTCACAAAACTCCAAACTACACATGAAGAACATACCCTCGCTGAAGGCTTGGAGGTGCCCACGTTTGCCCAGGGTACTGGAAACACTCCGCAGCCAAGACGTAACCCACCGCATGTCCACTGCTACTGCCCTTGCCAGCAAAGTAGAATGAAACCTGAGCCTCTGGGCTGAGGTCCTGTGTAGGTAAACCTGAGCTTTGGTTGCAAAGGAGGTAGCGAAGGAGATCTTCTTTCTGTAAATGTTTTGGAAGGGCCCCAGACATTTTTACATGGTCCTGTAAGTGCAATGGTTTCAATGAGAATGGCCCCCATAGGCTCATATTTTAATGGTTAGTCAGCAGGGTATGGAACTGTTGGGGAAGGATTAGGAAGTGTCCTTGTTGGAGGAATTGTGACAGTGGGGGGTGGACTTTGAGGTTTTAAAAGCTCATGCCAGGTTCACTCTGTCTCTGTCCCTCTCTGCTTTCGGACTGTTGTGGATCAGGATGCATGCTCTCCCCCACTGCTCCAGCACCATAGCCCACCCACTACATGAGGAACAACTTTATCGGGCAGCACTGTGCAGCTGGCAAAAAGGAGGAGTACTCCGTTCCCTCTCTGCTGGGGGAAGCCTGTCGCACAGGAAGTTCAGCAGGGCTGGTCATTTTGAGTGGTGTGTTCAGCAGCACGAGCCAACCTTATGCTATGGCCTCACTGCAGATTCAATTACTTTATGGATCTCTGCCCCTAGTTTGCCAAGTACTGTGCTGGGTAACAGGAAAGCAGGCAAGGATCTCTTCCACAAGGAGTTTGTATTCTGTACAGCAAATATGTTAGAGACGGGCTGGGAGATAGCTCAGTCACTAAAGGGCTTCATGGGAGGGCCTGAGTTCAAACCTCAGAACGTACACAAAGCCTATCTCTATTACTCTATGTATCACCATGAGGCTGTGGCCTACCAGTAAGTTTCTGGTGTCTTTCTTCATTCAGTTTAGTTTTCCCACCCAGCTTTATTCTGCCCTGCCACAGGCCAAAGCAACTTCTTTATTAACCAATGGTATTAAAACATATTCACAGCATACAGAGGGGAATCCCACACCATATAACTGCTACAGATTTCCACTTTCAGATCTCGGTCTTAATATCTGTGAACTTGATGTTCACTCGTATTTAGAGATGAAAGCCAGCTTTTGCAAAGCTGACCTGTTCATACCTCTTATCTCATTTTAAGCCCACGGTCATCCCAGGAGCAAGTTCCACCTCCGTGTTGTGGATAAAATGACTGAGGTATGGGAAGGTTAACTGGCTCATCAAGGGCATAGAATGTGAAAGTGTTCGAGACCGTGGAACTCCCAGGCTGGGGCCATCTATGCGTCAGGATGTTTATCCCAAGTGAGTCAGCCTCTCTGCACTCTGTCTACTCAGTCAGCTTCCATGGCCCAGGCCAGTGAGTCAGTCCCATAAAGTGGTCACAGACTGCCTTCTCATTTTCCTTCCCAGGTACCCGAGGATTTGAGCAGGTGCCTTCAGACACCACACAGTAAATCAACTGCCACATTAATTCTGGGCCATTGGCATTCTACTTCAGGAGAAAATGAGAAGCAGGGAGACTGATGTCTCACTGGTATTTCCATTGCCAGAGGAGAAGGGAGACGAGTATAATCTGTCACGGTGGAGCGGGCTGATTTGAGAACAGTGTAGATCACTTTAAGGAGAGTTTTTCATTCTCTGGACAAGGGACTATGGAATAAATCAATCCTCTCAGAGTTGTGTTATCTCGGTTTGTACACTCACACTGTGAACACAGAACAAAGTCATCCACTGTTGCATTTCTCAGCAAGGCTTCCTTTGTTGAGCACATGCCTGGCTGTTCCAATAACACAGTGTGACCTCTTTTATGAGCTGGGGAAAGTCTTAATCAGAGACGTACAGCAAGATCTCTGGCCCTTCTTCCACCTGCTTGTTCCAGCATTATGCTACTTTTTCTCGTTCCTTTCCCTCCATTCTTCCCTTCCTCTCACCCTCCTTCTTTCCCTTCTTCCCAGCCCCCCCCCGTGTGTGTGTGTGTGTGGTGTGTGTGTGTGTGTGTGTGTGTGTGTTGTCTCAGTCTTCTGAGTGCTGGGACTACAGGAAGGAGCCACCATGCCTGTCTGACATTGATTTTTTTTTTAATGTATCTACACATACAGATAGAAGAAAAACTACTCTGTTGCACTAAAGGACTAACTAATATTTGTTAATTGTTGATTATTACCAAGCACTGAACACACGCACACACACAAAGATGCTATTGCATGTGTGTAGACCAGAAGACAACCCACAGAGATCAGTTTACTCCTTCCATCCTGTGGGACGCAGGAACTGATCATAGGTTGTCAGTCTTGGTGGCAAAGGTCTTTATCTGTTGATCCATTTTGCCAGCCCTGATATGGAGCCTTCTTAAATTTTGTTTGTGTCCTTGTTTCAGTGAAACAGGTTCTTCGCGGCTCATGGTACTCACTCTTGTTCTTCAGGCTAAGGTGCCCTGGGATATGCTGAGGGGTGAGTTGTTCCTATTGACTCCTTCAGCTTTGTTGTCTTAAGTCACTTTTAATTTGGTCATAGTAAGGCTTCTTACCGGCCATATTCAGAGTTTTGTCTATTTGGAGGCCATGATAGACAACATGAGGTGGGATTGAATCGAGCAAGAGAGGTAGTGATGTGCTCAAAAGTGAGGAGGAAACCAGATGCACGAGACTGCATAGGCAGGACAGGAGATTCCCCCCCCACCCCCCACCGCATGCTGTCTTTATAAGTAAACGGAGTGCATGCCAAGCTAGTAAGAGAAGGAGTGGTGTAGTATCTACGCGAGTTAACAGCACTGTCGTTCATCACCTTCACCAAGCACTAAGTACTGTACCAAACTATAGCTGTTTTTATGTGATTAACAACACAGCAGTCTCTTTTCACCAGCATCACCACAGGCACGAGCATGCTATACTAAAATGTTAAGATGACCGGTGTCACTGGGTGATAGGAAAGTTTCAGCAGCTAGTTGCCCAAGCTCAGCTAGTAGAGGGTAAAATCAGACATAGATGGAAGACCTCAAGCCTGTCACTCCCCACACACAGGAGGCGCAAACAGTGCATCTCCCGAAGTTAAGAGCCTTGTGTCTTCTCTCCACCCCCTGTGTTTGTCCGTGATCAGGTCTAGCCAGCCTCAGTCAGATCAAGGAGGAGGTACCCTTTCTTAACTATCAAGGCTGAGACACGGGTGAGGTTTCTGGTCAGGGGTCTGGACAGCTATAGTTCCAATAGCAGCGGGTAAAGCCACAGGCCAAGGGTTTCAGCAGCTTTCAGGGCTAGTGAGTTGAGCCTCCTCCTGGATGGTCCTGTAATGGTTTTCTAGGGAAAGAGAAGAGACCCATGGGCCACGGGAAACTAACCATCTAACATATCCAGCCACGACGAGTGTCTGACCACAGTGACCTCTGAGAACCTCGGGAGATGCCATGACTATGGGATAAAAAGCTCAGGGGACTACAATGTTGTGAATTAAAAAAAAACTAAGCAAGATTTCATGCCAACCGAGGGGAGAAACATCCTTCAGAGGAAAGACCCTGGCTGGGGCCAAAGCCCAGTTCACTGCTAGACTACAGGTCTCCTCGTTTCCTAATGAATACCACTTTGGATCTGACAGAGATGGCTGTTCTGTCTCATGCTTGTTTGCTGCTTACCCTGTGATTGATGTTGGTAACATTTAGAGTCTGTCAGGAAATATTTCACAGATGCTCCGTGTAGTGGGTAGAAACAGCTAGGAAATGTGACTCCTAGCTGAAGCTGAATGGGAGTCGAAGGGAACTGTGATGGACGGGCCTAGGCCTTCTAAGCTTGTGGGGTAGGGCAAGTGTGCCCTGGGAGCTGGGCGAGGGGGTGGCAGCCCCGCAGAGAGGGAGCCATGGGGCTCCTTCCTGGGCTTTTTTGTGAAGATGGGCTCCTCTGTTGCTGGGTAAGGAGATAGAGGGGGTGGAAAATTTACTTCCTGCTGTTCCCAGCATCTGAAATATGTGTTCCATTTTTTTCCCTCCAGGAGCCTAAGAATTCACAAGGTTGATCTCAGAAAAGACAAGCTTTGTAAATCTCCAAGGAGAAGTGACCCTCACCCTAACTCCCATCACACTTGGCTTTACTGATAAAGCACAGGGTTTGAGAGTTGGTTTTTGTTTTTTACAGTGTGGTTCTCCTACAAACATAAAAAGGACACCTGCCAAGGACTAAGGAGCTGACGAAGGCCTCAGTAAGACGGTAGAGGTGGTTTGAAGTGCATTTGAGGGAGCTAGGCGCTTATAGGCATTTAAAAGGAAATTATAGCCATTAATTTCCAGCCCCCAAACAAAACTGGTTGCCCTTGCATATGTAATTGATTGTTTTTGACGAGAATACCGAGGTGATCAGTGGAAAAGCCAGTCTTTTCACCGTATTGTTGGGGAGTTGTCTCCATGTGCAATAGATCCAGCCGGACCTGTTTGCCAGGTATTAAACCAAACTCAAAATGAACCTAAGATTAACATATGTGCTAAAACTATGACAAAACACCTTCAGATGAAAATTTGATGGCGTTGGATCGCCTGCGTTAATGTGCAGGGTCCAATGTGTAAACAGCAAAAGGAAAGTAGGTACGTTGAACCACATCAAAATCAAACACTTTAGTGCACCGCAGGGCACTGTCAAGAGGGTGAAAAGGCAACCCAGTAATTAATAGGGGAAAGCATTTGCAAGTCATAAGTATAATAATAGCTTAATGGCCAAAATATGCAAAGAACTCCTGAAATTCAACAATGTACTCAATTTGAAAATTGGACAGAAAACTTGGATAGGCATTTATTCCAAGAAGGTATGCAGATAGCCAAAAGTATGGACAGAATTTTAATATCATTAGTCACTAGGGAATTGTAAATAAGACCATAATCATCAGAATCATTATAATACTATTAAAAAAATCAGAAAATAATTGTTAACAAAGAGGTAGAAAAATTGTTAGTAAAATGGTAAGCCTTCATAGAGAATAATATAATGCTTCCTCAAAAAATCTAACATAGGTTATTACCTGTAATTCCATTTCTGGGTATATATACAAGGGACTTGAAAGCAGTTTTTCATACATACTTGTGTATATCCACATACATATAATCATTATTTATAATAGTATTCTAGCTTGCTTTCTGTTGCTATGATAAGAAACATGACCAAAAGCAACTTGGAGAGGACAGGGTTTATTTCAATTTACAGTTTATAGGCCATCATTCATGGAAGTCAGAGCAAGAACTCAAGGCAGGAACCTGGAGGCAGGAACTAAAGCCGAGGCCATGAAGGAGCTCTGTTTGCTGCCTTCTGCCCCTCTGGCTTGTTCCTCCTGCTTTCTTATACACCCAGGAACGCCTGCCCAGGGCTGGCCTGGCTCCAGTGGGATGGGCTCTCCCACATCACATGGATTTGCCTCTTGCTAATCCTATGGGGGCATTTTCTTAACAAGATTTCCTCTTCCAGGATGACCCTAGCTGTGTCAAGTTGACAAAATGCTAGTCAGAACAATAACTGAATAACAACAGGAGCACTCCAGGTGTCTCACAGTGGATGAATGAAAAAAGCAAAATGGAAGAATAATGTATAGTGTATGTGTTTTAGCCTTTAAACTGGAAGGAAATTCTCACATTACACGTCACATGGAAGAACACTGGTCTATGTAAGATAAACTAGTAATATAGAACAAATATCAACTAGTTCCTCTTAATATGAGGTACCTAGAGTTGTCAGTAGCCAGATTCATAGAGACAGAATGCCGAAGGGCTGGAACGGGAAGCAATTATTCAGTGGATGGCCTCTCAGTTTTGTAAGAAGAAAGCGCTCCACAAGGATTGGTGGCTATGGTTGTGTGACCGTAAATGCACTTTATGCCACCGACCCGCGCGCCGAAAAGCAGCTGCAGTGGGGACTTCTGTGCTGTGTGTATTTTAGCACAATTAAAAATTTAAAAACTGAAACAAAACTGGAGAATGAAAAATTATGCAGTCTAGGATGCTGTCTGCTCTGCCGTCTAGTCACGGGGTACTCGACATTTTCCCTGGACAAGATCTACAAGGTAGCATGCAGCTTCATAAGGCCTCGCGGGGAGATGCAGTCCCCGAGGTCATTAGGCAGCCCTTGGGTAGGCTAGTGAAACAATACCCCAGATGAGGTTGGGAGCACACGCAGTTCTCCCACGGTCTCATTGCCAAGGCTTGGATTATTAGCATTATTTTTTAACATCGCAGTCATTTATGCTCCGTTTTCCCCACTAGTCTCCTGAGGCTGGGAGCTGTGTCTTCTGTTCTTCTTTGTCTCTTCAACTCGTAACAGGTTTGTTAACTAGAAGATGGAGCAGCAGGGCTGTGAGCCAGGGACTGCAGGCCTGTGCTCCCATTGTTTGCGTGACCTTGACGGGTCCTGTGAGTGCCCAGTGTCTCACTTTCCTCTGTATCAAACGACAAGCTTGCACCCAAGTCCCAAATGCCTGCTAGGCTCTGGGGTCTGAGGTCAATCTCTGTGCTTCCCCCAAGTTGGTTAGTGTTTACGCTCTGGTTTGGTTTAACCACCCGCACAAACAGGACATTACTCAATGCAAACACGCAAACCAAGCATGGTAAATAGATGAGGAGCCTGTCTGAGACCCACGCGACACCCAGAGGCATTTTTTTCTAGCTTTTCTAGATACTACTTGAAGCCCGTGTCTGGCTCCTGGGCTGGCGCAGAGGTGGTGTAGGGGTGAGGGTGAACATTTCCGTTGCTTTGCTAGCCAAGGAACAGCTGTTTGGCTGTGGCAGGAAGTCTTTTCCCAGAAGCCTGGGGGCCCTGGGTCAGCAGGCCCCAGATGGCACAGAGTGAGCCGCTGAGTCTGTCCTTGAGAAAGCAAATTGCTGTCTTATTACAAATACATGAACCTCTTACTGCTGTTTCAATTAATTTCTTGACAAATTCTGCCTTTCCTTTTCTAGTTTTTCTTAAGGACAGGAGGAGTCTGGGTGACACAGTTGGGAGCTCCAGGGAGCTCTTACTGAAATTAATTTGAGTGCTTTGGAGCGAGATTTACACGGCAGAGTGGAGCCGGCTGGAACTGCTCTTCTGGCAGGCGCCTCTGGGTCCCTGTGGATATTGCCACCTCTTTTCCTATGCAGTGTGGTGTCCTTACACGCCTTTGAAGCCATGTGCTGCTGCGTCCCCGCATGTGCCCCTGCTGCACGTCTTTTACCCTGGTGCCTTGACGGGCTAGCTACTTCACTTGAGCATGGGTCTCACTGGTCTGCGGGCACATCCACCTACTCACTTCTCTCTGGACAGCTTGAAGCCTCCCCTCCCCGCCCGCATTCCCCCCCCCCCCCCCCGCTACATCCCCCCCCCCCCCCGCCCCCGCCCGGCTCCACTCAAAAGCACTCACGGGGGGCCTCAGAACCAGTCTTCTGTCTGCCTGTGGAGACAAGTTCCAGATTCCTGTGCGTCAGCTTACATTAGTCATAGCCACAGAAGGACCTGGTGTCTTTCTGCTGGACTGGCTTTTGTTTGCTGTTCCCCAGGCTGTCCTAATGGTGAGGGAGTGTCCCCTAACTCCAGCCACTGGTTCCTTGGGAATGGCTTCATTCCTCTCTAGACCTTCAGTCTCTACAAAGGAAACTAAGAATCTCTTCTCAGCACTGTCCACCTTTGATTGGTGGCTGAGAACCTCTGCGCTGGAAACAGCAGAGTCGTAGGTCTGGCCTTTTGTTTTAAGCATGCAGTACTTCAGTGATCTAAGGGAAGATTAAATTAAAGGCCTGGAAGAGTGAAATAATGTGTCTAAGAATGTCAGCTAATAAAGACCCAAAACATGAGACTCAGCGCTCAGCTCTAAATGACTTACTACTCACGTTCTGTTTTACATTTCATTTCCCCTCCCTTTTATAATTATTTAAAATAAGATTTAACTGGTTTTAATGTGCTCAAACAGAAAATCGAGACAATCCAAACAACCCAGATCTGGGCGTTTTCACCGCGTTGAAATAGAAGATCAGCGCTTTCCTTCCAAGCTGTTTTCCCCTCTGTTCAGACCTGTGCATGCATGCACACACAGGCAAAATGCAGCTACGCGAGGTGTTTCCATGTTTAAAACCATCACCAGGGACACGTCTAAGAACGCTCCAAAGCAGGTTCTGCTCAACTTTCTCCTCCTATATCTAATCCCAGACCTGGTTTCTGGGCTGTGTTGTTAAACCTGAGAATTGTGAGGAGAAAAGACCAAATCCATGATTGTCAAATAAAGCAAGCTGTATTTTGGGGTGCACCCAGGACTGGCCCGCAGGCTGTCTCACCCTGTCGGGTTAGAGAGAGCAACCCCTACTGGTCTCTTGAGGTCCTTTTTATAAGAGAGTTAAGGTGTTCAAGGGGGGAGTTGGCTGATCTACATTACTAGACAAACACAACGAAGGAACTATGCATTGTGAGATTGGGGTCACAGGTTTAGTGTAGGCTGAGAAACCCATTTTGCAGTATACAACAGGTCTGAGAAACGGGTACTTATTCTTAACTGTCTTAACTACAAACCTTTTGTTTTAGTCGCCCATTAACCTGCAAGGTGGTTCCTGTTGCGGCTTCGCAGTGTCCCCAAAGACACGGACATTCTCTCAGCATCTCTAATTTTCCATAATCCTTTCAAGTGTGTTTAGCGTGGATTTGTTATCATGTTCAAGGTTTGTCGGAGAGAACAGGAGAAATGGACCCACACTGTGAGTGCTCTTGCTGGAAGGATACTCCAGCCAGAGTATGCCTTCAAGTCATGTGCACAGCAGATTCAGAACTGGTAAGGTGTGCACATCCCCATCAGGATGGCTAGCTCCACTCCGGTTCCATTCCTGGAGGGAATCTGCCAGTGACCTCTGAGAAACAATTCTCAAATGTGCACTTCTGTGGGCATGATGGGAACCATTGACTTTGACCTGAAGCCACTAGATCTTATTTTTCTCAGTGCTGAAAAGAACCATGCTGAGAGAATAATTATCAACCTAGGAAAGAATCAAGACTACCTCAACATTGGGGGGAAAAAAGATCTCTGATCCTACAGGAGTCATGCTGGCTACTGTGTTTAGGTCATATGACCTCTGTCCAAGATGACTAGAATGTGGTGATGTTTCTAGAAGGAACTTGTATTCAAAGAGATGGAATCACCAGTCAGCCTTTTAAAAAGTTCTTTTAAAAAAGTATTATTGTTAATCTTCCCTCCCCTGCCCCTTGTTATATGTGTGACTGCACGCATGCATACGCCATGGCACGTGTGTGGAGGTCAGGAAACAAGCCTTTGTGAATCAGTTCTTACCTTCCACCTTGCTGAGACGGGGTCTCTCCTGTTGCATCTTCCACTGCACTGTGCGAGAGTCTCAGGCAGTTCTCCGGCCTCCACCTCCCATCTCCCCGCAGGCGCAGGCTGCTGGGATCACAGGTGTGTGCCATTGCAGCTAGGCTTTCTTTTCTCCTCAGATTCAGATCACCAAGCACGTTTACCCTCTGAAGTCATCTTGTTGTCCCCTAATCAGCCCTTTTCCAGGGCTGACCTTGGCTCTTTACCAAAAGCCTTTTCTTAAAAAGTTGATTTTGTTATTTCTGTTTGTTTTCCAGTACATCAGTTCCTTTGAGGGTCTTGCCATGAAACTCTGGCTGGCCTATAACTCACGGGGGTCTTGCCTGCCTCTGATTCCTGAGCACTGGTGTTTAAAGGCGAGCATAGTAGGGCCCTGCTAAATAGCCCAGGTTATACTTAAACTACCTGCCGTGGTGCTCCAAGTGCTGGGATTACAAGTGTGCACCGCCACACTCGGGCAGGAATTGCTTTATTTTGTGAACCATTCGGGATGGAAGAGGAAAGCATTGAGAATCTAATCCTTACATCATCAGTCCACAGGCAACTCCCAAAGGAAGACATGTGATTCCAGCAGGGAACCTGAACTTGGGGGCGAACTGCATTCTTGAATTGATTTCTGTGATCATAGACAAAAACATAACCTTGGGGCTCCCCCTAGGAGTTGAAATTCCTTTGATTCTGAACCTATAGTTTTTTTATTTCATTTTTTAAAAAGGATAAATGGATAGTTTCTTTGTAGATTCCCTTGGTTAGGAAATACACTCGTGGAAGCTTCCATTTTTAAACTGCCTCGAGCAGACACCAATGGTTAACACTGGCACCTTCCTGCTGAGCCTAGAGTGGCTTCAAACTCGGTCTCCAGGCTCTTCTCTCCCAGCTGTTGTGAAGCAGCCAGCCCTGCCCTCAGGATCGAAGCTCTTGGCTATTTCTGAACTAATTTCCATCCCAGGATAAACTGTGCATTAAGTTCTTGTTGAATAAAATACGGAAGACCTCACGTTTGCTCACTTGTTTCTCATAGAACAGAAGAGGAGGGACAGATGGAGGACGCTGTGTTTAAACAGAAGCAAGAATTCTTTTTCTTGCCTCGTTGTTTTTGGATTTAAGTCAAGATGTAGATCTTCTGGCATTGCCGCAGACATTGCCCCTCCTACTCTGAGAGTCTTTCTTCCTCTACACAGGGCAGCTCAGCATCGGGGCTGGTCAGGGACACCAAGTGACAGATTCCTGACACTGCTACTATGTGTGTAGCTCAGGTCTTCAGGCCACACAGGGAATGCAGACTGTATGGAAGTCCCCCACACCCCGAATCTCACCTCTTAAAGAAATGCACGTTCAACTGCCAAATTTTGTTTGGGGAGAAAAAGAAGGAAGTTGCAAATGTCATGTAGAGGAAGGTTTCTAATCTGTCACCAGGGAATTGTTTTTTAACTGCTTTTATTTAGTTCAGTGAAACTTCTCAAATGTATGAAAGGCCATGTAAGTTTGCATTAGATAATAATGCCATAGCAATAGCCCATGCACTCTCTATGCAGTTTAAGAAATTGAAGGATTATTCTTTAATGAGAGGTGGTGAGTTCCTGAACTAGGCCAGCGCCTGTCTCCCGGGGGGACTCTGCAGGGGCGTGTGGCTGACTAATTGTAGTGGGATATTGGCTAGTGTAGATTTTATCATCAGTCTAAAGCCTCGGATTTCAGCAGTCCCCAGGCAGCTTTGTTTTATTGCTGCATTCAATCAACACTGGATGGAAGTAATGTCTTCTCCAGGGTAAGACCTTGGTGTGGAGTTCAGATGGGCGGTAAAATAGGTTCTGTCTGCATTGATACGCCATCTACATCATACAGGAACCATCTTGGTTTAACCCCCAAGTGTTTGTGTGGCTCAGCCAGGGTCATCATGAAGCTCTCTGAGGTGCCTTCCAGGGTCTAGCAAGTGACCACTGCAAGCTTTCTTTCTTTTTGTTTTGTTTTGTTTTTGTTTTTGTTTTTCGAGACAGAGTTTCTCTGTGGCTTTGGAGCCTGTCCTGGAACTAGCTCTTGTAGACCAGGCTGGCCTCGAACTCACAGAGATCCGTCTGCCTCTGCCTCCCGAGTGCTGGGATTAAAGGCGTGCGCCACCACCGCCCGGCTCATGGCAGCTTTCTTACCACAGCCTCCAGGTGATCTTTTGGATTTATTGTTGCTGAGCATGGGAACTGGCTGTGGCAGGCCTTGCTATGTCTCTCAGCTTTCCCATGTAGTCAGATCTATGAGGAGGAGGTAAGCAGGCTGTATGCTGTATAGGGGAGGTGAGGGGCTGGGTTCCCTAATCTTCAAGGGTTTGGTTTGTCCAGGGGGGACTTGTGTCCTCACTGATAGCCTGAGCTATGACTTGGCTTAGTGGAACCCGGGAAGAAGTTCCGTCACAATTGCTATGATAACACTACCCAACTACCACACACTTACCAGTGTTTACCTCAAAAGCCACTTCATCCTGCTCTTAGAGCCCCTTAGAGCCCATGCCCAGCAGCTAGAAGTTCAAGGCCAGGCACGTAGACCTCCAGAAACTCCTGTAGGCTCATATCTGTCTCTAACTTTGTCTGACTGCTCCCTGAGTTAAAGTTTTTCCCTAAACACTAGGTTTATCAGTATATTTCTCCTCCTTCCCTCATTCCCAAGCAAGTCTTGGCTATCTACCAGGCCCCACCCGACTGTATCACACACTTACAGAAGTCTGTACTTAGATAGACAACATTGAGAAGGGACCTTGTGCTCTTGTGTACAAAGGCTGAATGGACTTTTATCTCTATCATGAGTTGATTGTGCTGAGCTGGTTTGCAAGAACAGCAGGCAAAATCCTGGATTTTTTTTTCTTCTGCCCAAGACACTCAAGAGCTGCAGCAGCTAGAAGGGCAGCTGGAAATGATTTGTCCCAGGGCTCCCAGGGCTCCCAGGGCTCCCAGGGCTCCCAGGGCTCCCAGGGCTCCCAGGGCTCCTGGTATAGGAAGCACACCTTTGGCTTGCTTAGCAGGGAATGTGGCTGAAGAGCTCTAGAGAGACTCCTAAGAGCAGAGGCTCCGAAAGACGGCAAAGTGCAGACGGCAGAGAGCTGAGACTCATCAGGCAAGAGGCCGTGAAGAACTGAGTCGGCAGAAAGCAAGAGATTGCAAAAGCCAAGTGGGAGAACTAGACGGCAGCCACTGGAAGAGTTAGTTCCAGAGTCTCTGGCGTCTAAGAGCTGAGGGCGCCAATACCTGAAGTTTAGAACTGCAATATTAGTTGCTGGATTCACAGCGGAGGGCTCTCAAAGTCTAGAATAAAAAGCCTCTAACTTGAGCACCTATGGCCACAAGTCTCCGGCCTTAAAAGTCCAGAGTTATCAGCTTCTGACTTTGAGACATTAGAGCTATAAATAGCTGGCTTTAAAAGTCTAGAGTTGCAAGCCAGGCAGTGGTGGCACATGCCTTCAAACCCAGCACTCGGGAGGCAGAGGCAGGAGGATCTCTGAGTTTGAGGCCAGCCTGGTTTACAGAGCGAGTTCCAGGACAGCCCAGGACTGTTGCATGGAGAAACCCTGTCTCGAAATCCCATCACCGCCCCCTCCTGCAAAAAGGCTTAGAGTTGCAAGTCAAGTCTGATTCCTAAGGCCTAGAGCTACTAACCTCTGGGTTTGAAAGTCTGGCCCATGATCCTCTAGTGTTCTGGGCTTCCCACACTAAGGGAGCTACTTCTAGCCTGTTCATGATGTTCGTCCAAACAGAACCAAAGAACTTCCAGCTGTTTGCAATAATATCAGCAGGGCCTGACTTGCTCCAGGGCCACACTGGCTCTACTTCTCCACGTCTTCCCTTCAACACCCATCAGTTCTCCAGTCCCACTGTCTACCTTTGCCCTCCCCTGTGTCCTGGGAGGCTGACCTGGAAGCTCAGCGACATTGGTCCT
Organism: Arvicola amphibius; assembly: GCF_903992535.2. NCBI lineage: Eukaryota > Metazoa > Chordata > Mammalia > Rodentia > Cricetidae > Arvicola > Arvicola amphibius. The sequence goes on along the minus strand of NC_052060.1, from coordinate 18,523,586 downwards.
GGTGCTGCCTTTTGACTGGGTTTTGTCAGTGGAGGGACATGTGACAGAGGCAAGACTGGGCTTGAACTTCGCTGCCACGCTCCCTTGTGAGATCCCTGGGTGGGTTGGCCTTTCTGCTCAAGGGATGTTTTATAGAAGACGTTCCCCCTTCTGCTCCTGGCTGCTCTTCCATGGGTGATGGCAGTAGCCCTTCTACTCTGCTGGCCGTAGCCCCAGGGTCCTGTGTGCCCACTTGTATTTAGCCTGTGTGACACCCGCACCTTCATGGCCAACCCTCATTTGATGGGTGTGATGGTTAAACTTCATGGCCAATTTGACTGGATTTGGAATCTCCTAGGAGATGGGTAGGGATGTCTGTGAGGGTATTTCCGGAGAGATTTGGCAAAGAAATAAAGACCCCACCCTGGCTGTGGGCAAGCAACCTTCCCTGGTTGGGTGATCGTGGGCTGAATAGAAAGGTGGGGAGGGGAGGAGGGAAGCTGTGGGAGCAAGCAGCAGCTTTTCTGTGTTTCCCCCGCTCCTGCCACCTGCTCCATCCCTACCGTGATGGACTACATCCTCAAATGGGACCCAAAAACAAACCCTTCCTTAGGTTGCCTCTCCTGGGCATTTTATCACTCCAGTGAGGAAAGAGACTAGCTCAGCTGGGCTCCCTGTTTCCTGCTGGGAGCCGGGGCTGCATTTTCCTTCCTGTGTGTGTCACCTTGGCAAATGGCATCCACGTCGACGCAGTTCTCCTGGTCCAACTTCCATCCTGCTCTTTTCTCTTCACCTATTCTAGGACCCAAAGGCCATCGAAGGCCATCCGTCAAACACCTCATTCCCCTCTGCTGTGTCTGGGCTCTTCCCTGTTCACTCCGTTTGTTGAGAGAGCTGAGAGCTGGCTCAGAATCTTGAGGCTAGACCCTCTCCATTTATCTTATCTTGGCTGAAGGTCTCTCTCTCTCTCTCTCTCTCTCTCTCTCTCTCTCTCTCCCTCTCTCTCTATATATATATGTATATATGTATATATGTATATATGTATATATATATTTGTTAAAAAAATTCTGCAGCTCTTTATCTTTGTGTGTCTGTGCTGATGCAAGGGTATACTGTGGAGGTCAGAGTTGTGGGGATTGTTTCCTCTCCTTCTACCATATGGGGTCCTGGGATCCAGCTCAGGTTACCGGTTTGGCACTTTTACCTGCTGAGCCATTTTACCATACCCAGGTCTCCCTCTTCTTTTTTTTTTTTTTTTTTTTTTTTTGGTTTTTCGAGACAGGGTTTCCCTGTAGTTTCTAGAGCCTGTCCTGGATCTAGCTCTTGTAGACCAGGCTGCCGCGAACTCAGAGATCCACCTGCCTCTGCCTCCCGAGTGCTGGGATAAAGGCGTGCGCCACCACGCCCCGGCAGGTCTCCCTCTTCTTAAAATAATATCCTATGTGTCTCTTACATAGTGGGTTTTTTTAACCCATTCATTTCCCCATCCACTCGCATTTGCCCTTCCCTGCCCCCCCGCACACCCCAAATAAAACAAAAATTTGAAAGAAAAAAGGAAAAAGAAAAATTAAATAAAAGGGAAAAACTTAAAAATATCACCTTGGACGTTTCAGTGTGACACCACGAGTCACACCGTGTCCCCTTATGTCCATAGGTCTGTCCTTGCAAGGGTTCACTGTGAACAGTCATTGGTCTGGTTCCAGGTTTCTGGTTCTGCTACCCTATCAGTGCTGGGTACTAACTCCTCCTATATATCCCATGCTGGCCCTGTTGTGTGGAGATCCTGCAGCTCTGGGTCTGCAGGACAGGTCCCTTCCCATGCCCAGCAGATCACAGATGGGGTGGATGGTGCATCCCAGGTCTCTTACGACACTGACGCCTTCAGATGTATCTTCATCACCCTGACATCAAGGCTAAGCTAATCAGCACAGTGTCCAGGGCTCCAGCCTCTCTCCACACTGCTCTTCTCTTCCAATCTGCATCCTCACCTCTCCCAATATGCACTGGGCTCTGCCTTGTGTCCCCACAGTTATGAAACAACTTTATTCAGGCTGAGATAACTTCTCCTAAGCCTGCCGAGTGATCTCCACTCATCTGTTTATTCCAGTAGCTTCTTTAATGGAAACTTTGGTTCAGAATGGGATTTGATAGCTCTGCAACAGATATATTTACTGTAAAAGACCTCTAAAACCTCTACCCAAAGACAATAAGCTAGCAGCAGTAACGCCATTTTGCAGGGCTTGCACAAACAGGGCAGATGAAAAGGTTAGGGCCCTTAGGCACCAAAAGATATCTGTGGTCAGCCATCTGCCCCAAACGGGGAATAGAAAGTCCCTGGGACCCGTTCCACACCCTAGATATGGGCCAAGTCAGCTATTATCTGAGTCCCCTGCATGTCTCCAAGGTGAACAACCCACCACCCTATTTGAATCCACCAATGACAACCCTGTAAACCAGGCATCTGCTTCTGTTCGCGTGGCTTTGCTTCTCCTACCCTATAAAAAGTGGGTCACCTTGCCTAGTGGCGCGCAAGTCCTTCCGAAAGATTTTGCCCGCCCCGCAGGTACCCTGTGGTACCCTATAAACCTCTTGCCGTTTGCATCCGTGGTCTCGGCCTGATCCTTGGGGTCAGGGGTCTCCTCCCTGAGGGGAAAGTCCTTCTCCAGGGGTCGTCAAACGGGACCAGAATCTGTTGATCTGTGCGCGTCCCTAGACTGGTGGGAGAGGACCAACGGTTTGAATCCAAATGCTGGATTTCAAAGCTGATGATCCTTTTTGTTGTTTAAGTAAAGTCACTCAGCTTCCTTTTTTTGTTTTTAAAAAAAGACTTATTTATTTGTTTACCAGTATTTACCTGCCTGCATGAGGTAACCTGCACCCCCCAAGAAGGCATGGCACCTCTTATCTCATTATATAGATGGCATATGTGAACCACTATAGTGGTTTTCTGGGAATTGAACTCAGGGAACCTCTGGAAGAACAAGCCAGGCTCCCTGTCCCATGGGGGTTGTGGGAGAAGGTTACATGAGATGACACGAGGTGGGGGGTCAATGTGTCTCCTGGTCCTCCGGCTTCCTGTATTCATCCGGAACATTTTCTGGGGTTATGATTGTCGAGGCTCCAGCCTTGATAAGCTTCTGTCAGCAAAGATTGGAACCGGGGCTAGCTGTGAGGAAACTGAGCTGTCAGGTCAGATGAACTGTCCCTGTGGGCAGCAGTAGGATGTGCATGTGTTTGGCGAGGGTACGGAAGCTTTGTGGTGACGAAGTGCTGTCTACCGAGGGCAGGAAATGAGATTTTTGTCTCTGGGTTTCCTTCTTGCTGCTTGCACTCCTTGGGGCCATATCTCTAAAACTACTTTAAATATTTATTTTATCTCCATTTGGTTTTTACGTACCTGGTCAGTTTCATTTTAACCCAGGCCCTGCTCCCCCACTGTGTTAGTGTTCTCCAGGCTTGGTTGAGTGCAGTCCTGACTTCTTTCTTTCCTTCCGCATACCTTCAGTGCAGGGTGAAGCCCACAGCCCAAGCCCCAAAAGCTGGTGCCTGGAGATCTAGGTTTCTTTGCTCTCCTGTGCCTCCTAGCCCCAGCCAGGGACCCATGAGGTGCAGTTAGAATCGTAGTTCTTCTTCAAGTCCTTAGCGAAGTTGGTCAGGTATTTTTGTTGTTGCTGGTTTTTATTATTTATTTTAGTTATTTATTTATTATTTATTTATTTATTTTAGTTATCTTTGTCCCCCTGCCACTTAATGGACCTATCACAGCTTTCTGGGACTTTCAACCCAGGGTAGGGCTGGCCTGAGGGCAAGGAAGGGGTCTCCTACCAGCTCCTCACTGTTACTTAGCTTCAGGCTCTTCCTCACTTGCCCAGCCCATCAGCCTTGTGCCTCTGCAGCTAAACTCCACCCTGGTCTTCTTGGAAGTCGGCCTGTACTGTTGGGGGGTTTTTGTTAGGATCTGAGCGTATCCCTGTCATATCCTGTCATTTTAACCGTGTCTGAGTGGCATGCCTCAGTAGCACTGAACACTCTCCTCCCGTTTAGCTCCTGGCTCCAGCTGCCTTCATGAGGCAAACTCCAGTTTGCCTTCTTTCCCCAGGCCATGGGGCGCATCACGTTGGATGGTCCAGATCTCCGTCTGGATAAACATCTCTGCTCAATAACCACCGGTTTGTTAACTGGGACCTTCCGACTGAGTCTGTCCTCCCTCAGCCGAAGTCTAATAGGAGGGCCGCTATCCTATCATAAAGTGGGTTGGCTCTGATGTTAGGAAGTGCTCACTTCTTAGCTTACGTGGGTCAAAAAGAGTGCTGGACCCACGCTAAACACCTTTGAGGCTGGCAAGCGTGGGAGGTAGCTTAGCAGGGTCCCTGTTTAGTTTGGGTTATGTACAATCCCCTACTGTAATAATGTAATCAGCAGCCTATGCCCTTCACCTGCACATATACCCTCCCTAAACGAATGACCTAGCAACCTCAGAACTTGCTCCAACCTCCACCTGCGTACTCACATTTCCGGACAATAATATATGTTTTTCTCACTTTGGGGTGCCAGGTGCAGGACTGCAAACTCTGTCCTTCAAGTGAACTTTTCCAAAGAATCCCCTATAAGCCACAACCACCTGTGCATAGCTGGGCATGATTATGATCAAAATCAGATTTATTGTGAGAAGAGATAGGGATAGTGGGGAAAATGAATATATGACCTACTCTATCAATCAAACAGACAACCACCAAACTATGCCCCTCAGTAACCAGCCCCTTCCTTCCTTTAGATACCATAAAAAAGAGACTCCAGCTGTAACCTGGGGAAGGGCACAACAGTTGGTATTGAAGGGCTTATAAATCTCACTTACTTGGAATAAGGGACTCAAGAATTGAATGTGCTAGGAATTGAACTCAGGAATTCTGGCATCTGAGGCGAATACTCTGCCAACTGAGCCAACCCACCTAGCCCCAGTTGTTCTTAGGTTTTTGCTTTGTTATCCTCAGCAGTGACTTTCCCCTCAACCTTTCTCTCCAGATGGTTTCAACCCTCTAATGTGTCACGGTGCCGTGGAAAATGGGGCTTCCGGTTCTTCTGCTTTGATTCATCCAACCATAGATAGAAGCCACTCTCCTGTGCATGGACTTTAGACTCTCCGCTTCCTGATGGTTGAGCCAATCTGACTCTCATGTGCACCTCTGGACCAACAGCAGTTGCCAGATCCATGATGTGGTCGGGCGACTTCGATGGGGTCAGTGCTAGTGCTGGGAATGCAGTCACAGCTCATGAGCTCCCCGGGGAAACTGCTGTGCAGAGGGGGGGGGGGCGAGACTGAACGAAGGAAAGACTGGCTTCCCCTGGGAAGAAATATGTGGGGAGCAGGGTCCTACAGTAATGTTTCACAAAGGGCAGAGTGATTCACAATGGACTCCACAGATAAGACTTTGACTCCTGGCCCACCCAGTTATTTTTCTTTTCTTTTCTTTTTTTTAAAAATTTATTTATTATGTATGCAGTGTTTCTGTCTGCACGTAATGCCTGCAGGCCAGAAGAGGGCATCAGATCTCATTACAGATGGTTTGTGATCCACCATGTGGTTGCTGGGAATTGAACTCGGGACCTCTGGAAGGACAGTCTGTGCTCTTAACCTCTGAGTCATTTCTCAGAGCCACGGCCCACACAGTTATTGAATTGAACTCAGCCACCCCTCGCTTGGCTTCCTCGTGTGTAATGGCAGGTTTCCTGCTAGGTAGCAGAGTTGGTTGTGACAGAGATACTGCAGTCCTTCTGTGTGTTGTATTAAGTGATGATCTGGGTTAGACTAGAAGAGGAGATAACAGAGCCCATACCATGTGACAAGGCCAAATATTATTGCAGGGCCTTTCCGTCAACATGGTTCATGATTATGGGCACGGTTATAATTTATGATCGGTCATGGCCAACATAGTTGAAAATGGCTGAGCTCAAAGCACTCCCATGGAAACGAACACCTTCTTAGGAAACTCAGTTGGGAAAGAGCTGGACCTGGTGTGGAATGTCCACAAAGAATGTGTTCTTCAGGTTGGGACTGGGTTCTTTCTGGACCCTCAGGAAAGAGGGCAGAACATTCTTACGTTGCCACATTTACTCTCTGACTCCACTCCTGTTTGGGGTCTCTCTGGTGAGGAGGGATTTACTTCCTGAACTTGCAGGTTGGGCCAGTGGGCAGGTTGCTCTCCTACAGCACAGAGATGCCTGGGCATCAAGGGGCATCAAGTGGGCAGGAGTGGCATGCGTGTGTTTACAGAATTGCTCCAAGAGAGTTTTAAAAGGGCCACGGAGTTCAAAGAGGCCTTATTGAGGTGTGGCAGCAAAGAGTTGATGTAGATGTCAAGAGGCTGATCGAGGGTGATCAGCTAAGGTCCTAATGCACCCCACTGTAGAGCTGTTGGAAGTGCAGACAGACGGGATCTTGACATGACATCACTCTGGATTACTAAAGTGGATCCTAAATCCAGTGGGCGGGTGCCCTATAAGAACGAGGAAGACAGCAGAGGTAACAGAGGTGCTGCTGCAAATGCCAGAAGCTACAGGACCTGGTGTAGGCAAGGACACATTCTTCCCTGGAGACTGGAGGAGGGTGGCCCTGCAGGCGACCTCAATTTCAGACTTCCGGACTCTTGGCCTGTATAGAGTAAATTTCTGGCTGGGCAGCGGTGGTGCACACCTTTCATCCCAGCACTGGGGAGGCAGAGGCAGGTGGATCTCTGATTTCGATGACAGCCTGGCCTACAAAGCAAGTTCCAGGACAGTCAAGGCTGTTACACAGAGAAACCCTGTCTCAAAAAAAAAATCAAAGGGTGGGAAAACATAAATTTCTATTGCTTAAGCCACTAGATTAATATGTCAAGCTGAGAAAACCAACACAGACACCCAAGGGTATGTGTCTTCATCCTCATTCCTTGCCCTGCCATCTAGGATGCTGTTAAACCAAAGACCAAGAAAACCAGGCCCTGGCCAGTGCCAGGACAGTAAAAGCCATTTCTTTTATAAGCTGTCTAAGAAGAAAGCCCTATCGGGAGGAGGTTTGAATAGTCATTCCCCTCCTCCCAGGAAGGGAGCTGGTTTTCCACAAGGTCCCACAGTAAGTCTCAGAAAATTAGCTATGGTTTCTGCCTCCCCCCCCCCCCCCCCAGATTTCCTCCCCGATTAAGGGCAGAACAAAGGGATTAGTAACCAGATCACATTTAACAAGCTGCTAGAATACACACAGGAATCATTTCTCTTGTCCTGTCTGCCTGCCTGTCTGCCTGCCAGTTTTGGTTTGTGACCTGTCCCTGGATGCAGAGGACAAGTTGGAACAACCCTGGTTGGACACAGGAGGCTCCCTGCAGGAGGGAGGGGTGATCTCGATCTTGCGATGGTGGCCACTATGCAGCCGAATCAGTCTTCTAGCCCTCCCTCAAGCTGAGGAGACTAAACAAGTGATCTTGAAACTACTTCTGGCTGCAGCATTCTGAAGTTTGGAGAAGAGCCTGCTGTTACAGAAAACCAAGGGCCATAAGGGACTGACCACATTTAACACAGACCCAGGGACAGGAATAGCGACTCCTGGGGACATTCCGTCCACCCTCCCACTTACACTTGCTTCCTTTGGTTCAAGTTCCAGCTATACCTAGAAAGAAGTAGGACCAGGTGAGACCGCTTCGGAGCGCTGACGCTGACGGCTGGCCTCCCTCAGACAGCACTGAAAGCAGGAACTCTTTCCCAGTTGCTTCAGAAAAGGATGTCTTCCTCTTGCTCACCACACTCCTGAATGTTCGCACGTTTCCTCTTTGGACTCTAGTGTTAAACACCATCCTAACTGACTGGGAGTCATTGCAGTTCGAGGAGGTTGAAGCTCTCTTATGGTCAACAAAACTTCTCAGCCATTGGTGAGATGGGAACTGGGATTTAACAAAGAGTGCTCTCCCCTGCTCCTGCTTACTATGTGTGTGTCTATACATGTACATTAGTGCTAGCACACATGTAAGTATGTACACATGCGTGGGAAGGCCACAGGTCAATTACTCTTTAACATATTTTTTGGGGAAGGGGGTCTCTCACTGACCCGCCGGAGCTTGCCAGTTTGGCTAGGTTGGGCCAGCCAACAAGTGGTCAGGGGCCCTCCTATTTGTGCCTCCCCAGTTTCTAGGGTTACAGGTGTGGCACTGAGCTTGTTTTCTTTTTCCATTGGTGCAGGGGATCGGATCTCAGGTGTTGCTGTTTATGTGGCAAGTTCTTTATCTACTAAGCCATTTCTCTGGCCCCCAACATTGCTTTAAAATTATTTGTGCTTGGGGGCTGGAGAGATGGCTCAGTGGTTAAGAGCACTGACTGTTCTTCCAGAGGTTCGTGAGTTCAATTCCTAGCAACCACGTGGTGGCTCACAACCATCTGTAATGTGATCTGGCACCCTCTTCTGGCATGTGGGCATACATGGAGGCAGAAGGTTGTATACATAATAAATAAATAAAATCTTTAAAAATGATTTGTGCTTTAGTTTTGTGTATGTATATGTGTCCTAAACATGTGCATATATGCATGTACACACACACACACACACACACACACACACACACCACAGAGGATGCATGCATCTGAGGTCAGAAAACAACTTTTGAGAAGTTTGGTTCTCCTCTTTCTGTTGTGATTCCAGAGATCAACTCAGATCCTTAGCTGTTGTGGGAAATGCCTTCTCTCACCGAGCTACCTTTCAGGCTCTTCAACACTATTTTCAGATAAGGGTCAAATTCACTGGTTGGGCCGAGTATTTGTAGAAAGGTGACCAGTGGTTAAGAGCACTTGCTGCTCTGTGCAGAGAGGGCCCGGGTTGATTTCCTAACACCCACATGGCAGTAAACAGTGGCCTGTAACTCCAGTTCCAGGGGTCTAGGGGGATCTGACAGCTTCTTCTGGACTCCCTGGGCACTCCACACATGTGAATGCATAGACATGCAAGCAGGCAAAACACAATAGACACATGAAATTAAAATTAAACTGTGCTTGGTGGCTCATGCCTCACTTGGAAGGCAGAGACAGATTTCTGTGAGTTTGAGGCCAGCCTGGTCTATATAGTGTAGTTCCCGGGACAGTCAGGGCTACATAGTGAGACTTTGTATTTAAAAAAAAAGAATTAATTTAATTTTAAAATTTACAGTTTGTAATGAATAAAGACATATCTTTGAAAACTACCATCCAGTCCACTACAGTGTCCAAACAATGTGGTGGAGCGTGACTAACACTTAGAGAGAAAGGATGGTGTTGCCTATATGCATACCACTAGTAAGTGACTGGAATCAAGAAAAAAAAAAAAACGTGTGTTTGGCCCCCTGGCCAGGATGGGGGTAGGGACCAAGAGGAGGACAGATCAGGGCTGTTAGCATCTGTCCAGTGAGGAGCTAGAGCAGCTTTGTCTGCTGAAAAAGTGAGTATTACGTAGAAGACAGATAAAGTCAGAATGAGAAATGGCCAAAAGGTGGTTCCAAAACCTGGGGCTCTGCTCAGAGTCTGGGCTTGACGTTGAGGTCAGTGAGGAGTCCTTGAAGTGACTCCAGGGACCTAAACGCAGATTTTCAAATGCTTCTAGACGACAGATGGCAGAGGAGTTAGACTGAAGGGGGCGGTTCCGTTGGGGGAATGGAAGAGACGGCAGCAGTGAAGAAGGGGAGAGGCTGTGGAGTTGGCTCGGTGAGCTTCATTACATCCAGGGATCCAGAAGTCACAGTACTATAAGACCACTCATTTAACAGAGAGGCATGACAGTGTGCGAACACGATTTGCAATTGTCTGAGAACTTTGTCTGCTCACTGTACGCAGCTGTTGAGTGTGCAGAAGTTAGGGCTGAGAATACACCACAGTTCCACCGGTATACTGGAGGGCCTGCCGCAGGAACAGAGCACCATGGCAGGGGAGAGGGCTCTGGGCCTGGACGGCCGCAGAGGATCTGGCTTTAGAAGTGTTTGGTCCTCACTGGCAACTATGTGGTGTGGTCTGGGCTTTGTCGTGATCACGGGGCTCCATCCTGTTTTTCCCAATACACCCAGCAATTCAATGAGCTTCTTAACGACCTCATTAAAATTTCTTTTCCTTTTAAGCCAGCCAGGCTGTATTCTGCTGTTTACAATTATGAGCTATGAGAATGAGTTTAGAAGGGTGGATGTAAAGAGGTGCCAGGGGACGGGATTTGTTAGGGGTGTCAGAGAGGTAGCAGCGTGGAGTGATATACCAAGCGGCCATTGGCTTAGTGGGGCTGGGAGTACAGACTTGAGATCATTAATACTTCGGGGGCTGTTGAAGTGCATTGGGGGTGGGTTTTGGCAACCTCAGGGAAGTCACTTAAGGGCAGGAGAAACAGAGGAGACTTCAGAGAAAAACATAGGGAGGGCGTAGGTGCCCATGCTGAGAGACACAAAAGGGACACGCTGAGGGAAGAGGTACTGGAGATGGCACTTTAGGCATTAGCCAGGTGAAGGGTGAGAGAAGCAGCTTCCTCAATTATGGGGCCAAGAGGGGGACTGGCAAAGCCGCCCTTTCTAGAAGCCCGCTGATCAGAGACCTCAGAAGAGGGGAGTGGCCAGGGACAGGAGAACAGCCTGGGTCCATCCGTGGGGCTCTGAGGAGGAGTTGCATGTCCTGGGTCAGGTGTAGATAACCAGGTTTATCCAGGTTTGTCCAGGTTGCCAGGTTCCTTATTTGTAGGTAATTGATGTTCCTGATGCTACTGGAACTCTGTCGCCTCTTTACACATTCCAGTTACAGATCCAAAAAGTTTTATTTATTTGAAACCCAGGTAGGGTTGTGGGGTGAAAGTTATATGTGTGGGGGAGTCAAAACTCTTAGGACTAAGGGGCACTCGGTCCTGAGTTCTTAAAATCTAAGGATTCCTAAAGACAAGGTGGGATGGGGATCATGAGCTGACAAAGGGCTGGGGAAGCTCAAGGGACCAGGGGCGGTGTTTATATTTGACCCAGATTAGAAGTCCTATTTTCCAGGATCTCTCCATGTGGATACCACAGTCTGACTATGTTTCCTTAAATCTTATTGCTGTGGAACAATGGTCTTTTAATCCTGTCACTTGTATTAATTTTAAAATAAAATGCTGATTGACCATTAGCCAGACAGGAAGTATAGACAGGGCAACCTGGCAGGAAGCAGAGGCAGGGCAGAGAGAATTCTGGGAAGAGGGAGGTTTAAGTCTGCAGTCATCACCCAGACAGAGAGGAAGCCAGACACAGAGCAAGCAAGATGTGACTGCCTCACCGATAAAGGTACCAAGCCACGTGGCTAACACAGACAAGAATTATGGGCTAATATAAGTTGTAAGAATTAATTAATAAGAAATCTGAGCTACTAGGACAATCAGTTTATAATTAAATGTAGAACTCTGTTGATTTCCTTTGGGATTTAACGACTGCAGGAACCCAGGCAGGACAGAAACCTCAGTCAACATCTTATGTTGAAACCAAACCCTCGGTGGGATAGTGTTGAGACACTGAGCCTTTGGGCAGTGATTTAGTTAGGAGGATGGTGTCTTCAGAAATGGGTTCCATGTCCTTGCAAAGATGCTAGACACTTTGGCAGCAAGGAAGGAGGTGCTGCTGTCTGTGGGAGCAGAGTGGGCCCTCACTAGATGCTGAATTTGCCAGCATGCTGATTTTGTACTTACTCCCGAGACTCCGTGACTGTGAGCAGTAGGTCTTGTTGTCTGTAAATCACCCAGCCTGAGGTATTTTGTTGCAACAGGCGAAACATATGAAGATACTCCCAACTCTCAGTCCCTATTCTGTCCAATCCCTGGAGATAACTTTTCTTCTTGTTCTAACTGGTTTCTTGTTAAGGGAGGGGCCTGCTCTTTGGTCCCAGCTGCCCAGCCACAAAAATAATCATACACAGAAAACTATTATTTGCAATACTGTTTGGCCAATAGTTTTAAGCGTATTTCTGGCTAATTCATATCCTAAACTAACCCATCTCTCTTAATCTATGTATTGCCATGTGACAGTGGCTTACTGGGTAATGCTCCCAGCATCTGTCTCAGTCAGAGGATCCATGGCTTCTCCCTGACTCTGCCTTTCTTTTTTCCAGCATACAGCCTAGCTTTCCACGCCTAGTTCTGTAGATTCTCCTGCCATAGGCTCAAAGCAGTTCTTTATTCATTAACCAATAAAAGCAACACATAGACAGAAGGACCTCCCACACCGGTTTCCTCCTTCTCTTCTGTTGCTTTTTCACTTGAAAATTTCTTCCTGACTTTGTGTAGTTCCAGGCTCCCTCTGAGGGCTAGCTTGAGTTATGACCCTACATACAATGCACCAAGTCCTTTTTTTTCTTCTCTTTTAAGTCTATACTGTTTTACCCCAGGAGTTCTTGCCATTTTGTACCATGCATTAAATTTTATGTCCTGTTCTGGTTTAATGGTTTTAGATGTATAAAGTATATTACAAAGGAAGTCAATTATATTGAAATAAAGTTATCAAAACATCTATTAAAACATATTTATAATGTGGCAGTGTATCAAGCTTCTTTAATACAATGTCAGGACCCACTTAAGTCTGGTAGGCACCGCAATTCCATGTAGTGATGAGCAGAAGGGTATTTTCAGGTGTTGTAGCAATATAATGCTATTAAATAATAGTATTTTTCCTGTTATGAAGTCTTGAGTTTTATGAATCATCTTGTAGACTTTAGCCTGCAGTTAAAATAGAAAAAAACATTAAAATTCGTTAGAAGTTACTGCAAATCAAGACAAAATTTTCCTCTTTGCCCAAGTTCACAGGTCGTCTGAATCCTGCTCATGCATTCCTTGAGGGGGGACTGTGGACCCACATTAAGAAATTCTGTCTGAGGCCCGGTGGTTGTGGCACACACCTTTAATCCAGCACTCGGGAGTCAGAGGCCAGGTGAATCCATGTGAGTTCGAGGCCAGCCTGGTCTATAAGAGCTAGTTCCAGGACAGCTAATAAGCAAGGAAACCCTGTCTTGAAAAACCAAAAAAAAAAAAAAAAGAAAAAAAAAAAGAAAAAAAGAAAAAAGAACTGGTCAGAACTGGTCTAGATGCTTCAGCTCCCTTTGTTCTGCTGTTAACTTCTTACCTTTGTTCTAAAATGTATCACAGCCACCTCCTAACTGATAACAGCAGCATACATTGTAAGCCACGTATACAAACTTGGCTAGAATTCAGGCTTAAGAAGCAAGGGTGCTAATGGAGGACCCCTTGTGTTTGTAAAGCAGTGACCATGACCTCAAGACTATCTCAGGAGGCCAAAACCAGACCAGGGTTTACATTTGTCAAACCTGTCCTGAAACACGATAATAAAAACTCAGAGACAGAAATTGGGGTTCAACCTGAAGGTCAGAAAAGCAAAACAGCCAGCCACTGGCACTTACCTCTACCTCAGTCCAAAATGGTGATTCTGCCTCCTCCGGGAATCTCAGGATGAGACTGTGACTGAGAGCCGTCTCCTCCTGTTTTATATTCCTCTCTAGGCTGGGACTAAAGGGTGTTCACCACTGGGATTTAAGGCATGCACCACCTGGTTTCTGTGGGAACTAGTGTGCTACTGGATTAAAGTGTATGTTACCACTGCCCTAGTCTGTAAGGCTGACCAGGGGGAGCTGTTTGTACTTTTTGATCTTCTGACAAGCTTTATTTACTAAAAACACAATAAAAATGCTGCTACGCTGTTCTCCAGACCACAACCACACACACACACACACACACACACACACAGACACACACACACACACACATTCTCCCTCCCTCCTTCCCTCCCTCCCTCTCGCCTGTCTTCCTTCTGTCTCTGTGACTCTGCACATATACCCTCTATTTCACACAAAACCCTCTACTGCATATTACCCGGCTCCCCACCAACCTCTATCATGTCTGCAGAGCGTAGAAATTTGCTAAGGGTTTGCCCAGCACACCCTCTCTCTGCCACTCTCTTCTGCCACAAGGGAGCCCATATTTTTAACGCTGTCCATCATTTGCCCCACCCCTCCCACTTGCTTCTCAGTTCACTCCACCTCCATCTCCTTGCCTTGGAGTCTTCGAGGTGACTGGGCTTAGTTCCGCCACTCACCTTTTAACTCCGTGACAAGAGGGTTACCCTCGGCACATCTGATGCCCTGCCCTGCAGTTTCAGGGTCCGACACGGGGGAGGGCCACCGAGAGTGCTTGGTTAATCGAGTTTCTGGTGGAAAGAAGCAACGTCACATCTTGCTAAAGCTCCTGGGGTCTCTTCTGAGAGTTCCAGCAAGTCACTAGCTGTCCCTCAAGCCTCACGCATCAAGCAGTCTCTTCTTCAAGCCCTCCCACCCAAGGGGAAGAGCACACTTTCATTCAGTCAGAGCCACTGCTTATACCGAGTTCCCTGTGACAGTATCCTCATGGTATTGTGCCTTCTGGGAAGGAAGGAGGGGAGAACTGGAGGGCCTCAGAAACTGGGGCTCGGAGGATTAGCGGTATCCTCAAGTTTGTGACACCAGCAAGCAATCTGGTTCAAAGTTGGTGTGTTTGCCTGGGGCAGTGCTGGTGACCAGCCATGGTGTCCAGGCCCACTGGGATTCTTCCCCTCCTAGTCAAGGATGCCGGCTGACATTTCTGTGTGAGAATCCTATTTCCACATGACTCTTTGAGAAAATGACATGGTGGATGATGGACCACAGGATATGTTTTCCACTTAATGTTTCCTTTGCCAGCATGAAGGACTCTGGAACATTCTGCAGAAAGAAACTCATTAGGTAGGTGTATTCAGTGTTCCCCAAGTCTCTGACCATGGAAAACAGTTGTCCATAGACTGAGTACCTCTTCTATGAACTCCTTGAGACCTGCGGTGTCCTAGGTTTGAGGGTCACCGTCCCAATTTGGAATATTTACATATACCCAATGGTATATCTTGGATGGGGCATACGTCTAAACTTGAATTCTGTCTCTTTAATGAACACCTTACCCATGTAGCCTAAAGGCAAGTTTCAATATTTTAAGTGACTTCTTGTGCATGCAACAAGGCTCCACTGTGTAGAATTCTCCACATGCCACATTATGTCAGGAAGTCCTCCATTTTGGAGATGTCTAGATTTTAGAGCTTTGGGTTAGGCATGCTTGCCCTGTATTAACGTACTAGAAAGCACACCTTAGGAAAATATTAGCTTTTATTATTGTACAGAGAAGATGGATGGGTCCAATAAAGGATCCAACAGTGTCTCTCTAGTTTGTCAGTAGGTTGGGACCAGGGGCTTCCCTTCAGGGATGACGGCTATGCTCAGAGTTGCCTTCCCATCAGCCTGCCATCTGAGCCCACTGTGTGTTTGCTCACAGATAAGGCTACTCTCATGCTCACCTCATGCTAGAGGAAGACCACCAACATGGCTTCTTTCGGCCACAGCTTAGCCCACGTTCACGTCTCTACAGGATACTGCCAGTGTGGAGCCTGTGTGCTTTCTTATCTTCTGTTCTTGGGTCCTGTCCCAGGGATGTTTGCTGCTTGTCTAAGTCACCTTTCCACTGCCGTTGGAAGCAACAGAAGGGAAGGCGGTTTTATTTCGGCTCATGGCTTGGGTGTAAGCCCATCATGACAGGGAGATCACGGAGGCAGGAGCACGAGGTGGCAGATGACAAAGCACAGGGAGGTGACTGCCAGCTCTCAGCTGGTTTGTCATTGGTCTGAGTCTGTAGCTGGTGGAATGGTCTTCCCAACCATGGTGGGTCTACCCTCCTTGATTTCCTTTTTCTGGAACAATCCTCAGAGACATACCCAGGGGTGTGTTTCCATAGTGATTCTGAACCCAATCAATTAGACAGCGAAGACTCCCCAGCCCGCAGGTATTTGTCTACAGCCCGTTAGAGAGCAGACCCGCCTGCGTATCTTGAGAAGCATTAACGTAATGGATGTATTTTTCCTTGCTATATTCTGTCTCCACTTTGGGAATTTTAACCTTTTAGAGGTCAGGAAGAGATGCCACCTCAACCTCTGTCTACCCAGTCACCTCTGTGCTGAATCCAGGGTAAATGCCCACACAAAGCTTGACTGTTTGTGTATGAGAGCATGAACACTCCTGTAGGCTGCATGGTTCAGTGTGGGTGAGGGAAAAAACAATCAATTCTGCAAATCTCTTAATTCATTACTAAAGCCATTCCTCTGACCCAAGCAGCAAAGAATGATGCAGAGACAGAAATGGATAGCAAGTGAATTGCATGCCACTGTCGGAAGAGTTAGAGCAACTGTCAAAGTCCCCCGATGTGTCCATTTTTATCAGTTCTGACGGTGATGAGATGCCGTTAGAGAATCAGGTCTCATCTTCGCTTCTGAGCTCATCTGAATAATGCCTGCGAGGGGAGGGAAGAGCGGGATGAGGCATCCAAGAGGCAGCCCTGGATCCAACTGTATAAATTTGAAAGAGGTAAGGGCAGGACAACCTGGCCTTCTCAGCTTGCCCAGTGCAAGGCAGGGTGGAAGGAGGCGAGAGGCACCGGAGTGAGCAGTGTTTGTCTTCATCCCACTGATCATGAGAGGTACCATGTTAGTCTTCATCGTGTTCCTTCTAGCAACCGTGTCCCACTGTGCGGTGATCACAGGGGTAAGTTTCTAGTCTTCTCCATAGGCTTGGGTTGGGGGCCGAGATCAGGGTTCTGCACGGACTGTGAACTGAGAACCAGGAAGGCGCTGCTGCTCCAATTCACCTAAAGCAAAGGGATTTGAGAGGTGGTCAGTAGCTGGGAGTGGGGATGCGTATAATCTTCAGATGGGTCAGACTTCACTCTGATAGACTGAGTTGGGTTTTGAGAAGTTGTGTTTAAATATAAGACTGTTTAAAATACATTGGGAGGGCACTGGGATTTTGACATTGAGTCCTTAGTACAATGAAGATTCTTTGGAGCGTGCCATAGGAAGTTCTTTTACAAGGTGGATTCGTTCCCCCTTCCAAGTCCCATTTGTCTTGCGTACACCTTGGTTTCAATCTACGTCTGGCCCTCTTGTCCGTGTTATTCCAGAGCATGCTGGTGTGGCTCAGGGCAGAAGCGCAGAGTCCCGCATCAGGTCTACTTTTGCTGCTAGGAAAAGTGCACCAAACACCCTTCACCCTTTAGTGGGTCCCCAGGGGAAGATGGGTGCCACAAATACCTCCTTTCACCCTTTAGTGGGTCCCCAGGGGAAGATGCAGAGGGGTCTAAGGGAGGTGGGGTACCCCTTAATAAAAAGCACAAAGAGAGAAGAGGGTTGAGTTAGTCCAATGGAGTGAATGAATGGGGGTGAATTAATGGCCAGATGAGCACTTGGTCAGAACAGTGTTGAGGGGAAGGAATCTGGGAGTGCTCAGCTCCCCCCATTTCCCATGTCCCTTTGATGTCCCTCTTCTAACTCCCAGAAAGACACCAAATCCTTGAAAAAGTTTTTATGTCCCAACAAACATCTCTGCCGCCAATGCAATAATCCAAATCAGACCAAATCAAACTGAATTAGAAAAAGCCCAGGTTTAAAGGATGCCAGCATTCCTCGGTGGCCTTTCAAGCCCCCCAGGGATAAAGATGGGAAGGAACACCTGAAAAACCATAGAGAGGGAAAAGGAAGACAGGGAAGACCATGTGTTCCTTCTCTGGGTGGCAGTTTAAATAGCCTGTGGGAATGGTCTTGACCCTCACCTTTGTCAGGCTTTCTTGGAGGTGGAGTCTGGGCTACAGTAACTCCCAGGGCAGGGGGCTTGGGATGGAAAGTTCCACCCAAACATTTCAAACTCCTTGGATATAGGGGTGCCCAGGGGCTGGGGTGAAGCCTGGATCCAAATATTCCAGACTCTTTGGGTATAACGATGTTAGGGGCTGAGGTGACACTTTCAACCAAACAGTCCTGACCTCTCCACCCCCTCCCCCTGCTCCTTAGATGATGACAATCCAGGCTGTAGGTGGTCCCAAACTCTCAGAGTGCCATGCCTGCCACTGGCAGGAGAGACGAGTCCCCCAGGGACCTACTTCCCTCACCCTCAGTGCTCAGGGTGCTGGCTTAGGTGTGAGACACGCCCCTGCTGGGGTAGAGAGTAACTGCTGGTGACTGCCACCTGTACCTTCTCTGGTGGCATCCTGACCTCTTCACCTGGAAAAGTCTGGAGCTTCTGGCTCCTGTCATGGTTCATGCTGGCAGCCCGAAGGTATTCTGTGGCTTGCTACTGGAGAAAAATGAAATTCAACTTCGAACTTCATCCCTGAAGCCACTTGATCTCTGTGTAGTGTGGCCAGGTTGGCTATTTCTCCATTAGGCCCTATTTGCTTTCTTGACTCTGGCTCTGGGGTAAAGTGTGCTTGTTTGACATTTCCTTACATAGGCATTAGCCCAGCAGGTCCAAACAGCCCAAATCAGAAGAAGGATCCGTGTCAGGAGCCCAGAGAGGCCAGCAGAGAAATACTGGGGGAGATACCTGTCCACCAGGCTCCTGTGGGTTAGGTGGTGGGAGACATGCAGAGAGGCAACTGATAATGCATTCTGGAGGACAAAGATTCTCCCCTGAGATAACTCAGCAATGATCATCCAGGGCCTTGGACCACCAAGGACTCCCTCCTCTCCCCTCCCCTCACCAGAGAGTTCTAATTCAGTCAATTGTGCTGTCGTTGACTGATATTCAAAAAGCCGCATCTTATAACAGGCCTTTTCAGGGGTGGGGACTGCCTTGCCTCTGAGCTAGGCTGGTTCCCCAGGTCAGGCACTTTGCTAAGACCCGAGTGTCCAGCCAAGCAGTGGTGTTACAGCCATGCGTCCTGTTAATCCTGGGCACTTAGTCACTTCCTCCAGACCCTGACAAAGATGGCTTAGCATTTCTTTTTCTTTGTTCCCTTGGGTGGCACTAACGGGCTGGCCCTCTCTCTCTCCTGTAGGCCTGTGAACGAGATGTCCAATGTGGCCCAGGTACCTGCTGTGCTATCAGCCTGTGGCTGCGGGGGCTGCGGGTGTGCACCCCACTGGGTCGGGAAGGAGAAGAGTGCCACCCAGGAAGCCACAAGGTACTCTGCTGGCACTGCGTGGGCATTTGTGTGAAGGGGCATGGACATGCATGTGAACGGGCATGGACATGCATGTGAAGGGGCATGGACATGCATGTGAAGGGGCATGGGCATGCGTGTGAAGGGGCATGGGCATGTGTGTCAACAACCATGGGCATGCATGTGAACAACCATGGGCATGTGTGTGAACGGGCATGGGCATGTGTGTGAAGGGGCATATGAGCATGCGTGTGAAGGGGCATTGGCAAGCAGGCAGGGATGTTGGAGCCTGGATCCATCTTAGACCAGGGAGTCTGGGGCTTCTGATGATGATATGCAGAAGATTAGTACTGCACCCTTCCCAGTGGATCCAGCCTGACCCGAGGAAGGAAAGCAGACAGCGAAGGGGTTGCTGCTCCAGGCAACAGTCTTACCTAGGCCTGTGGATACTGTTTGGACACTGGTTTGGGTGGTGACATTGTCCACCTGCACCCTTCTAGACAGGCTGGAGACACAGTTATGGTTTGATCTTTAAAGCCTTTCTGGGTTTTCATTAGCAAGCTGAGGAGTTACAGCAGATCACGTGACTCACTCAAGGCACCAATCTGAGACAGCTGGGACTAGAATGGAGTTTTCTGAAGTCAACCATAGTCCGAGGCTACTGGTATAGGGTACAGCGTCCTTGTTTTTGTGAAATGGTGACACCAGTCACACAAGCTGCTAGCCCTTCAGGCCGGCCACCCTTACCTCTTTACCTGTTGTGTTTAATGGGAGCAGGATAGTTATCCCTGAAGTGATCGATTTCAAAAGATTCTCAAATATCCTTTGATCTTTGAAACAGAATCTAAGAACACAAAATGGCCTCCTATAGGGTGTTGTGGCTAGAGCAAAGAACTTTCTCCATGCCTTAAGCAGCTAACTCTGGGTCTGTTTCTAGCCCCTGAGGGCACAGGACAGCCAAGAGGCTTTTGGCTTTGGGAGGGTCAGGGATGTAGCTGCAAATTGTAGCCTCTGGAGGGTGGGGCCACTAAAGAGTAGCAGCTTTGCAGGACCCACAGCCACACCCAGTTCCCCTGAGCAGTCTTTCGAGGTCTGTGACTTGTCTGTCCAAGCTCCAGTGCTCATTGGAGTCAGAGAATCTTCCAGCCACCTCCTCCAATTCCCCTCAAGGCCACCGATTTGTCCTTAACCACCTAGGGCTCAGGAAGCTGAAAGCTGAACGGTTCTGCCACCCTCATTGCCTTGGGCTATGAAAGATGGCTCAGAATGATTCACGCTCCCAATAAGGACATCAGCATTAACCAAAAAACAAATGCCAAGCACTTTCTACAGGCCATTTGTCCTCAGTAAGTTTTCAATAAATAAATGGTCTTAGTCTTTTTATAGCTATATAGTCATATAGAAGCTATTAACCCATTTTATAGATGATAAAATCAAAGCACAGCCAGGGTAAATAGGTAGTTGGTTGTCACAGATATGGTAGACAGAAGGTCTGGGATTTGAACCCAGGTAGTCTGGTGCTAGACCTAGTCTCCTTATCACTCTATTTAAAACCCTCTGGGGGCTGGTGAGATGATGATTCAGCAGGTAAAAGCACTTGCTATGAAAACACAGTGCCCTGAGTTCGATTCCTGGAACATATGTAAAGGTGGAAGGACAGAACAGACTTCCCAAGTTGTCCTCCGATCTCCACAGGCACACTCTCCCCATTATGTCCTCACACATATAAACAAACATCCTTCCAAATGCTGAGGGAACCTTGCGTGTCCAGCAGTGCTCTTTGATGCGAGCCACTGGATAAAGAGGGTTTTGTCCCTTCACAGCTATCTGTAGGCCCTGACCTCAGAGCTGAGGATGCCAGGGCTAAGCAGAGAGATTCAGTTACCAGAGGTGTGAGAGTGTTTGCAATCGTGTGTGTGTGTGTGTGTGTGTGTGTGTGTGAGAGAGAGAGAGAGAGAGAGAGAGAGAGAGAGAGACAGAGACAGAGAGAGACAGAGACAGAGACAGAGAGAGACAGAGAGAGACAGAGAGAGAGAGAGAGAGCAAGCAAGCGAGCATGCATGCATGTGGTCACAGGTGTTCCGAATGCAAAGTGTCAGTCTTATCTGGGTTCAAATCCTAACTCCTCCACGAATTAGCTGTGTCATATTATCATACCATTTAATCCCTCCGGGCCTTGGAGTGGTCGTCTGTAATCAACATTTTTGTTGGCCTGGAGGAGACATTTGCAGGCCTTTCCTGTAGTGGGAGCTCGTTGGTGTAGCCAATGAAATTTGGGGGTAACTTGCTGTGGGCGTGGTTTTCTCTGAGTACTGATCAGATAAAACTAAGGAGAGGGTCACACGCTCACTCTTGAGCAAGTCTTGTGGGTGGGCTTCATTGCAGCAGCTGGATTAGCTGCACCTGTTTTCATGAGTTTGCTCCCCATTGCACCCCTAATACATTGGTAAATAGACTTTTGTGGGTTCTCACTTCACCTGGCGTCCAACGTGGACTGATCCCGAATGGCCCTGCTGGCATTCTGCCGGCTGACCGCCGCTTTTGGAGGAAGGGACCTGCTACTGCGTGCAGCGGGTCAGCGGCTCAGGGGCTCAGTGGCTCAGTAGCAGGTATCCTCGGTTTCTGGTCACCCACGAACATCATTGACTACACAGAGCTCTCACAACCCTTTCCTACGGCTGATGGACTGCTTCCTTCTCTCTCTAGATCCCCTTCTCTAGGAAACGCCAGCACCACACCTGTCCTTGCTCACCCAGCCTCCTGTGCTCCAGGTTCCGGGATGGCAGGTACCGCTGCTCCCGGGACTTGAAGAACGCCAACTTTTAGTCTGTCTGGGCTCAGAATCCCTATTGGGTGACCTCTTCTGCATTCCTTCTGTATGATTTAGTTCCCTGCGACTGCTCCATTCCCCGCCCTGTCCACTGCAGACGTGTGAGCAGACGAGCACACCTTCTACTACCGAATAGTCCACGGGTGTTTACGGAGGAGGCTGTGACCTTGAGAAGCTGGCCAGCCCCACGAAGTTGTGACGCTGTATTCCTCCCAGTTGTCTGCCCTGTCCTGCATGCACCTTCTTCTTAAATCACAGCATCCTGGGCACTGGCCCTGGGGTGCATTACTAAGTCACAGGTCCTGTGGGGGTGTGGACCAACATAAGGAGTGTTCATCTTTCTTTGACTAGCTCCTTACTTTAGGACCGTAGGTACAAAGTCAGCTTTTCTCAGGGCAAGAAGACTTCAGGGTCTCTTTGAAGTAGGTGTGAGCGGCAGCTCAGAGGGTTCTGGATTTGTGTGTTGGGGGTCTGCTAGGAAGAGCTGGGATGGTGGGGAAGCTACTTTGAGGAGACTTAGCATAGGCCTACTTCAACTCTCAGAGCTGAAATTTAGTCCCTTTGGGTTTATATCAAATATTTGACCTCTGCTGGCCACATGTGCCCAGTGTTAGGTAATTTGTGTCAGCAAGGGAGCTGGCAAGGCCTTGAGCCTGAATCCAGGCCTGGGAGTTTTCTCCGCAGGGAGGTTGCTGGTACAGCCGACTTTTCCCACTTCAGTTCTTAGCCTACATACAGGGTGTCCAACAACACTCTGACAAAACGTTGCCTTCTACAAAGTTTCAAATGGAGCAATCAAGTTGCAACAACAAAATCTGCTTTAAAGTAAGCTGGCAATTTTGTCTTGGGCCGCATTCACAGCTATCCAAAAAAAAACCTAAAAGAACATAAGTGTGGAAGGTCACGTGTTGGAGTGTTGGACCCACTCCCCGCAGTTTCCAAGACCCCTGTTCCTGTCCTCTCCTCCCCCACTTCTCTGCTCAGTTCTTACTCCAGAGCCCATGAGCCTGGGCCTCCGCCAGCACAGGGGCCGTTCTGTGCCCTTGTCCCCCTGCTCTGTTGACCTGCATAGATTTTCCTGCATTCACCTCACAGGTCCAGGTCTAGCTGTAAAGTTCCTTTCCAAGTCAATGGTCCCACGATCCTCCTTGTCTCCCGGATCTCCAGGTTCCACTGACTGCCCTTGGGTATTGACCTCCAGCTTGTATCCCTCCCTGCTCACAGAGCAACCCTGAGAGCAGTGGGCAGCAGTCAGTGCCTCAGATGTCCCCGAAACAAGACGCTGGGGTGCCCTAAGGCGCTCCCTAGCACACTGCCATGTTGCCCTTCCGTCCAAGTCTCAGATCGGGCCACTAGCAGACCCATAGGGTGAACCAACAATTTAACATGACAGCACTCATTTTCATGTTTAATGTAATAATTTTGAGGAATGAGCCTCTGCCTCACTTCTCGGCAGTGGCAAGGACAAACAACGGAGAGATTTGGAGGCTTAGGAAAATGTCTTCTTTACATTCAGTAATATACTCTTCAGAAGTATGGCTATATAAAACTCCCTACAGAGATAGTATGCCCCTAACATGAATGTATTCTAGAAGAATAAGGTCAGGTGAAGTTGGCAGACACCTTTTCAAGAGCCATCCACGACTTCACTGACTGTCCTTAGGCCCAAATCCGTCCTCTTCAACCACTGGTGTTTGGCGCCCTCTCGTGGGAAAAATGGGAGTAGCAGGTGCTTGAATGCGGAAAGAGGACAGGGTGCTTCCAGAAAAGAGAGGCTGAGTTCTTCAGACATACCCTGCTTTGGATTCCTCTGGAGGTCCAGAACAACGCTTGTACAGAAGCCTGCCTCCGGAAGGACCACAAGAACAAAGCTTCATTAACACTCGGGCTCTGCCCCACCTTAGAAGTGGCTTGGGAAAGAAGCGGCTACCCCCTCCCTGCGGGAGTTTAGGCCACCTGTCGCGATTTCCCTGCTCACAGATTCCCTAGAGTGAGAGAGCAGAAGTGCATAAGTTCGCCCTTTGCCTGTGTGAACCCCAAAGCTGTAGCAGGGTCAGCAGAGCCGCCTTTGAGGCTCCTTCAGCACCTGGGCTCCTCCTCATCGCCGCTGCTCATTTAACTATTGTTCCCATCATCTCCACAGGTCTCTAGGTAGCCAGGGTCTAGAGATCACGCCCGTCTGGGACAAAAGGGCGGGACACAGGAGGGCAGAGGCCAGAGCAGAGTGTCGGGGGATGTACACTGTTGTCAGGTCTGCTGGCAGAGCCTCCTCTGCTGTTCAGCGTGGAACCCCCTCAGTGTGGTCCTTAGCGTTCTGAGTGAGATCCGGGTAAACGCTGGTTAGCTGTTCTGCGCGATTATCACCGCTGATGAAGGGGTTCCTGCAGGAAATGACCAGGGTGGGACCCAAGGAGGAACAAGAGGCTCCTAAGCCTGAAGAGGAAGATCACAGAGGGGAGAGCGGCTGCAGGGCTGGACACTGGTTCAGAGTTGAGCCTACAGAGTGGACCCAAATCATTGACCCGAATCAGCTCTCAGACCAACCCCAAGAGTCAACACTGAGGCTTTTTTTGAAATCTATAAAAATAATAATAGCAGACCCTGCCTTGTAGATAAAGAAGCACATGCTGGCCTGAGGCACACTCTGGGTGTCTTCAGGGACGTTTTCCCAGACCAGGGACTGGCAATGAGAGCAAGGAACGGCCCTGGTACAAATAGATCCTTTTCATTCCGGATGAATAGATAAGGTATCCAAACATGGACTATTCCTCAGCCCTACAGAGAAACAAGGTCATACATGCTTAATAGCGTAATAGAAATCATTGGATGACAGAAGGGTGTCATAGAAGGCCACTTTTGCACGATTTCATTTATGGGAACTGTCTACAGCAGGCAATCCCACAGATAGTGAAAGCCGGTCACAGTTGGCTAGGAATAGGGTAGGGTGAAGGCAGAAAAATGTGGAGTTAAGGGGTTCAGGGTTCTTTAGGGGGTGACAAGAATATTCTAAAATTAAACTGTGGAGGTGGTTGTGTAACAGTCAATATCTCCAGCATCACTGGAGTGTGCAGTTTATGAGGGTAGATGATGTACTGAATGAATTATACCACAGTAAAGCTATTTTTAAAAACTTTAAGATTGACAGCTAGGACTGTAACAGAGAGAAACCCTGTCTCGTTAAAACAAAACAAAAAAAACTAAACAAAAAAACTGAAAAACCTTTAAGATTCCCAAAGTTGACAAGAGAAAGGAGGAGAGGAATAGTATCCCCCTGCATGAAGGATCAGGCGTGGCGTGGTGAGACTCAGAATCTCCTGTTGGGGAAGGTGGCACTGTGTGTTGCAAAACGACTTGACTGCCCTCCAAACAGGAATAACCATTTTCTAATGGTTAAGTAACACTCAGATTGTGGTGGGAAGGAGAATAAGAACCCCATTCACTAAAGCTACATAGAGAATCTTGTAACCCAAGCTACATATAGTCACCGTTCAAACCCTGGGGGTTCTTCATGCAAACTCTGCCAGCTGGGGTTCAAGCATATTAAAAAGTATGTCTGCATTGAACATGTGTGCTTGTTCTCGTTATTCTCTGAACAGTACACGTGACTGTGCGGCGCTGTGCTGTGTTAGGTTTTATAAGTGGCCTAGGAAGGGTTAAAGCCTGTGGGAGGATGTGCATAGGCGCACGTCAATCCCATGCTGTTTTCTGTAAGGGACTTGAGCATCCTCAGGTTTTGCTATCCACTGGGATCTTGAAACAATCTTCTGTGGTTTCCAAGGGATGTTGCTATCTCGCCTCGAACTTGGAATCTGTGGCTTTCTACCTCAGGCAATATCTTGAATGGAAGTTTCGATGCTGCAAGAGTCCACATGAGATCAGTAGCACAAAAGCACTAGCTATGCTTGGTAGGGCAGGGCAGGGTTCCAGTTTGTTGTGACTGTGGTGTCTTTAAATGAACACAAGGGTTGTTTTCCCCTTCCCTGGAGGCACTGCCCTGCCCGCCTTGGCAGGAGCAGAGAATCTGATATACAGTTAATGGGCATTAGGTCCACTCTGGAGTCCTGGAGTTGTTTGTACCCCTGTTAGAATCACGCCATGCATGGTGAGCCCTGGGCAGGGACAAGGCTATGATATATAAAGCATACCCTCTCTCACCCTGCTTCCCAGCTGGGGCTATGTAGCCCCAGAAGCCCAGAGCCATTAGACCACGGAGGCAAACAAGTTTCACATGGGCGAGAGTGAGCTCCTCCGAACGACTTGCCCTTCAACACATGTAAAGAAAAGGCTACATGTCTCCACTCCATGCAACTAGCACTGCTCCAATCTTCCCTATCTCTCCTGCTCGTCTGGGGAGAATAGCGTAAGGCTTGGGTCCTGGGAAGATCATGTAGCGCAGGTCACACTATCACGCTAGGCATGCGACTCAATGTCCATCTCCCTAAAAGTTCCCAGTCTCTCTCTCTCTCTCTCTCTCTCTCTCTCTCTCTCTCTCTCTCTCTCTCTCTCTCCCTCTCCCTCTCCCTCTCCCTCTCCCTCTCCCTCTCCCTCTCTCTCTCTCTCTCTCTTTCTCTCTCTCTCTCTCTTTCTCAGAGGCAGCTTCTGTCTCTCTCCCTTCTCCCCCTCTGTCTCTGTTTCTCTCTCTGCCTCTCTCTCTGCTCTTCTCCCCTTCTTCCCTTTCCCCTCCATAACCCACTAAATAAACATCCAACCTCACTCTGCATGGTGTGCCTATCCGTCTGTCTCCTACCCACTGCGTGGCTCCCTGCCTGGGACCAGCCATCTTTGGAGACCTGCAGCATGGTCTTGTGGCATGCACATCCGTCTGTCTCTCCTCATGGGACTGGCTGCCTCATGGAGGTCCCTCACCCACTACGCGGCTCCCTGCCTGGGACTCACTGCCCCTCGTGGCCCACTGCAGCCACTTGGGGAACTGCGATATCCTTGCCTGAGACTGGCTGCTCTCAGGACCCGCTGCCTGTCACCACTTTGGGGACCTGTGGCATGGTCTCATGGCCCGCTGCCCCCTGCAGCCACCTGGGGATCTGCAGCATTTTACTTAAACCATAATAGATATCCCAAGTTTGACACTGGTCTCTACACACATACACACATGTGAACCCCATATGAGTGCACATACATGCATACACATACTAAGAAGTACCAGGATAGTAAAAATAAGAATGTGGCATGAACCTTCTTCATCCTTGATGTTTGAGCTCATGTAGCCCAGGCTGGCCTCAAGCTCACCATGTACCCAGGTTGTCCTTAAATTCACTTTATGGCCAAGGATGACCTTGAACTTCTAATCCTTTTGTCTCTACCTCCCAAGTGCTGGGATTATAGGTGTGTGATAGCACATCTGGATTTCTTCTTTTCTTTAATGTTTTAGACTTTACCCCAAATAGACCCATCCGATATTTTATTTCTCATGGCAGCCCCCTCCAATCTGTGAGCTGCCCCCATGGAGCCAATTAATTCAGTTCTGGTGAAGACTGTGAGAGAGGGTGTTTCTAATTCCCACAGTGCAACAAGCCTTCGGTTCAAAGCACTTACGCCGGATGCCAGCTAGGAATTTGAGAGGGAAACAAGCATTGTTATAAATTAATGTTTCTGGTGGTTAATATTTGATATTTTTTTAAACACATATTCATCTCAGGAAAAAGCCCTCCTTAGTTGGCATAGCTGAGTGGCGAGCAGTGTGTTCACTGGTGTGGACTTCCCGAGCCTCTTAGGTAGGGATCTCCAGAAGACAATAGGTACACTCTAATGTCAGAGTCTCTGGTGTACAATGGCCCAGCCAGATCTGCAGAGCTGTAAGCACTTGTGGCTGGGCCTGTCCTCCACAGCCTCCCCCTCCCTGATCCCTTCCTCTCTTGGAGAGCCAGCCCCCTAGTTGATTTAATCATATCCTGGGGCCCCAAAGGCATTTCTTTAGTCTAGGTTTTGTTGAGGGCCTGACGCTGGGTTGTTGGGGTAGGGATTTGCCCTACCGATTTTATTTCGTCTGTGTAATAGAAAAGTTAATGCTTATTCTCATTTCAAAGGTGCATGTTTGCCCCCAAATCCACATCTCTGGTGTTTCTTGGAAAGTGGCAAACCCTGGAATCTCTGTTTTGGGCTGTTTTCATGGCGTACTTCCTCAGTCAAGTTCACAACATGAATTCTGCCAACCCATGAGCATGGGGCGAAGGGTCTTACCTCTTCTCGGATTTTCTCACATTTCTTTCTTCAGTGTCTTGAAGCTATCATTAGGAAGATCCTTTGCCTCCTTGGTTAAGTTTATTCACTGTTCGTTTGTTTTTTAAAGCTATTGTGAAAGGTTTTTTTTTTTCTTGATTTCTTTCTGGGCAAGTTCACTGTTGGTATAGAGAAAAGTTACTGCATTCTTGTATATGTATGCGCAAGTGTACGTGTGTTCATACGAGTGTAGGTGCATACATATGTTTGGATGTGAATGCACATGTATGGACATGTATGTGGGGGCCTGAGGTCTGCCTTGGGTCTTACTCCTAGGACTCCACCTTGTTTTCTGAGACAGGATCTCTCATTGGCCTGGAACTCAATGAGTAGGCGTGGCTGCCGGGCAAAGGAGCTTCGGGGATCCGCCATTTCCCCAGTGATTATAGGCACGAGCCTCTGTGCCTCCATGCCCAGCTTTTTATGTGAGTGCTGGGGGTTGAACTCAAGCCCATCATACTTACATGCAAACACTTTATTGACTGAGCTTTTCCCTGGTCCCCTGAGTTTTGTGAGTTGACTTCACGTCCTCCAACTTTGCTGGCAGTGTTTGTGGGATCACCACAGTCCTTAAGTAGGGACTGTGTCATCTAAATACGAAACCTTTAGCTTTCTCTTGTGCTGTTGCTCTGAGACTTGGAGTACTCTAATACACAAGAGTGCTCCCCACTCAGTGCTCCCATCTCATCTGTGTTCCATGGCTGTGAAGAGACACCATAACCAAGGCAGTTTTACAAGAGAAAGCATTTAACTGGGGGCCTACAGTTTCAGAGGTGAAGTTCATTATCATGGCAGGGAGCGCGGCATGGCAGGGATGGTGTGGACGTAGTTGAGATCTGTATCCTGTATCCTGATCGGCAGGCAGAGAGAAAGGAGAGGGAAACTGGACCTGCCGTGGGCTTTAGAAAATCCCAAAACCCACCTCCAGTGATACACTTCCTCCAACAGAGCCACCCCTCCTAATCCTTTTAATTCATTTTGAATAGTGCCTCTCCCTGACTACAAACCGATGGCAGGTATTCTTACTGAAACCACCACAGCACACTTGTTTCTCTGGTGCTCTTTAGAGCAGATGCTCTCAATTCTCCGAATTTGACAGGACCGGCTAGGTTTGTCAGAGTAGCCTTTGTTATGTCGAGGTGTGTTCTAATAGTCTGAGTCTTTTCAGGACTTTCATCATGAAGGGATGTTGGTCTTTGTCCAAGCCCTTTCCTGTATCTGTTGAGATGTTTGATTTCTGTCCATAAGCCTATTCATGTGCAGTTCTGTGTTCATTACATGTGTTGAACCAACCTTGCATCCCTGGAATGAAACCAACTTGATCATGGTGTATGATCTTCTCTATGTTCTTAATTCAGTCTGCAAGTGTTTTGTTGAGAATTTTTGTTTCTACGGTATGAGGGATGTTAGCGCTTGATACCACATGACCATATCAATATCGTTGTCTCTACCTTTAGAAGAAGAGACGGAGGCATGGAGGGGTAAGGAAATTTGCCCATAGTCATAGCCCCATGTAGCTGACCCTGGATTCAAGGCCACAATGGCCACACATGATTTTTCTAGAAGCTACACTTTCCCAGCCACCTGTAGTGTGTGTGTGTGTGTGTGTGTGTGTGTGTGTGTGTGTGTGTGTAGGGACAGGGGGGAATTTCCTCTATTAGACCCACTTGGGCTCACCTAGCTGTGGACTCCCTGGGGCTGAGATGGCAGCTGCTCTGTCTGCTGTGTCTGGTGCAGACTCACAGAAGATGTTGAAGAAACTGACCTCAGCTGGCTTTGTCCGTGCGGGAATCTGAGTGGAGAACAAAGCCTCGTGCTGAAGAAGGGGTGCCCTCGGGTCCCCAGTTGTTTCAGCCGCTTTCGTGAGTCCCCAGATGTGAGCCGTCTAGACCGAGGTGATAGGCCTTTGTGCCATGCCAGGTCGAGAGCGCTCGCCTCTTATCATGGTCTGTCTTAAAAGCTTTTTCTCGACTGTGGCTTGCACCTGCAGATAACCTCTCGCAGCAGCGCCCTGTTCGGTGGGGCGGTGTTCCAGCGCGCACTCGAACGCTCTCAGAGGGCTGCCAACAAATAAAAGGCAAATAGCACTAAGTGATCTTTGATTCTCGGTTTTGCGATCCCCTTCCGGTGGGAGAGGTGGTTGCACCTAACACCGGTAGTCATTGTCCTTGAGAGGTTGTACTGGGTCAGGCTGGGCCATTGGCAGCGTGGAGCCACAGTCAGCCCCCCTCCCCTTTCTGAAGATGCTCCCTCAGAGGGTCTTAGTGCTGAATATCGCAGGTTGGGCCCACTTCACATACTGTGGCTGTCTTATGGGGTGCCTGGAGGCTGAGAAGAAACACTTAGAAGCAGCGTTGGTTTCGCAAGGGAGTGTTCCGGACACTTCAGACCTACAGGCCTCTCTGAGTTTCTGTCTCCTCATCCAGTGTGCCCTACAGACATCACCAGCTACTTTCTGCTGCTTCTCAGGGCAGTGGCAAGGTCTCTTAGCACTCACCTGCTTACTCGGACATTCTCTGAGCACCTCTTGTGTGCCCAGTGATGGAGGATAGAGGAGATACAGCCTAGAGGCAGGGCCTGGTCTGTCAGAGCGGCACCCCGAGGGAAGGAAACAAACAGACTTCACCATTTAGTACTGATTTTGCTCCTTTCTTCTCTGGCCTTTGATGGCAGCTGCATGTGCTTGTGGCCACCTCCCAGGAGCAGGACAAGCAGCAGTGTCCTAGTCTTCTGGGGACACATCCAGTGGCTTTGTGAAGGGGTGTGCACTGAGGAGGCCCTTGCCATAGTAGGGATCAGACCTGATTTCTCTCCTTACTTCTGTTCAAATACTCGGGTCGCCTTTGCCTGGCCTCTTGGGTTCCCCACAAGCCAATTGTGTGACATTTCAGATGGCGCCTCTTGCAGAAGGGCTGGTGTACCAGACCCAGCATCTCGGCCATTCGGCTCTTGCAGCCTGCCCTCTCCCCACTTCCCACCCTTGCCAGCCTTCCTTCCCGTGAAGATGTTTGCCCTGTTCATAGCTCTTGGTCTCTTGCACGTCATTGCCCTGAACCCCTTGCCTTCCAGTTTGCCTGCCTTATCCTGGTTTCATCATGGCTTCCCAATTCATAGGCCTGGGACATAGTTTTCTCCACCAATATTATGGAGATAGACTTTAGCTTCCTTCCTGTCTTAAATCTCTCTCGTGTCAGAAGGCGTGACTATCTGGCTTCCGTGGCCTGGACTCCAATAGGACACCCAACATACCCACCCGTGTGCGTCTCCACTCACCCCCGAGTGGGCCTCCTACATGCGGTCGCATCATACCCTGCCCCTTAAACTGCCGCTGCCTTATTTCCCCTGTCTCTTCGTGTGGGGGCTGCATCTGCCTTCCCATCTGCGCCGCCCAGTTTTCCCGACTGTTCCAGTGACCAGGCATTTGTCACTTGCTTTCTCAGCATCCCTTTCATATGAACACTGTGTCTCCAGGGATGAACGAGCCTTCTCTTTTAGACGTTGCTCTCTGCGGGAACGTGGAGTATGGTTGTTCTGGACTCTAACATTGAGCCTCATCCATGGAGGTGGCAGATTATACAAAGCATTCATGGTCTCAGATGCCACCTTGAGACTAGACCAAGCCCCTTCTGGAAAACTGGTCTGGGCGAGATGGACATTGGGAACATCTCGGACATCTGGTGAAGTCTGTCTACGGATGGGGCGAAGGAGGGAGACTTGTGACTTGGCTGCTCTGAAGGCGGAACATGAAACAGGTTCCTGGGAGCAGCCCCACCTGTGTTAGCTCAGAAATCCTGTCTAGAGGGGAATTTGGTGTAAAGGGGCCTGTGTTGACTTTTCCCAGCTTGGAGGCCTGTGTACCCTTCAACTTTGAAGTCTTTATAGTGGTAGAGTTTGTAGCTCTTATCAATGTGGGTCTTGGGTAGTCTGGGTGCTATCTCACTATGTTTGTGGAGTAGCCTGAAGATGGGGGTGCCTCTGAAATCTGGGCATCCAGCCACCAGAAGGAGCCCCGTTCTATAAAGACTGCAAAGATGGGCACTGGCTAGCTCGGCGGTGGCCTGCTACCCAGAATGAGGTGCTTTGTGCTGCTCCTGGCTGTCCTTGCCACCTCTCAGAGCCATGCGCTCACCAGGTGAATGTTGGATGCTGGGGGGCAGGGGAGGGCATCTCATGGACCCTCCACGGGCAGGTGGATGGCGGCTCTTCCATTCCTTGGTTCCCTTGGGGGAGATTCTACAGGGCCTGCTCTCACTTCTGTCTTTGCACATGGTGTGTGATCCTGAGGACAGAAAGCCTGGGGTTAGGAAGGCATGGTTTCTAGACCCAAACTACCTGGCATTTGGCCTCAGTCCTTTCACCCATTGGACAGTCTGTGCCTTAGCTTCTTCAGCTGCCATGACATTAGGGTCATCGTAGTGCCAACCTTTTAGGGCTGTTATGAGACTGCATGAGTTAATATTTGTAAAAATGCTTCAAATAGTACTGGACATATGGTAGGAGCTATATATGCATTCATTAAAATAAATTTCTTGGTGTATATGCTCCTGTAGAGCAGTCTGTAGGCTCTTCTCCACAAGTAACTAGGACATCACATACACTGCCATAGACTGGGTGACTTGCATTTTATAGATGAGACCATTGTTCAGGGAGAGACCCTGAGCTGCCCGATACCATGTGACTGGCCTGGCTGGGCTTGTACCCTTGCTGCCCCCACCCCCAACCCAGGTGCTCATGTGTGTTCTGTCAAGGCCTGATCTCACAGAAGATGGATTGGGTCCCTGAGAAAAGGTTGAGTGTCTTTGTCCAGTGAGGGCTCTCTGGGAGGGGGCATGTACTGGTGATGAAGTTTTCCCAGGTCCAAGGTTTGCTGGCTGCTATACAAGAGACAGAGCTGGAGCTGAGGACCCTGGGGTGGATTCCAGGCAGGGCTGGCTTCCTGGCTCTGCATGAGGTAGAGGCTGCATTCTCTTTGTAACTGGCTTCTCTCTGGAAGAAAAGGGTCCTGAAGCCACTATGTATACTTACGCTTCGGCAATCTCAAGTTGTCTTTTCAATCAGCTCTAGGAGGACGACAAGGTCGTTACAAGGTCTAGGGACTGTGGGATGCACAGTTCTACTTCAATCTACAGGGGAGAGAAATGGTCGTATGGTCAAATACAGAATAAAAAAGTGTTGGAAGGGCAGAATTACCCCTATTGTATAAGAAGAAACTGAAGATAAAGGCACTTGGACCCTCCACTGTGCAGATCAGAGAGCTTTGACAGCCCCCCCCCCCTGCAGTGAATTACAGAGGACCTGGGGAGTCTCCTGGCTCAGGGACTTGGCAGTTTTCAGGTTGCCAAGGAATATGGCAGAACCGCGTCCAGAACAGTTTCTTCTGCAGTTTTCTCTCTTCTTTTCTCCCCCCCTTTTTTCCAGTTGACTTGCCTCCATGATTCCAACCCTTAACTGGGCGAAGAGGTCCCGTTTGAGGTCCTGCTCTTGCCAAAGGGTTTCCAGTCACTTTAGTGAAAACACTATCAGAGAGAAAAGAAAAGGGGTTGGCAAAGGGTGGCACCAATGCCACACAGGTGCCACTGTGTGGGGGACATAGAGAGCTCCTTCTGTCTCCTTCCCACTATGTGTCCTCTGTGCTTTGGCACAGAGTAAGGTGACAGAGAGCATTTGGTGACCGAGTAAGTGATGGCATGCCCAGTGTCTTTCAAACAGTTACTAACAAGACTTACGACTTACTGTGTCATTCAGCAAATACAGTGAGTCTCTACCATATTGGAAAAGAAAAGGGGAGAGAGAGGCCAGGGAAGTGTATTTAATGGAGCTAGACAGTGACCTATAAATCAACACAGAATTTATGATTTTACTTTGAGTTATGATTTTAATAATTGGAAATATCCTTGGCCCGTGGAATGTTGGACAGAGGCTCGACTGGGAACAAGAGTGTGGGGATGGTTTGTGCAGCCCCGTCTCCCTTACTCTGAGTTCACCCCCCACTCCTCAGGATCCCTCTGCACAAAGGGAAGTCTCTGAGGAACACCCTGAAGGAGCGTGGGCTGCTGGAGGACTTCCTGAGGATGCACCAGTCTGAGTTCACTGAGAAGGGCTTCAGCACCGGCATCGTGGCCAGTGAGCCTCTGACCAACTACCTGGATGTGAGTGTTTCTTCAGGCCTTCTCAGGGATAGATTCTCATATTCCTAGGTTCCTGCCTTGCCAGAGCATCCCCACTGTCGGTAATCATGGAGCCTGTGAGTCGCGGAGGCCACCTCCCTGCCATCAGTAGCTCTACCATGGGCCAGCAGATCCAACAAAGTCAGCTCTTCTGTTCTTCAGGGCTCCAAAAGCCTTGCCGGGACAGGTCTAAGTTCCAATGAACTGCTTCCCTGGACCAGGGGAACCATGTTCTAATGTGTGGTCATCGGATCTGGGGACAGCAGGGCAAGATGTCACCACAGCTGCTGAGGCATGGATTGCATTTTTCTCCTCTCCCCTCCCAGGGGAGAAGACCGTTGAGCCCTGTCCCTTTCTGGAGTCCCCTCCCCTGTCACTCTTGACAGCAAACAGCCAGTGATTTTATGTCTGTGCTTTCACTTCTATATCTAGGTCACAGTTCCTCCCCAGCCTCCAGGGTGCTGGCAGGAGGCAGGTGGGGCAGGAGCTTGGCTGGGCTCCTGGGACTCTGCCCTCAGCAGATGCCCACCTCTGTGACTGGCTTCTTCCTGCTTTGGCAGGATTATCTCCCCTCTTTCCCAGGCAGGTCTTTACCGCCTGTCTGTGGTGTGCTTTTGAGCTGAAGCCAGCACTGCTGTCGGGCTTGGGGTGGGACCGTAGAGGGACTGAAGAAGAGCCCTCCCTCCCTGTGGAGGCTTTTCTTTTCTCCCACTTGATGACACCCTTCCCAGGTCTCTGAGTAGAAAACACAGGACCCACGAGAGTCTGTGCCTGGCATCAACTCCTCCCTAGCGCCCCCAGCCCCTGACTGCACCTCTAATCAAGAGCTGTCTGCCCTTAGAGTGAGTACTTTGGAACGATCTACATCGGGACACCGCCCCAGGAGTTCACGGTGGTGTTTGACACAGGCTCCTCCGAGCTCTGGGTGCCCTCTGTCTACTGTAACAGCAGAGTCTGCCGTGAGTGACCTCCCACCCTGTCTCTTCTTTTCCGGCCTCCCAGATGAGGAAATTGAGGTCTAGAGCAGACCTTGGCTAAAGTTACTCAGATAACAGAGAAAATGGGTATAGGAACCACACGCCTAGTTTTCTTCTCTTTTGTGTTTGTAATTGTACAGGTGGGGGAGGCAAGGGAGGATCCATCCATAGCTCTGTCCTTACAAGGTCTGGTGAGGGTTTCCACCCTGCGTGGGAATGTTGAGGGCAAGATGACACCATGGATCCACTAATCTGGGTCTTTGTTGCAGGAAAACACCACCGCTTTGACCCGTCCAAGTCCTTCACCTTCCAGAACCTGAGCAAGCCGCTGTTTGTCCAGTACGGCACTGGGAGAGTGCAGGGTTTCCTGGGCTACGACACTGTCACAGTAAGTGAGGTGGCAACGGCCTGGACTCGCCCCACTTTTCCCTGTAGCCATCTCTCCCCCAAGACACCCTGGTTCCAGTGGGTTGTGCATTTGGTGGGAATGAGGATCCCTTGGGTCCTGTCCACTGGATGGCTCAATGGGTGTGGAGCTCCCACTGATAAACATTTGTATAATGTTCCCTTTCTGCCTCAATTGCTTATTGTTTCTGTTCTCAGAGTTCCACTCGAGTGCCCCTCCCCCCCCCCCGAGTTCCTGGTGTTCATTTCCCCATCCTGGCCAGATTTGGCCTCTGTTATTCAGTTTACTCCATGAATACTCTGTCTATGGTCATGCCACCTCTAGCTCCCTTCCCTGTGGCCTGTTCGATCCCCAGCCTTTGCTTCGTGTCAGGACATCACTCTCTCAACAAGGTCTCTCACCATCCTATAAAGTCACACACTGCCTATGACCTCACCATGATTTGTTTTCCTTCTGAGGGCTCATTGTCACCTGTACCATATCGCTGCTTTTAAAAATTCACTGTTGGTCTCTTCTGTTGGATAAAATGTTCCCCAAGGGAGGGACATTTTTTTTTTTTTTTTGGTTTTTCGAGACAGGGTTTCTCTGCAGCTTTTTAGAGCCTGTCCTGGAACTAGCTCTTGTAGACCAGGCTGGCCTCGAACTCACATAGATCCGCCTGCCTCTGCCTCCCGAGTGCTGGGATTAAAGGTGTGTGCCACCACCGCCCGGCTAGGGACATTTTTTTTTGTCCACTGCTACATCCTCAAAACCTTACACCTGGCGCATCAGAGACCACCCCCCCCCCCACCAGTAGTAGTTTGTTGGCTGAAGAAAAGAGAACTGAGCTATTCCTTGGAACCTAGCCACCGTTCATTTATCCACACCACGGATTCTTGCTCTAGGGAAGACAGTGTTGGGCAAGAGGAGAGTGAACTTGCTCGTCTCATGCTTTCTAGCAAAAGGCACTCAGGTGGCCTTGTGAGAGCGTGGCCTGCACACAAAAGACAAGGCAGGTGGCTCTGAACACTTCTGAGTAGGGGCAGAAGAAAACAAAGTTGAAGCATGTGGAAGAGAGGGCTTGGGAACCAGAGGACACAGATTTGGTGGGCATGACGGCCGGTTGCAGGCTGGAACCCAAGTGATGTCCTTCCAGAAGCCAGGCCTGAGGTGACCTGTGGTCAGCACTGCAGAAGAGGGAGTGTGCAAGAATCCTGGGATGGGGAGGAGCTGGAGCAACTAAGGAAGGGGACAGAGACCAACATGGGGGGGGAGCAAAGTAAGCTAAGGGATACAAGATAAGTTATGAGAGCTGGGGCCGGAGGGATGACTCCATTTGGCCTTTACTCAGAAGCGTGAGGCAGTTGTAGTCTGTGTGGTAGGCTTGATTCAGATTTTAAAAGCCAAACTGACTGCACAGAGTGGAAGTCAATTGATTTTATGGGACAGAGCAGAGGCAGGAGACCTGCTTCAGCCCTTTGTGTGACCCGGAGCAGACTGGTAGAAACATCTGTCCTCTGGGGAAATGGGCAAATCAAGACCCACCTTCTTTATCCTGCACAGACACTCAGGGACTGCTCAGTGGGTGTTCGGTTATTTAGCTTTGGCACTGACTTGAGATTCAGGCATTATTATTCCATTTATCAGATAAGGGACTGAGGCCTGGAGAGGAACTTGTTCAAGCTCAGTCAGCAGGCGACAGAACAGGGACCCACACAGCACCTGTGAGTGGCAATGCCTCCGCAGATAGTGTCTGAGAGGGCCACGAAGGCGCAGGAGCATCTGCTTCTGCAGGCAGCATTGAGACAACCACATCCCACTTCCTTTGGGCTTGTCCCCAATGTGAAACCCGTGTCTTCATTAAATACTGTCTCCTCTTCCCTTTTCTCTCCTCCTCAGACCAGTCATTCAAAATGAAGCCGAAAGTGTAGAGGGCCCAGCCCACCGCAACATCTTAAGTTGAAAACAACCCCAAATTATCCATAAAAGGGAAGAAACACCAGTGAGGGCTGGATGCTGACCCTGAACTGTGGTCTCAGGCTGGCTGCTCCATCCCTGAACTTTCCTGTCTCTGGCTGCAGAAGCTCCCCGATGGAAGTCATCATGCTGTGTTTTCTCTTCTTCTTCGCAGGTCTCTGACATTACAGTTACCCACCAGACTGTGGGCCTGAGTACCCAAGAGCCAGGTGACATCTTCGCCTTCTCTCCATTTGATGGCATCCTGGGGCTGTCCTACCCTTCTCTCGCCTCCAAGTATTCGGTACCCATATTTGACAACATGATGAATAGGCACCTGGTCGCTGAAGACCTGTTCTCTGTCTACATGAACAGGTAGGAGCTGTGCTTAGCAAGGGTTTGACTTTCTACCTGGTAAGTACTGGATGGATATCTATCTATCTATCTATCTATCTATCTATCTATCTATCTATCTATCTATCTTGAGGAGAATGTCTGTTCCTTGGAGGCATACATGTTCAGGTAGCCACCAGCATCCAAACGATCTCCATTCTGGTTTCTAGGCACCTCTACTATCTGTCCAAAGCTCTCACTGAAGTCATTTATATACTGGGACAAAGAAGACTTTCATGTGCTGGACCCAGGTTCAGTCTCTGGCCCTGCAAATAACAGCAACGAAAGCAAAGCCTGTTCAATCTTTAGATGAGCACTTTTAACATGTTCTTCCAAAGACACAATATCTTGGCAATCGTGTGTCATCATCTTTGAGATCCTATAGAGTCTTAGCTTCTCCTTCCATCAGGGAGAGAGAAAGAGGGATGCTTATTTAGGAACTAGTATCCAAGTCAGGCCTAGAGCCCTGGGCACCTGTTACAGGGCTTCCTACTTTACCTTCCTGCTCTTATGATGACCTAGCTCAGTTCACTGGGGTAGGTGGCTGTACAAAGAGAAAGAAGCCACCCCCAGGAGAAGAGTTGACAGTTGAGGAGAGGGGACCCTAGGCAAAAAATACGTGGTACCTTTCATGAATGTATGCATTAGATATTCATTCATTTGTTCATTCATTTATTCATCAACTCCATGCATTTTTTTACCAGGCCTTCTATATGCAGAGGTCGGGTCAGGACATACACAAACACATCAGCAAACAAGACAAGCTGGAAGATAGATTTTAGCAAGGGGAAATAGTCCGTACACAGTAATTTGCATTATAATCAAGTAATTGCGAATAGGGGTTTATGGATACCTTAAATTACGTGTGTCCACTCTGACACGGGTCTGTATGCCTGCGTGAATGTGTCTGAACATGCACACAGGACAAGGCAGGCAGGCTTCACCAAACCCGAGTGGGAGTTACCCAGGGGAGGACCAGAAAGCCAGCAGGTTTTAGGCAGAGTATTATGTTCTAAAACCTGGAGGTAGGAAGGGCTCAAATTCTAGGAGGTGGAGCAGGGTGGGTAGATGAGAGGGTTTGTGAGTTTGCCCCACTGAGCACACAACAGTGCTACAGAGGGAGCAGAAGGGATCTGACTCTGGGAGATGGTTTTAGTCCAAAGTCTAGGGCCTTGTTGAAGATTCCTTTTCCATGAACCCTGGATGGAGGCTCATGGGGGTGCTGGGAAGACCAGGGACTCTGGTCAGAACCTGTTGGTCCCCTCCCGTGGCAGTGCTGAATCAGGGCTGTGGATCACAGGAGCAGGGAACTACAGCTGTTGGGGTAGCTGGGAGGGAGGGATTGGGTTTCCATCTATCTGCCTCGGGGTGGGACTGGGCACTCCTTATCAATGGGGTGTCTGTTGCCACAGAGAGGCCTTTCTTGGTTCCAGGAATGACCACGGGAGCATGCTCATGCTGGGGGCCATCGATCAGTCCTACTTCATAGGCTCGCTGCACTGGGTGCCTGTGACCGTGCAGGGATATTGGCAGTTCACAGTGGACAGGTGGGTGAGCAGAACTTTGCATGGGCCCCTGCAGGAGGCTGACTCTTGATGTGTGGATACGGGGGCTCAGGAGTAAGAGCACAGGGCCGAGAAGAACTGCACCCAGCAGCTCTGAGGTTATTGATTAGTTCTGATAGCCAGCTGTGAGGCCAGCATCCTTTGCAAGTGGTTGTGTTGCGTATCCAACCCTGCACTGGTTACACTGACTGCCACTGTCTGGGGGGCACCGTGTTGAGCCTGTAGGTCTACAATGACTGTCTCATTGGTTCCTACTGAGCCTGAAGGAGGTGGGTGCCAGTATTGTCCTCAGAGTGTAGGTTATAGACCTTTGGTCTGAGCCTTTGGCCATCCTTAAGTGAATTAAGGGGTTGCTCATGTACCCATTTGGCTCATGAGGAGCCCAAGTATACAAATGTTGGGAGACTCATCTGAGACATAGATCAAGTAAATGGCAGAGAAAACTTGAAACCCGATCTTCAGGCAACTAGTTAATCCTCATTCCACTCAGGGAAAGGCAGGCAAATGGATTGTTTTGTTGTTATTTGGACTCTTGCAACTCTTTTTAATTTAGTCACCAATTGAGGTGAATTTTCTCTGAATTTGGAAAGTTTTGGGGGTTCCAAGAGGAGGCAAAAAGGGGCCTGGATCTCCTTCCTTCCCTGAAGATCCCCTGGCAGGGGTGGGAAGAGAGGGCAGGATACAGGTTGGTACTGTGTAGCTGCTATGGTTAATCTTCCAGGATCACCATCAATGATGAAGTGGTGGCTTGTCAAGGTGGCTGCCCTGCCATTCTGGACACAGGCACTGCCCTGCTGGCGGGCCCTGGTAGAGACATCCTCAATATCCAGCAGGTCATTGGGGCTGTGCAGGGCCAGTATGGCCTGGTAAGATCAGGCCCTCTCCTTACCTCTAGAGAACCCCCCTGCCCACCCGAATCAAGAGCCCCTTTCTGCCCAAGAAATGATGAAGAGTATTGCTGGTTGAGCTCAGTTTTCAAAAGTGGGCAGCTGTCCCTTTCAGCTTTGGTCTGTGCTTGCAATGGGAGAGCCAGTGGTTGGTACGCGGAGAAGCTATGCCCATGTGATCTTTGTGGTACTCTCTTGTTCCACTCTCCTCACCCCTGCCAGCAGCCAACCCCTCCCCTTTTCCCTGAGGCCCTTGTGAACTCTGGCTAGACTCGGAAGGAAGATATGGGAGCAAGCTTCTTTTTGTCCCAGGCTGGGCTCTTTCCCTGTGTTGCTGAAAGCTGATCCCTCCCGTTGGGCCATGTTTTGAGACCCAGATTCATCTGGAGGGTGTGGAGGAAGGAGCTCTGTGCCATCACTGCCTCTCTTGATAAATGCCATCTCTCACCCTTCTCTCAGTTTAAAGTCAACTGCTGGAGTTTGGGGATGATGCCCACAATTGTCTTTGAGATCCATGGCAGGAAGTTTCCACTGCCACCCTCGGCCTATATCAACCAGGTATGAGCTTCAGGGAGCGATGCTCTGGGTCCACCTAGTATCCTTTCCCTTGGGACTTTGGCAAGTCAGTGAGGACAAATGACTTGGACCAGACAAAGCATGCAAGGCCTTTTGTATGGGCCATAATATTCATCATTGAGCCTATTTGTGTGGCCTCTATAGCTTCTTGCTGAAAGAAATAGGAAACAGAAAGGACACCAAGGGCTTGGAGGAGGGATATAGATTGGACCCAAACCAAGCACAGAGACCCCCATCCACTGTTCAAACTTCCAAGCCCTGGCAGCATAGAATTCTATCCAGGGTTTCCATAGCTCATTTTGGCTGTCATGGGCACTGCTGGCCTCAACATGGCCTGGTTCTGAGTACCCTAAACTAATGATGCTTAAGGGCAATGAATGTTCACTGTGGTGGTAAGGGGTTACATGTGGGTTGCAGTACATGGGGTCAGGTCTCAGAGCCATAGGACCTCATCGAATAACCTCAGATTAAGTACATTTAATTTTTTTTAAAGATTTTTTTGCTTTGAATCCCAACACTTGGGAGGCAGAGGCAAGAGGAGCGCTGTGAATTTGAGGCCAGCTCCAGGACAGTCAGAACTACATAAAGAAACCCTGCCTCAAAAAATAAAACAAAAAATTATTTTTTCTTTTCTTTTATATGTCGGAGTATTCTGCCTGCATGTTTCTATGTGCAGTATGTGAGAACCTAGTGTTCATGGGGATCAGGATAGGATATCAGATCCCTTGGAACTGGAGTTATCGATGTTTATGAGCCACCATGTGGGTGCTGGAAACTGAAGCTTGGTCCTCTGGAAAAACAGAAGTGTCTTTTTAACTCCCGAGCCCTCTCTTCAGTCCATTATTTCTATTTTTAGTTATGGTGTGTGGGTGGAGAGGTGGGGTGGGAATGTGCTTGTGAATGCAGTTGCCTGTAGAGGCCAGAAGAGGGCATAAGATTCCCCTGGAGCTGGACTTACAGGCAGTTTTGAGACACCCAATGTAGATGCTGGGAACTCTGGTCCTCTGCAAGAAGCAGGTGCTGCAAACTGCTGAGCCATCTCTTCAACCCCTACTTTCTTTATCCGTTGAGTATGATGAATCCCATTCTCCTTGCTTAACCGGGAAGGTGATTTCAAGGATGAAATGGGACAACCGAGAGTAATTGAGTGATGGGGTGGAAGACCTCTTGTCTTTGAGTCCAGCTTCATCTCGGTGTTGCCTTTTCCAGGAATTGGGCTCCTGCACCAGTGGCTTCAAGTTTGGTTCCCAGATGTGGATCCTGGGGGACGTTTTTATCCGGGAGTTCTACAGTGTTTTTGACAGGGCCAACAATCGTGTTGGGTTGGCCAAGGCTATCTGATTATACAACTATACCAGATCGTGTTTTACACACACACACACACACACACACACACACACACACACACACACTATCAAGTGGAAAGCTCCTAATAAACACTGCATTTCTTCAAAGACTGTTTTCTCTCGTTTTCAATGGCACCGGAGCTCTGCACTAATATAGTATTGGGCTTTGTCTGCCATGTACTGTGTGGGCAGAGCTGTGACCAAATGAGCCGGGGAGGGATAGGGCTATGGTTGTCTGGTCTGGAACTTTCACCAAGGGAAGGGCTATTTCAAGCTGAGGTGAAGGAGACTAGGCATGTGTTGTCCACCAGTCTTCCCATGCTAGAGCTTTCTAGAGGAGGCCATCTGAGGATTAGAGGCAAGGGTGTGGTGTTGGGGCTGCCAAGAGAACACTCAGGCCATGGAGAGGACGCCTCCAGGTTAACAATGAGTAGGGCTTCATTGCTGTTGCAGACAAGGATGGGAAATGCAGAAGCTCTCCACAGGGTCCAGGGTCCAACTCTGCTGCTGATCTGTGGTGGCTGGAACCCTGGACAGTGTCCAGTTCTTTCTTAGGGCACACACTGACCATCAGTGCTCGGGGCATCTTCGTGCTGGTGTGCTGTGAGGCTGGAAGTTGAGGTTAGGTGCCAGCTGTCGAGTTCCCAGGGAGGACTGTGGTGCCAATGGAAGGCCCTCACCCTCAGCTATGCACAGTCTTCCTGAAAGAGCCGTGACAGGGTGAGAACAGGGGTTGAGGAAGATTTGCTGGCTTTCCTGCTGTGTGTCAGTGGGCCCTCAGACACCTTGGGGGACAGGCAGACAAGCTTCCAGGGAGGATCCCCAGAGCTTGGAGTCTGTGTGGACTCCCTAGAAAATGCTCTCCTGAAGACTGCATGTGTCTGCTTCTATTCCCTTCTCTGTCTCTCTGTCTCTGTCTCTCTGTCTCTGTCTCTTCATCTCTGTCTCTGTCTCTGTCTCTCTCTCTCTCTGTCTCTCTCTCTCTCTCTCTCTCTCTCTCTCTCTCTCTCTCTCTCTCTCTCTCTCTCTGTGCAGGAGAGCATGTGGAAGTCAAAGGACAGCCTTGAGCATCATCCTCAGGAACACTGTCTACTCTTTTGAGACAGGATTTCTCATTGGCCTGGAGCTAGCTCACCGATTAGGCCAGACTGGCTGATCAAAGAGCCCCAGGGGTTCTCCAGTGCTGGGGGTACAACTGGGTACCCTTATGCCCAGCATCTTTCCATGGCTTCTGGGCCCAAGCTCAGCTATTCATGCTCACGAAACAAGTACTTTTTTGACTGAGCCATCTCCTCAGGGCTGGTACTGCCTCCTCTGGCTTTTCCCCAGGAA
This sequence comes from Arvicola amphibius, assembly GCF_903992535.2. NCBI lineage: Eukaryota > Metazoa > Chordata > Mammalia > Rodentia > Cricetidae > Arvicola > Arvicola amphibius. Next base: position 18,479,983 of record NC_052060.1, on the reverse strand, counting down.
AATGTAAGAATTCAGACTCCTGTCACGTCAACAAGAGTCAGTCTTTTGTGGTCATAGTTATGTCGCACAGTGGTAGTGAAGGACTAGACCTGTTTTCACTGGTGGAGCCAACCCCCTCCCTCATGGAAGGTCTTGAATTGGGGCAGGCCCCTTGCTACCTATTCCCATCCCATTTTGTCTGGACGACGGGCAGATGGAGCAGGATGGGCAAGATAGGCAGAATCTCGGGCTGGAAGCTCCTGACTTGGTAGTGATACTTCAGAGGAGACTAAAGAGGGGGTGGGAATGTTCTTGACTGTCCCAGTGGGGGTGATGGTGAAATTAGATTACTGACCATCAGGAGGCATCCCCTGGGGTCTTTCTCAGAAGTGGCCAAACACGAAAAGATGAGGGACCAGGGCAGTGGAGACACCACTAACCACGTGTGTTACCTGGGAGGGTCTGTAGAGGGGCA